>NC_137063.1:47610447-48052947 GCF_032717465.1 Coenobita brevimanus | reverse complement strand
AGTCGAGTTTTAAAATTAAGAGAAGTTTATTGGACCATGAGAGAGAGAGAGAGAGAGAGAGAGAGAGAGAGGTGGTGGTGGATAAGCATGATAAAGGCGGAAAATATTCAAGTTTTGCTCTCTCTCTCTCTCTCTCTCTCTCTCTCTCTCTCTCTCTCTCTCTTTCCGTCTTTGCATTCTCCTTTCATTCCATTCCATTAAGTTGCACTACCTTTAATTCCTTTCCTCCTCCTCCTCCTCCTCCTCCTCCTCCTACTACTACTACTACTACTACTACTACTACTACTACTACAGAACCTTAATCATTTTCTTCCTCATTCAGTCATCCGCTGTTCACTCTTCAATATATCCCTTTGTTTAACACGTTCTCTCACACTTATCTGTACTCTAATTTTGTCTATCATCTGTTTATCTATTAATCTTTGCTCTATAAATTGTCACGTACTCTCACTCCATCTCCCAGGTACCTGTCTTCTATTTATGCCTTCAGTCCGAGCTAGCGATTTTATTATTATTATTATTATTATTATTATTTGTAGTAGTAGTAGTAGTAGTAGTAGTGGTGGTGGTGGTGGTATAGTAGCAGTAGTAGTAGTAGTACTAGTAGTAGTGGTATTGATCGTAGTAGTGTCGTTGTTGTTGTTGTTGTTGTTATTATTATTATAATAATAATAATAATAATAATTATCATTATTATTATTATTATTACTCTTTCAATGTCCTCTCACTCAATCTCCAGCCTGCCTCTCCTGCCACATTATCTCCAAGGTAACGCACCCATACTCTGCATTTCCCACGCTCTACTGTACTGTGTATTCCTCCCACGTCCTCCCGTTATCTCCACTCTGCTTCCCCTCTCCTATCATCTCCTGGGTAACGCGTCCTCCCACTCCATCTCCGGGGTACGTACTTTCTGTTAACTGAAGAGTATACCGGTCATCTCGTACCTATTCTCTCTCTCTCTCTCTCTCTCTCTCTCTCTCTCTCTCTCTCTCTCTCTCTCTCTCTCTCTCTCCATTCATTTATTACACCTCCCCATTACATATTTTTTCGCGTATTTTCCCCCACAAATTACATTCTGACCACGTTCTCTCACTCCATCCCCAGACGACTTCTTCCATATTTCACTCCGTCACTTATTCTTATTTTTCCCCTTAAACCATAATATTCATTCCACTTATTATCACCCCATCTCTAGGCTTCTTTCATATATCAGTATAACGCATTTTCTCACTCCATCTCCCAGCCAGTCATTATCACCAAAGAGTTCCTGGCTTATCCCTATCTATCTGCCTATCTACCTGTTTATCGCCAGACGCTTTTATCCCGTAAGGGGTGGCCACAAACAAATAGCCTCCATTTCGTCCTGTCCCCTGCCGTTACGCTGCCCTCCCCCCAACGCGATTACTCTGATTGCAAAGGAAGAAATTAACGCCTGTAATCAGTTTTTTGTAGTTTATATTTTTCTAATTAACAAAAGATTATATACAGTACGGTTTAGGAAAGATCTTTAATGAGGAAGCTCCCTAACACCTTTTCCTTAGCAATTTATTTTGTTTATTACACTTTCTTGTCCTCACCTGTGCTACATAGGTCCTTGCAATATCGCCATACTCTGTGTAAAGAACGTACAAATTGGTAATAACCAGCCATATCCAATAATAAATCGCTCGGGAAGGGGTGTTAGGGAGCTTCCTTAACCAACCAGTATACGTGCCATCATCTAGTGCCTTGAGTTCAAAAAAGTGATTTAAATCTGAATGAAATCGACTGTTAGCGAATAAATATAAAAAATGGCATATACTTCGGCTGAAGGGGTTGTGAATTATCTCCCAACCCATCCTTATTACCGGAATTACCGAAAGATTACCACTTCGCCTGGTATTAATACTCCGATGGGAAACGATTACCTTTGGAGAAAAGTATGGTCTGTTTTGAAAGTTACACCGTGATGTTCGAAGGGAAACAATTATCTGAAAATGTTTGAAGTATTTTGAACATTAATTTTTCCAAACATCAATACACGATTTTTTTTTTTTATACGATTGCTATTACGGAGAAACATACGGGCATTTTGAACCACAGGCCATCGTGTGCTAGGAGTGTGGGCTATTTTGAACATTACCTTGTGCTAGGAGCGTCATCAGGAGTAGCCAGGGCGGCCATTTTGGTGCCACGGGGTTCAAGGATGTCCAAGGATACCAACTTCGGGTCACCAGGATGCAGGAGGTCATGGTGAAGGGGCCTGCTGTTGTTATTTTTCCTTTTTTTTAAATACTATATCACCACTTCTTTCACCCTGCGTCAGACTATATTCCGAAGTTTATTTCGGCAGATTAGGTATATTTTTTTCCCTTTCTTGTCTAAAACGTCGGTTTTGGCGGGGACTTGCAGCGCGAAGTGAAGTCTCCACGAGCGGTATGCAGTTATTTGGAAATGTTTCTGTAGTTTGCGTTTTGGCCACTAGAGGGAAGAGTGGTATTTAAGTGCTTCCCGTCAGATCAAGTTTTAAGCTATAAATTATTTTGTGGAGCGAGTATTTGGTTATTGTCTGTGATGTTGAGACAAGTTTTTCACGTTCTTGTTTTCTTATTTTCTTAGTTCTCGGTCACTTATCGTTCTCTCACGTTCCTCTGTTGTTTCAGTAGCGATTTAGGAGTCGGGTAGGAAGCGCGGGTGTTTAGCTTTTATTTGAGTGAGTTTCTATACCTGAGTGCGTGAGATATTTATATATATATTTTTTAAAATCTGATTACGTGTGAAATTTATAGGGATGTAGTGTGTGTTTTGTGGACGTCTTTTGTAAATTTTATTGCGTGTATATTGACTTCTATTTAGTTAATTTTGTAGGATGAGATTTTCTTTTTTACAACACTGTGTGCACGTGAAACAGGTATAGAGCGTTTGAGTGCCTGCCATGAAAGTTTGATGCTTGAGTGAGCTGGCTTCTTTCAGAGCTTGAGTTCCTGTGAGATGGGGTTTTGAAGTGTGTGTGTGTGTGTGTGTGTGTGTGTGTGTGTGTGTGTGTGTGTCCCGGATTTTTAGGGTTTAGGAGTAGGTTTGTGTTAGTTCTTTAAATCAGGGTAGGCATTTGTGTGACCAAGCTCTTCTGGGTGTGAGTACATGAACTTGGGCTCACGTAGATGTCTGAGTGCGAGTTTGTGTCCTAGGTGTGTGTGTGTGTGTGTGTGTGTGTGTGTGTGTGTGTGTGTGTGTGTGTGTGTGTGTGTGTGTTAGATTTTTAGAGTTTTGCGTGCACGCTGAAGTTGGTTTTCTTCAGTTGTGCGTTAATGTTCGTGAAGTTTGCTTGTATCTATTGACAGTCATGGGGTTTGCGTGCGTGTATGTTGACTTCCTTAAGGTTGGCGTGCGTATGTATGTTAAGACTCTTGTGAGTGTTGGGTGCCTGTGTGTATGTCGACTTCCTTTAGATATGCGTACATGTGTCTTAAGATATGCGTACATGTGTGATCAACACGAGGTTTCTGTACGTGTGTGTTTACGCATGAAGATTGTGTACCTGTGTTGACTTTCTCGAAGCCTGTGAATATGTGTGTTTGAGCTGGCCTTCTTGAGTTTTGCGTGCGTGTGTGCTTCTGTTTATTGTCTTTAAATTTGCGTGTATTAACTTGTCTTCAAATCTGCGTGCATGTAATAAAGCGAATTACCTCAAGGTTTTTGGGTGTGTGTAGGGGTATATGAGGTGTTGTTCTGGAGTGCGTGGTTGAGTCACGGGGCATCAACAGGTTGCGTGTGCGAGCGAGTGAGGGAGTGAGTGGGAGGGAGAGCGATACTTTCCCCGCCGCGTCTGCCGGGTTACTGACTCTGTGCCTCCCTGTGGCCTGTGCCTCACCTAACCCTGCCTTTCCTCTCGCGCCTGCCTCACCCACACCGAGCTTAACGATGAGAGAGAGAGAGAGAGAGAGAGAACCTGAACTTAGTGGACTGCAGGCTGAAGCTTAAAAGCAAATTTGTCTCCTGCATATTTTCGCAGGCTTAGGAGTCATTCTAACACCTCATCTTTGCTAGCTTTTTTCTGTATCTGGTGTCTTATTAACCGTTTGAATGCAGATTATTCCATTGTGACATAGGTATATAAAACATAAAGAAGAATTGTAAAGAGTAATGTGCAAAATGAATTGGTTGGAAAGGAGTGATAAGGAACCTCCGAAGGCAAAGAGAATACGGCCCTCGGAGGTTGTTTGGAAGCTTGAAGAAGCCTGTTAGGGAATCCTCTGATCCATGCCTTTGAAACTAACAGTAAGATAATCCAACCATCAGTGCTCACTTGTTCCACTCCTGTTAAAACTACTGTTATGAATCTGATGCGGATCGAAAGAGGTCATAACTTCATCCTAGGGTCTGAAGGACCCAACAAACATTATGTCCATACACCTTGACTAATCAGAATGAGCGGGGCCTTGGGTCAATTGCTGGAGCTGCCTAGGTTCCAGAGCCTGACGTGCACCGCACAGTGTGTCGTTGCAACCAGGGGTCATTGACATCCTCGACGTAGAGAGTGGGGAGAGACAGAGTGAAAACACCTAGAGATGTCTGGCACTAATGCAGGAGCGTGCGAAGGTACAGAACCTAGGCATCGTGGCAGGTAGTGCTGAGTAGTTTCGTCAGCCTGGGGACGCCACTGGCACCACGGGTTCTCGACCAAACCCAGATAGTAGACGTAACTCACAAGACTTGTGTGGCCTGGCTGCAACCTAACTATGACAACGTCAACTTCCTAGAGAAGGTGGCAGGCCCGCGAGTGAGCTGTGGAATATATGCAGAAATTACCTGTAGGTGACAGGGAAATGAATGACAAGTCAAGTATTCCAATAGGAGATGCGCGAATCACACGCTGGTCTACAACAGGCAAACAGATGAGGGTCTTCAGTAACCACCATGCCAGAAGTCAGTGCCTGCTTTGCAGAAATGACGTGTATTGCCGGGAATGATAGAGAAGCCAGGTATGAAAGAACTGAGAGTCCGAATACAACACCACCGACAGTGGTTGGAGAAACCTCCGCACAAATACCAAGGTTTGAAGGATCGCAAGGAGTTCCATGGGCAGGGCATCATGCCTTCCAGAGAGAGAGAAAAAAAATCAGCTGTCAGGGAGAGATCCTCAAAGTTGGCCACCAGGACAAAAGAACGTGGGTGGGAAGTGAGACCCATATGTGTAAACTTTGAAGAAAGTCCTGTACAAGTAGGGATCCATGTCCAGGAAAATCTGCTGTGCCAAAAACCTTATCCATCAAGATCAGGAATGGCATTGAGGTAGTGGGCAAGAGGAGCAGGGACAAATCAACCCAGGGAAGGACAGGGAAGAGAGGAATCACAGGGGGAATTTGAGAGCATGACTGCCTTGGAGGCTCTGAATAAGGAAGGGTGGTCTAACCCGAGGCATGCTGGAGAATTGGTGTAGGACTACAGGGAGGCAGCAGAGAGAGGAGACAGTTTCTCGAGGAATGAACAGAGATGCAGAGGAGGAGCAGAGAATCCAACTCCATGTGAGGGGTGAAGTGGACCATCTCACCAGATTATACGCGGAATAAGGCAAAAAGAGAACATCTGAAAACAACAACTGAGATGCAGAAAACAGTGTTCTGAACGTCTGATTTCCTAAAATGGGTCTAGGCAGCCTACCCATCGAAGGAGCCTTAAGGTACGAGGACTTGCTCTGGACGAACACCACATACAAGAAGGTTCGTCCTGTCAGCACATCGGTGGACACCATCGACAAATGTGCTAAATCTGCAGGCTAAGAGGTTCCCAACGAGTCAAACCATTGTCAGTAAGGGGTATTGTAACCGCAATGAAGCACAAGGCCACTTTCATGTGTACTGACAGTGAAACCTCAGTCTTTAGCCCATCTGGTATAGGCATTCATGGCCTGCTGGAGTCGATGCATAGCTTCCCTTAAAAATACAGCACTGCAGAGGATCAAGAAACCGGTCGCACTGAGAAGGACAGGCACAGAGGAGGTTAGGGGACGTTGGACATTAAGACGTGAAAGAGGAGCGAGCTGAGAGCAGATCCCTGAAAAACTATTCTCTTGACCATGTTCTGAGATGAGAAAGGCCTTGTCATGGACTCAAGGGACCGCTTCCAGGATGCTATGTACCCAGGCAAGGACAGAGCCGGTGACACCGAGGCAACAGAGCATGTAAAGGAAGCCATGTGAGGCGTCCTCAAGGACCACCACGTAGGCCATCAAGTGTTAGTGGGATTAATGAACCTAGTGATCAAACTGGAGAAGGGCGTCAAATGTCCCTTTACCAAGCTAGAATCTACACTAAACCTCTGAAAACGGGGGACATTCGAACCATCAGGGGAACTGGCGGTACACCATCCTCGTACGCACCTGTCCAGCACTAGACAACAGCACTGTCAGCCTGACTCGGGAAGTGAAGGGTCATTTCCCAGTCACATGCACCAATTTCGCGCATGCACAAAGTACCCATGCGATATTTGAGCATATAATACTAAACAGGTTGTTTGCTATGATAAACTTTTTGTATGAAGACAAAATCAGTTTTAAGAAATCTTCAGTAGGGTTATTATTGTGCAATGAACACTGTCAGCCATGTAGACCTATAATGCAATGTAGTCTAACCTCAAGAACAGGGATATTGTTAGCGAGTACTTTGTGTTTTACATGACTGACATTGCTCAGTGCACTAACCATCTTTTTAAATTCGTGAAAATACATATTTCTGCAAATTGTCCGTTAGTTACAAGTATATGAAATAATCGCTTTAATAGGGCCAAAGACTAGGTGTATGGTACAGGATTGGTACTGTGGACATGCACGAACCTAGTGCATGTGACAGGGTTGGGGAAGAGAAGGAGGTGCGAGATCAGCGGCAGGGACCTAGGAACATGTTGAGAATCAGGTTAAGCCACATTCCTTTCCAAATATAGGAGATGAGGCACACAAAACAGAGGAAAGTTTTGCCTGTGAAAAGATTAACTGAGGGACAGGTAGGATATGTTCGAGTGGTGTTGTATACCCGCAGAAAATCCGCAAACGGAGCGGTCAGTCTTGATTGTAGTTTGATATGGTAAGAAAATAAAACTTTTATAAAAGCTTTGTGGTATCATATTATAATTCTGATATTTATAACTGGGAAATATTTTATTAATTTTGTTCACGGAAACAAAGTTGTCCCCATGGCAGGATTAGCATTGGTTTTGGTTCAAACATAATATGGTTGCGTCCGTCTGTCCTTGATCCAGCGGTAAGAGGTACCCAGATGTAACAATCATTTTCATAAAGGGAAAACAGTGAGCTCGAGGCCTACAGAGGATAACGGGAAAGTTAGTGTACAAATTACAATATGCTGATGTTGCAATGTGAGAGCAGCACTGTCATGCCAGTAGGCTGATCTTTGGTCAGGTTACCGAGTGAGACAACCACTGGCAAGTTTGTGATTTGCTTTCACAACCTTCAAATCATTTTTTTTTTTTCTTTTTTGTAGCATCGTCACAGAAAATGTGAATTGTGGGAAAAACTTCACATAGCCCTGATCCCCAGAAATTTTAAGTTCTCAGCAAAGTAGGCATTGAAAAAAAAAAATGGCAAAAAAGTGCTGAGATTAATGGAACCCACAAAATGTAAAATTTACCACCTTGGCATACTGTGACCTTAAATTTTAAATTCTGATATCCGTAAGTTACTATTCAAGTTGTAGTGGCCCAGTGCTGTTAGGTGAAAAGAAACTCATCATTGTCATCATAATCAACCTGAGTCATTCTAATGCAGGATGAAGGCCCCTGCCATCTTTTCCTGCTCTGGCCTATCGGATGTGGTTAGCCATTATTATTTCAGAATGACACCCAGGCAACAGAGACTGAAATTAATGCATTCACCATTTGGCTTTAGTTTATGCAATTGAAAGTAATTTTTATGCACATTCATTCCAGATGCACTCATTAGCATTTGGTAAAGGTACAGGTACATCTTTTCAAAAATTGGGTTAGGTTAGGTCTATCTATCTATCTATTGGGAGATGCCTCAATCCCGTTTGGGGTGGCCACAAACAAATCGCCTCCACGTCACCCTGTCTCCTGCCATTTCACTGTCCTGCTCCCAACTCACACCCCCCTCTCTCATATACCTCTCCACTCCATCCCTCCATCTCATCCTCGGCCTCGCCCTCCCTCTTCCCCCCTCCACCTCACTCACATACACTCTCTTCGTCAGTCTTTCACCCTCCATCCTCTCCACATGGCCAAACCACCTCAGTGTGTTCCTCATAACGCTTCCTATCACATCCACATCCACACCACAACGCTCCTTTATATCCTCATTCGTCAGCATGTCTCTCCATGTGACTCCACAGGCTCCTCTTAAATAACTCATTTCCACTGCTCTCACTCTTGACTTGTGTCCTTCCAACAACGTCCAAGCTTCACTTCCATACATTAGAGTTGGTATCACAATACTGTCATGTAGTAACTTTTTCATTTCCATGCTCACTTCCCTGTTTCTTATCACTGCTTTCAAGGAACCAGCAACCTATCTTCCCTGCTGTACCCTCCAAACCTCCATCCTTACTCATCACACTACCCAAGTACTTAAACGTACTTACATTTTCCAATTCCTCACCATCCAGCCTCGCTGTACATTCACTGACTTCACCTCTCTCAAAGACCATCATTTTACTCTTCTGTACATTCACCTTTAGATTCCGTTTCTTACACACTCTCCCAAACTCATCCACCAAGCCTTGCAGCTCCCCTTCGTCTTCACTCAACAACACAGTATCATCTGCAAACAACAGAACAGGGAGTTTCCAAACACTATCCTCTCTCACCAGGGCCACTCCAACATCCACTACCCTACCTTGTACCTCTTTTATTACCCCATCCATGTACAGATTGAACAACCATGGAGACATGACACATCCCAGTTTCAACCCAACCTTCAAAGAGAAAAATTCACTTAGTTCACCATCCACACACACTGCAGCCTTAGCACTATCATATATACTCTTCACAGCATTCAACAACTTCCCATCTACTCCATACAGTAGAAGTCCGATTTTTCGGCATCTATGGGACCAGGCAAGTGCCGAAAAATCAAAATTGCCGAATTATCAAAAACCCTACCCACTCAGTACCTTATATGTTTTGGTGAACACTATCATCACTACTCATATCATTACAAATGTGCTTGGAGAGAGTACTGTATACTGTTTGATACTGTACAATACTGTAATGAATACAGTACTATACATGAATATGAAAAATAAAGAAATTAGTGAACATATTGTATATAAATGTAATGGTACAGTAGGCCTACAAGTTCACATGCACTTACCTAAACTTATAGTAGGTTCCTTATTTACATATGTACAATAGAAGAGGTTGATTGGACTCTGCTACTGCTGGAAGAAGTCCCCAGCAGTAGAAGGTCCTGCAACAGGCTCTAAGGACTCATGGAGAATTTCAAGACTGACGAAAAAAATCGGAAAATCTGCCGAACGATCAGATATTTTCGTAAATGGGACAATTTCTCAAAACTGCCGAAATGTCAGATTTGCCGGGGAATTGGATGCCGAAGAATTGGACTTTTACTGTATATTCTTAATACTTTCCACAATCCTTGTCTATCCACCCTGTTGTATGCTTTCTCCAAATCCGTGAAAGCCGCATACAACTTCTTTCCCTTCTCTAGAAACTTTTCCACTAAAGATCTAAGAATGAATTTCTGATCTATACAACCTCTTCCCTTCCTAAAACCGCCCTGTTCATCTCCAACTAATTCCTCTGTTCTTTCTCTAACTCTGTCAATAAGTATCGTACCATACACTTTTCCTATTATACTAAGAAGACAATGCCCCTATGGTTACCACACACTTCTTTTTCCCCTTTTCCTTTGTACAAGGGAATAATTATACCTGACTTCCAATCCTCCGAGACTCTACCTTCCTCCCAGGCCAATCTGCACATCTTCCACGTCCATTCTACTACTATCTCTCCCCCATGCATCAGCATTTCACCACACACTCCATCAGTTCCTGGGGCTTTCCCCAATTTAACTTTCTTCATTGCTTCCACAACTTCTATCCTACTGATTTCTTCCTGTCTTCTCACCTCCCTCCTTCTCCCAGCCATTCCCCAGCCACTTATACTCGCATTACTTCCATCCTGCATGTTCAACAATTCCTTAAAGTGTTCTCTCCATCTGCTCACTTTTTCTCCCTTCTCCACTGGTAATCTACCATTTTTATCTTTCACTCCCCTGCTAACCTCACTTCCACCCTGTCTTACTCTTTTCACCTCTTTCCAGAACATTTTCTTACAGTCCCTCCACTTTACACTCAAATTCCTTCCAAATTCCTCGTCCACTCTCTTCTTGCTCTCTCTTACTAATCTTTTCACCTCTCTCTTTCTTTCTACATATAACTCTCTTCCGCCTCTCAACGTCTTCCACGCCCCTATTTCTCATCCATTCATTGTATGCTTTCTTCTTTTGTGCCACAGTCTGTCTCACCTCTTCAGTCCACCATTCTGTTCCTTGCACCCCCCTCCGTCTTCTTTTCCTCCCGCACACCACATCACATGCTGCACGTATTTCTTTTGTAAATATCCTGCACACACCTTCCACGTCCCCCATCTGCTCTAATTCATATTTGCCCAATCGTTCCTCCACTTCTCTCTTATACTCTGCCGTTTTCTCATCCTCTTGTAACCTTTCCACTCTCCTCGCAACTACTCCTTCCTCTCGTATTTCCCTTCTTCTATTTCTCCATCTTACTTGGATCCTAATTCTGGCCACCACCAAGTAGTGGTTAGGTCAGTTCATAATAATGTAGATACAGGAACTGTAAAAGACATACCGTAGGTAGGAGCCGGGAAAATCTCACACCTTATTGCCTAAGTAGGTTATGTAAAATAGCTTTTAGAATTGCTTAAGTTCACAAATGAGCTTAATAATTTCAATGTCCATTAGTTGGGTGTAAATCTGAGAATTTATTGTTAGCCTCCCCCATCCAGTCCTATATAGAAAAATTGCAAAATAAGACATAACATTTGACGCTGAAGGTGAAATAATAGTTTTCCTACATTTTAAAAAGGTTTTGAAGGAATTTGACCTTGAAATCTATTGCAAATCACATCGTTTTACACTAATTCGGCCCAGATTTTCATCCTTTTGCAGCATGCTACAGTATACTGTATTGTATCTCACATAGCTCAATGGCAGAAAAAGGCATTGCAGTGGTTCTACATCCTTTCCATAGCACTTTTGTTGATTAGCACCATATTCTAGTGTTAATCTCATTTTTCTTGTCACAGCTCAGCATTCAAGATAAAGTGATGGCAATTTTAGGCCAAATTAAGGTAAAACAAGTACAGTACTGTATAGTTTCTGAGTTTAAGACTAGCTGACCCCACCCAGAAGTTTTTGTTTTTGGACTGATTTTCAAAGTAAGAATCAGGCAAAGCAAGGAAAAAAAAAATAAAAGGAAAAGCCTTATTTAATCAGACTCAACTTGCATAAAGAAAAAAGGGAGAACCATATATTTCTAACTTAACCTTTCCTTGATGGTGAAAATAAATAGAAACAAGTGAATTACAAGCCATTTTAGACATTAACTTACCCTGTTGCCACTTAACCTAGACTTCTTTACTTTGAGCCCAATCAGAACCTAATTCCAACCTTGCTTTAGTCATTCACTATAGGTGGGATGCCACTACCACACAGGGAGACCATCATGACTGGCTCAGAGCTTAAAAACTGAGATAGACCCACTTCCTGGCCCTCTGGTTGGCTGAATCTGGACAATAATGCAACAGAGAGAGAGAGAGAGAGAGAAGCCACCTATGACCATAATGCACCATGGAGAATTGCCTTTCATGGGAAAACATAAACAAACCACCACTGCAGTAAAATATTAAATACAGAGTCACTGCTTGTTACACTGAAACTATTACTGTATGTTAAAGGCTGAACCATTGCATATGTCTGTTCAGTATGATAGATTCAGGGCCATAGATACTGGTACCTGCATAAGACAACTACAGTACCGGTATATGAAGTTTGTATTGGAAGAGTAAAAGACAGAATGGTACCGTACTGTACAGTTATGAGAAGTTCTCATCAGTTAAGTACAGTAATACAACAATATATCGTAATTCCACAGCATGCCTAATTCCACGTACAGTATGTCAGGCCCTACAGTAAACCACAGCCCCACTGTACGCCACCTTATAATATACCATGATCCACCATAACCACACTGAGTGCAGTACTGTAATACAGTGCATCAAACCCCACAGTACACCATAATCCCATAGTATGCCAGAGCCCCACAGTAGGCTAGTCCACAACCCCCACAGTATGACTGCATGACAGACCTTACATTGCCAGACTCCTCAGGATGCCACAACCCTACAGTACACCCAGGCTAGGGTACCCAACTTATTGAGACACACACACACACACACACACACACACACATTTTTTTTTTCTCTCTCTCTCTCTCTCTCTCTCAGGGTAGTGTTTGTAGATCTGATGATAGGCAGGGTATTATAAAATAGGTCTGGGTGATGATGATAAAGAAGCTAGAATTAGAATTCTGTTTTTGGTTCTCTTCCTATTTTGAGGTGTGGATGATGATGTTTCTCTTATTATTATCATTATTTTTTTTTTATTATTCTGTACAGCTACTACTACTGTTATTATTATTGTAGCTAATTATTCTTGGATATTTATTGTTTCAGGATGGTGTGTATGGGATCTGAAAATAGCCAGAGCCACATCAGGCTCTCTTGGTTCCTCAGTGCTGCCTTCACACTTCCTCCAAGACATCTCCAAAACTCAGAACATTTCTCCTCGTGATTCCTCCACTTCTTAAGACTCCTCCAGGGTACTCCAGTCCACACAGCTTCTATCAGGGAGTTCTCTTCCTCTTCCTTTTTTGCTCCTGTACCTCTTCCTTTTCCCACCCCCTCTCCCTTTTCCTCCTCTCCACCTTTCTTTCCTCCTTTCTTTTCCATCTGTTCCTCCTCGTCCTCTCAAATGTAAGACACTGGAATTTTAATTGTATTGGTTTTGGTTGTTTAATAGTTTTTCTTTAGATATACAGATGGATAAATAATATACTATAGTTGCGGCGCATGACTCTGAGGTTGTCATTATCATTCCCTGGCAACTTAACATTCAAAAGTGAGTCTGATTTTGTATCATATTATACACGAATCATATTAATATGCATGAATATATTATACACGAACATACTGTATTATACACGAATCACATGCATCTCGTATTATACACGAAACAGGATGCTCTGCTGAGGGGTAGGTTGCCAGGGTACGATAATGACAACCTTAGAGTCGCGCGCTGCGACTATAGTATTTACAACTTCAGGCTCATTTTCACATGAACTCAGTGGACTGTGGGCCAAACCTGCCCTTCCTGCATAGTCCAACATCCTCCTTTGGGAAATAGGGAGAGGGTTGAGGGACATTTATGTAATCGGACAACCCTCTGCTCAAGCATATCGGTCACCACACGAAGGCATCCCTCACCAACACCAGAATAGATATGTAGATAGGGAAAAGATATGATTGATTTTTTTATACTTTATTTTAGGCTGTAATGGGTACCTGGTGGTCTAGCAGGTTAAGTTGCTTGAACAGCTGTATATGGCATATGTAGATGGGAAAAGAGAAGATTATTGAATTTTATATTATTTATTTTAGGCTGTGATGGGTGCCTGGTGGTCTAGGAAGTTGCTCCTGCTAGATTTGGCCTATAGGGGTCTGAATACAAGGCCAGGTTGGAGGTTTTACTCAACTAGTCAAAGGAAAGCAGCTGGTCACTTGCTTTTGTGTGGATTGACTATGGTATCCTGTTACCGTCTCTCTTTTTAAGTCGATGGACAGTAAAGGATTGGGTAAAATATTTAGACATTTTGGATGGGTAGCAGCGATAGATGTACAGTATTGACTTTTGTATGGATAGCAAATGATTGTCTGTCATTTAAGTCAATGGACAGTAAAAGATTGAGTGGTAGATATATTAATTTTTGAATAGATAGCAGCGATAGATGTATAGATATGGATAGATAGCGAAAAGCATCTGTCGTTCAGGTTGAAAATAATGATCATCTGTCTTTGAGGTAATAGATTGATAGATATGCATTTTTATTTGGGTATATGTAATGATCACTTATTTTAATAGATTTTAGCTCATGCCATTTAACTTTGCCGAGATTGTCATTTTGTCAGAATAATGAAATACAACAGCTCAGCATTCATTCTCAAGCATTTCTTTGTGACTAGTACCATATTTTAATGTGAATTTTGATGTATCACATCTGAACATAGAGAGATGGCAGTTTTACTTCTAGGTAAACTGGATTAATTTTGGATAGACAAATAACAAATGAAATTAGAAATCAAACTTCCTAGCACTTTTTTACCTGTAGAAGATATTATTATTTTTATTTTGTTGTTTAAGAAATGAAACACCAGAGTATTATTAATTTTATTTTATTTTTCCACTAATTCATTATATTTGCAGTGTTGTGGTCTGCCTCAGAAATCTGCCAGGATAACTTTAGACTCCTGCAGGATTCAAGTTTCCTCCATATTTGCCTCCCCAGGGTCCTCTAAATTTGTCCACAATTACTCCAGGCTCCTGCAACTCATCAAGACTCCATTCCTCCTCCACTTACTTAGGCCTCATAGTAAGTTAGTTTTACACTTCTGTAAAGGTATGATTTGATGTGTTAGCCCTTGTCTGGTGCCAGTTAAATGTGGTTCTTGTACAGTGAACTCATTGTCAAACACAGGCCTAGTTTGGTTACTGAAAGGCAGTGAATGTTATGTGTTGTTGTTGATGTGGTTGAAGGTTCATCTTATGTTCACACTGATGGACAGTTGTTTAGAAAAAATCAAGGTATCAGTATTTTCACCATTTAAAAATCAAAATATTGCCACATTTCCTATTTAAAAAAAAAAAAGAGAGAGAGAAGATATAAGAAATTAAACAAATATGGAAGAACTACTATTATTGTTTGACTTAATTGCCAAAAACCAGTCAGGTTCGTTGGTAACTGATCCGTCAGCCCTTTACCGGCTTATATATGCAGGCATTTTGTAATCATCATCATCCTGGCTTCTCTTTCCTACCAAAGAATGTTGAGATCAGTGTCAGTATTGAAATTAAGTTTGTAGCTAATATTACTGTACTGAGGTTGATGTGCTGGAAATGCGTTAACTGGTGATGAGTGGTGATTTTACCATTACATCTGTAGATCCCACTTTACAGTTATCTGTTCAGTTAGTACCGTATGGTATGCATTTTATTTGACAATAGTTAATTCACCTTAACTTATCAGAGATTTCTGTCCTTTTGCAGCAAATTCCTCATAGCTCAGACAAAATAAGACAATACTGTGGTCATGCATCATTTCCCTTGCTCTTTTTCATGATTAGTGCTATATTGGTCAGTTAATTTCATGCTATAACTCTGCAATGAATGATTGAGAGATCCAGTTTTAGCCTACACTTTGTTAGAGCAAACAGTGTAGTTGGCACCAGATAGTGTTGTAGTCTACCCCGCTTTTTATTACGCCAGCATTAGGATGGACACAAGTCACTCTACACACAACATTGATAGTGAATGGAAGAGTGTGATAAACATACAGTACTGAACAACGTAAACTTACAGTACCGAACCTGTGTTTATCATGGCATCAGAAGTTTTGACCACCTGAACTTTTTTTTGGGGGGGGGGGGGACTTATCAGAACCTGAACCTGAACTCAGTGGACCTTATGAACATGCAGGCTGAAGTTGCCCTTTTCCTACAGTCTGTTATCCTCCTTCCTTGGAAAGAAGGGAGACTGAGTTTAGGGACATTCGTATTACCAGGCACTGTTCCTTTCCATCACCTTTGATACATTTACCTGAAGATGGTCAAATCTGATTGAAACTTGTATCTGTATACATAGTAAACACAGTTGATGTACTGTGTGTGGATATAATAATTGATTTAGTGGAACATGCAGTGCCATCAAACAAAACACACAAACGGTTAAATACTTCAAATTTTTATGCGCCCATCTTGCATCACACCTTCTTCGTCAAGCTCTGTAGTGCAAGAGTTAACCCATATTCTAGTCCTTCATATACACAGTGGATCAGCTCTGAATCTGTCTTCCTCAGTCTCTGTATTTCACTTTGCTTATGACCTACAGCCTTTTAAATGTAATGTGTCCTTAGTACTGTATCTCAAAGTTAATAGATCATAATTTTGATATGTTCAGTTTTTCAAGGAAAGGGCTGTTTGTTTTTGCAAGCTTGTGGCCTTTGGCTTTTTCTTTTTTGCATAAATTGCATTTTTTGTTTAATTGTCAAGCTTGTAATTTAGAGAACAAAAATAAATAAGTAAAACATAACTAAACTTTGTCCTTCTTTACCCTCCACATTTGGTGTAAGGTTGTCAAAGTATACAACATTTTTGGACTTTCAAAGATAAGCCAAATGAAATGATAGCATGATACAGTAATAGCACCTCTTTAACGGGTCTTCAGTTTTGGTACATAATATTATGATTAGGTCTTCATAATCAGGAAAATGAAGTAAAGTGTTAAATGCATGGTTGTAGGCTTGCCAGACACAAGACATTTCACTGTATTTATTATGTGTTTGTGCATATGCAATATTTGTAGACTCTTCAGTGCTTAATCAGTAAGGTTCTAGTGAATTTGAGTTGCTAAATTAATCAGTATGTGTTTAGTAAAGTGACTTGTGTGCCACTGTGTATTAACCTCTTTATTCTGATGATATTTAATTTTATTCTTGCTAGCTTGAACCAAATTTACTCTTGACGTGGGATGATATGAACATTGAGGGTACAGATGCTAGAGGGAGACTGAAAAAGACCTGGGAGAAAGTCATTGAGTGTGACCTCAGGGATAAAAGACAAATTTTAGAGACTGCTAGAGATTGAGCAGCATGGAGAGCTGCCTATACTGTAGGTGACTGAGGTCGATGCATGCAAGCATGTTGGAGCCTTGATAGAGGGGGGTGGGGGAAAATGGGATAGGGCTCTCATATGAATGGGATTGGTGAAGGCTATGTTGAATTTTAACCCTTTTATGTCTGACTTTATGTCATATTTGGGTAATTGATGAAGTACCAATATATTTGAAGTAATTTCTCACCAAAGTGTCTGTGAATCTAACTTGTGTAGTTTTAAAAGTCTTGAGCTAATAAACAAATTTCACAATCCCACTGAAGCTTCTGTTGATCTGACTGGGCTAGATTTGAAGACTTTCTCCAAAGCTCAATAAAAGCATCTGAAGGTAGCAAGAATAGACATAAAATATACCATCAGATTGAAGGGGTTAATGTTTTCAGAAGGTTGGCTCAAAACTCCCAATCAGTTATGTAGATCAGTATCCAGAAATATCTTGTAATGTCTCTCTCTCTCTTTTTTTTTTTTTTTTTTTTTTTTTTTTTTTAAAGCCCACAGTAAATCATAAGTAAGAAAATAATACATAAAGAACATCATGATCCGGACCCATTTTTCCACCCAAAGATCGGAAAGATTGTTAGGTTCCATTGCTATTGGTAAAGCTAATTTTCCACTCCCTTTTTTATGTTAAGAGTAAGACCTAGATGCAAGTAGCATTTTTTTTTCCTCCTTTTCTTAATTTTTTACTGTCCATCCATCCATCCATCATCCAATCCTACATTGCCCCAGGAGGAGCATAGGAGCCCAGGGCTAGGTGGTTGGTCCCATTTACAATGAGAGTGACCAGCCTCACTCATCCCTGAGTGGCATTACATGAGTAATCAGCCCCAATCACCCCTTTGATATAAACCTTCACTGACTCAATCCGATTGGAGTGTAATAATTACCCACTAGACCACCAGGCGCCAAAATTTGGTTGTATGGTTACCACCCAGTGTAGTAAATGGTTTCCTGGTGTACAGGAAACCATTTGGCTTGTCACTCAGTGTAGAGTCACCCACAGGCAGAAGGAAGAGGAAAGAATGAAGGAAAGAAAGACAGAAGAGGGAGTGTTAAGTTACCTGTAGGCAGAAGGACAAGGAAAGAATGAAGGAAAGGAAGACAGAAGAGGATGGAAGGAAAGAAGGATGGAGGAGAGGAAAGGACAGACACCCGACAGCAGCACTACAATGAGTGAGTGCCCCCACCTACCACTTTTACACTTTTCTGTAATTGTTTGGAGTAAATTCAAGGAAGATTGTCTCGTAAAATTTCATTAGCCTAGCTGAATTGCCAGGTTTACTATTATATTTTATATACCAGTATATATATATATATATATATATAAGAATCCTCATTAACTCTGAGAAAGTTTGCTTCATAAATTCCATTAGTACTCGTATAAGCTAACTTGTCCGTTTTCCCAGTTTGTTTTACAATACGCTTTAGTCATAAGAACCCTTTTTTGGTATGTTCCTCTTCCTTCTGCCTATGGGTGACAAGCCAAATGGTTTCCTGTAGAACAGGAAACCATTCACTGCACTGGGTGTTAACCATTTAACCAAATTTTGTCGCCTGGTGGTTCGGTGGGTAATGAAGTGCTCCAATTGGATTGAGCCTGTGTAGGGTTTATATCCAAGGGGTGGTTAGGGTTTACTGGTCTCATAAATGCCACTTAGGGATGAGTGAGACTGGTCTCACTCATCTTAAATGTCAGGACCAATTTGGCTAGCCCCAGGTTCCTAAGCTGCTCATGGAGCGACATAGGATTGGATTATGGATGGGTGGATTTTCTTTTCAGTCCCCATTAAATTGAAGAAAGATTGCACCTTGAAATTTCATGATTACGTGAGTAAATCTGGTTTGCTAGTTGTGATATTTGGAACATATATAGCCTATAAGACATAGTGAGTAATGACTCTGTGGCAGTAAATTTGTTTTGAGATAGCATCACTTTAACCATGAATATTATTGAAGTATTTTATAGCATTGCTGATTGGGAGTTAATTTAGGAGACACAGGGTGGTAGTTTTCTTTTCATATTAAGGTGACATTTATTACAGTTGCTACCTTGCTTTTGACCTTTCAAGTGATACGTATGTGAGAAGCATTTATTGGTATTTTTTCTTTGATATTAACAAAATACTAAACAAGTATTGAGTTATGATGTCAGTAATGCATAAAGTACTCTCCATGTCATTAATATCGCTGATACTAATGATTAAATTTAATTGTAATAATTGGCATTGTCATTAGTACATTATTTCAGTTTCTACTTGTGTTCTTGTTTTTTTGCAGCGATTTGTAAATATTTGCCCTCACATACGAGGTGCTCCCCAAAAGTTCCAGTAATTTGAATATTACAGGAATATAAGTTACCTTACCTCCTAGTTCTCACTGTCACCTTCGAAGTAGTCCCCTTGGGCACGTATACAGTGGTCCCAGCATTTTTTTCCACAAGTCTCTGCATCCCTGGAAGGCTTCAGGCGTGATGGTCTTGAGCACCTCGTATGATTCTGTCTGGATCTCCTCTGTCAAGTCAAATCGACTCCCTTTCAGTCATAATTTCAGCTTGGGAAACAGGAAAAAGTTTACAGGGGGCAAGGTCAGGTGAACAGGGTGGATGGGGAATGACTACTGTGTTTGTGGAGGCCAAGAACTGCTGGACAGTAGTTGATGTATGGGCAGAGGCATTTTCATGATGCAGGACCCAGTCCTTGTTCTTCCACTGTTCTGGATGTATGCAGAGGATGTTCTCTCTCAGACACTGCAAAACCTCACAGTAAAACTTTCCATTGACAGATTGACCGGGTGGGACGAATTCCTTATGAACAATCCTTTGGATATCGAAGAAAACGATCAACATCAACTTGACATTGCTGCGCCATTGGTCCACCATTGCAAAACTACCAAACCACCTACGCACCACGTTACAATAGTAAGCGTAGCTCAACAACACCTCCGCGCACAGACATGGCTGGGGTCACACTGACGCACAAGGGGTGCTGCTGACTCCTCGTAGCGGTAAAAGGCAAAACTACAAACGGTTGGCTCCCTCTCTTCAAATTACTGGAACTTTTGGGTAACACCTCATACATATAATAATTTCAGCTGTGACATTTCGAGTAACATACCAACTCTTGATCCCAGTAAGTTCATTTCAACCCAGATTTTTCAAGTTACAGACCAGCTCTTTTCCAGTTACGTTCATAAGTTGGGAAGCAACTGTATTTTATTCTTGTTGCGTCCAGATGATTTTAACTTTGAAGAAACAGTTTTTAGTGATAGGGTTAGAAACGCTTTCTTGACAACATGATTTCCCCCCAAAATTGATTAAAAATTTTAAAAATAGCAAGAATAATATATCATTGGATTGGTGGAGTTAAATTGTAATCATAATGAGGAAGGCAAGCCCTAAATAATTGATAGACAGCTTTGGAATGCCTGTGGATAATAGATTTTATCAGCCAGCATCCCATCCCCCCTCCCCCCAACCCTGTGTCCAACTCTGGGCAAAGGCTTCAGGGCCAGTCCCCAAGTCCCAGTAATTCTCCATGGGGCCCAGTAGTCCTCCTACATCTCCACATGTATTCAGTTCGGCGCTAACACCTACCATCCATATTAAATACATGCTAGAGCTGTCTCATACAGGACTGATATACTGGTATTAGTGGCGGTACTTTTATGACTTGTTGGCAAGTCATCCTGTAGATCAGAAAAGTGCTTTTTTATGAAATTCAAATCCCTAAACTGTTCCCTGCCCCAGCTGGGATTTGAGCCTGGGCCTATTAGTACTGCAGGCCGCGTCTCAACCGATTCTGCCACCGCCTCCCTGAATTAGGCATTACTGTATTTAGCGGCAGTGGGTAGGTGGGGGCGCTCACCATCCACTCACTTGATGTAGTGCTGCTCTCGTGTGTCTGCCCTTTCCTCTCCTCCATCCCTCTTTCCTTCCATCCTCTTCTGTCATTCCTTCATTCTTTCCTCTTCCTTCTGCCTATGGGCAACTTTACACTCCCTCTTCTGTCTTTCTTTCCTTCTTTCTTTTCTCTTCCTTCTGCCTGTGGGTGACTCTACACTGAGTGACATGCCAAATAGTTTCCTGTACACCAGGAAACCATTTACTATGCTGGGTGGTAACCATATAACCAAATTTTGGCGCCTGGTGGTTTAGTGGGTAATTATTGCACTCCAATCGGATTGAGCCAGTGCAGATTTATATCCAAGGGATGGCTGGGGTTGATTGCTCATGTAATGCCACTCAGGGATGAGTGAAGCTGGTCACTCTTATCTTAAATGTCAGGACCAACTGCCTAGCCCTGGGCTCCTATGCTCCTCATGGGGCAATGTAAGATTGGATGATAAATAGATAGATAGGTAGAGATTTTTGTCACATGCGTCAGAAATTATCGTGTTTAACAGAAGTCAATATTTTCATTACAACTGTAAATTATAAGCTATTTTGCAGCAGCAACTGAGATTTTTAGTACGTGCTTCAGAAGTAATCATAAAAGTCATACAGCCAGAGTTTGTCTTCCCCCTTATGATTACATTTTAACGCCTTCACTCCAGTGGTACATTTTAACTTTTATTCTTGCTGCTTTCATATTTTATTAAGAGTTTAGACTGCAGAAGTTAAAGACTCTCCATAACTAACGTAAGTGGTGGTAGCAACAATAAAAATAGAATGTTACCAGATTGGAGAGGTTAATAGCAGTTAGATATACAGTAATAGGTGAAACTTATGAAATGATGCCATTTTGGTGTTTGTCACCAGAGCTGCTGTGAACACTTAACCCCATCACT
Source organism: Coenobita brevimanus (assembly GCF_032717465.1). Taxonomy (NCBI): domain Eukaryota; kingdom Metazoa; phylum Arthropoda; class Malacostraca; order Decapoda; family Coenobitidae; genus Coenobita; species Coenobita brevimanus. The sequence continues at coordinate 48,031,164 of NC_137063.1, read as the reverse complement.
ACAGTTACATCTTTCTATATTCTTACTAACTCCAGAAGATATTAAGCTCATGAAAGACTGCTCATATTGAGTGGGTTCATCTAATCCCTCCAGCATGATAAGTCTCTCCTACAGCCTATTCAATCTGGACATCTCAGAAGCCATGCCCCTTTTCCCTAGTGCCTGTTATCGTCTGGCTGGCTGGACTGTAGGCTATCACTTGCCGTCTGACCACGGAGCAATTAACATCTGATAACAATATTCATCTCACGATATAAGAATCTTTTACTACCTGTGGATCTGCATTTATCTGTGCTACATAATTCTCCCTTACTCCACTTACTCGTGAATGTATTGTCTATGGAAATCAGTTTCCAAAAGGTAAACAGAGTCTACTGTACAGTAATAGAGTAAGTACAAGAATGGTTGAAAAATGTTGATACTGCATTCTATTTATTGATTTTTACAGCAACCATCGAACAAATTCAAGAATAAAGTAAGAATTCTGAGAGAGAAAACTCTCTTGATTACCATGGTCACTTCAAATTTTATGAAAGTATGGCAGGGCTGAGGTAGAGAATTTTTTATGCATAGATTTGCGAGCACGTTGACTTGTGTGAGTGGTGTGCCCTACCACCTCTCCCTCCATTGTCTCTGTGTACCACAGTCCCCCCCACCTCTATCTCATAATGTACAGTGGTGTCCAGGCAGCCAAGGCTGAGTTGCGCTGAGTGAAGGTTGTTAACACGAAATGGCACCAAAATCATGCCAGTGAGGCATACAAGCCGATGCACTCGCAAATCTTTGCTTAAAAAATTCTTTACCTCAGCTTTGCCATACTTTCCATAAGATTTGAAGTGACCATGGTAATCAAGATGATAATCTCCGAGAACTCTTACTTCAGTCCTGAATTGGTTCAACATTTGCTGTAAAAATCAGTGATAAGTAAAAAATGGTATCAACATTTTTCAACCATTCTTGTACTTATTCTAGCTCTAATATAATTACTGTAGCCTCTCTTACCTTTTCGAAATTGATTTCCATAGACAAAACATTCACGAGTAAGTGGTGTAAGGGAAAATTATGATGCTCAAAGAGATGCAAATCTTGTATCGTGCAATGAATGTTGTTATGAGATGTTAGCAGCTCCGTGGTCAGAAGGTAAATGATACCCTACAGCCCAGCCTGCCAGATGATTACTTAGGCACCAGGGAAAGGGGCTTACCAAGATATCGTGACTATAGACTGTAGGAGAGACCTATCATGCTGGAGGGATTACATGAACCCCTGCAGTGGGAGAGTTTTTCATAAACTAAATAGTAATCTTCTAGAGATAACAAGAATATAGATATCGTTGGAGTGAAGGGGTTAATTATTCACAGCAGCTCTGGTGACAAACCCCAAAATGGCATCATTTCAGAAGTTCTAATTTCAATTATCTGCCTGTTGCTCAGCAAGTTCTTATATAGAAGACTTTATAGATTTCAGTGCTTGTAGTGTTAGTACTCTTAAGATATACCCTAGTGCTAGCAGTGTCAGTGCTCTTAATATAGTTGTGCCTGTACTGTCTCATGCTTTTTAAATATTCAGTGCTTGCAGTTTTTGTGCTCTGTGAAGTTTGTGCCAGCACTCTTCATATTGTTTTTAGTCAGAGTGTGCTGTTAGAGAAATTATGCTCGATATTCCTGGTACTATGTCTACTCTTAGGGCACGTCCACATGTGCGCTTGAATAAGTGCTGGCAACATATAAGCAACACAATAATGAACACGCTTCAAACATGTTGGGAACAGCAGTGTCCAGATCATGTTGGCAAAATCATGATGAAGCCACAGCTACCTGGTATGGACACACTTATCCCATTGCCTCTGTTGTCAGTGTTCGAAGCTGCTGTGAAACATGTTTGCATACATCTGTCCAAATACTGCTGCAAACATGTTCCTGAACATGTTGTCAGCTGTGTTGCCAACATATGTTCAAAAGCATGTGTGGACGTGCCCTTTCTTTAGAAGTCTTAATGCTGTTAATCACACAGCATTTGAGATTTTGAACTTTGATTTCCTCCAGAAGGATCTTAAATAAAAACAGCATCCAGAGAAACACTAAATGCAGTTTTCACAAAACTTTCATTTAAAATAATCAAGTGAAAAACTGGGTAGTTTCTTTTGCCAAACTTTCAGCAAAGACCAAAAGAACTGTTCCAGATGGGTAGGTGTGGCGACCAGCACCTACCCCCTTTGCTTTGGCTTCAGTCAGCTTCATTTTAAGATGGAATCTTCTCTTCTTGGGTTCTCTTTAGGGCAGGTGTTCTTCCTAGGGTTTCTTGGTAGGGCAGCATCATCTCTTGGGACATCACAGATGGATAGCAGCAACACCTCATGAGGCCTTGCTGGGGGATGGCAGCAGCGTCTCACGGGGCCTTGCAGGGGGATGGCAGCAGCGTCTCACGGGGCCTTGCAGGGGGATGGCAGCAGCGTCTCACGGGGCCTTGCAGGGGGATGGCAGCAGCGTCTCACGGGGCCTTGCAGGGGGATGGCAGCAGCGTCTCACGGGGCCTTGCAGGGGGATGGCAGCAGCGTCTCACGGGGCCTTGCAGGGGGATGGCAGCAGCGTCTCACGGGGCCTTGCAGGAGAATGGCTGCAGCATCTTGTGAGGCCTTGCAGGAAGATGGCTGCAGCATCTTGTGAGGCCTCGCAGGAGGATGGCTGCAGCATCCTGTGGGTCCTCACAGGAAGATGGCTGCAGCATCCTGTGGGTCCTCGCAGGAAGATGGCTGCAGCATCCTGTGGGTCCTCGCAGGAAGATGGCTGCAGCATCCTGTGGGTCCTCGCAGGAAGATGGCTGCAGCATCCTGCGGGTCCTCGCGGGAGGATGGCTGCAGCATCCTGCGGGTCCTCGCGGGAGGATGGCTGCAGCATCCTGCGGGTCCTCGCGGGAGGATGGCTGCAGCATCCTGTGGGTCCTCGCGGGAGGATGGCTGCAGCATCCTGTGAGGCCTCGCGGGAGGATGGCTGCAGCATCCTGTGAGGCCTCGCGGGAGGATGGCTGCAGCATCCTGTGGGTCCTCGCGGGAAGATGGCAGCAGCATCCTGTGGGTCCTCATGAGGATGGCTGCAGCGGATGGCTGCAGCATCCTGTGAGGCCTCGCGGGAGGATGGCTGCAGCATCCTGTGGGTCCTCGCGGGAAGATGGCAGCAGCATCCTGTGGGTCCTCGCAGGAAGATGGCAGCAGCATCCTGTGGGTCCTCGCAGGAAGATGGCAGCAGCATCCTGTGGGTCCTCGCAGGAAGATGGCAGCAGCATCCTGTGGGTCCTCGCAGGAAGATGGCAGCAGCATCCTGTGGGTCCTCGCAGGAAGATGGCAGCAGCATCCTGTGGGTCCTTGCAGGAAGATGGCAGCAGCATCCTGTGGGTCCTCGCAGGAAGATGGCAGCAGCATCCTGTGGGTCCTCGCAGGAAGATGGCAGCAGCATCCTGTGGGTCCTCGCAGGAAGATGGCAGCAGCATCCTGTGGGTCCTCGCAGGAAGATGGCAGCAGCATCCTGTGGGTCCTCGCAGGAAGATGGCAGCAGCATCCTGTGGGTCCTCGCAGGAAGATGGCAGCAGCATCCTGTGGGTCCTCGCAGGAAGATGGCAGCAGCATCCTGTGGGTCCTCGCAGGAAGATGGCAGCAGCATCCTGTGGGTCCTCGCAGGAAGATGGCAGCAGCATCCTGTGGGTCCTCGCAGGAAGATGGCTGCAGCATCCTGTGGGTCCTCGCAGGAAGATGGCAGCAGCAACCTGTGGGTCCTCGCAGGAAGATGGCTGCAGCAACCTGTGGGTCCTCGCAGGAAGATGGCTGCAGCAACCTGTGGGTCCTCGCAGGAAGATGGCTGCAGCAACCTGTGGGTCCTCGCAGGAAGATGGCTGCAGCAACCTGTGGGTCCTCGCAGGAAGATGGCTGCAGCAACCTGTGGGTCCTCGCAGGAAGATGGCTGCAGCAACCTGTGGGTCCTCGCAGGAAGATGGCTGCAGCAACCTGTGGGTCCTCGCAGGAAGATGGCTGCAGCAACCTGTGGGTCCTCGCAGGAAGATGGCTGCAGCAACCTGTGGGTCCTCGCAGGAAGATGGCTGCAGCAACCTGTGGGTCCTCGCAGGAAGATGGCTGCAGCATCCTGTGGGTCCTCGCAGGAAGATGGCTGCAGCATCCTGTGGGTCCTCGCAGGAAGATGGCTGCAGCATCCTGTGGGTCCTCGCAGGAAGATGGCTGCAGCATCCTGTGGGTCCTCGCAGGAAGATGGCTGCAGCATCCTGTGGGTCCTCGCAGGAAGATGGCTGCAGCATCCTGTGGGTCCTCGCAGGAAGATGGCTGCAGCATCCTGTGGGTCCTCGCAGGAAGATGGCTGCAGCATCCTGTGGGTCCTCGCAGGAAGATGGCTGCAGCATCCTGAGGGTCCTCGCAGGAAGATGGCTGCAGCATCCTGTGGGTCCTCGCAGGAAGATGGCTGCAGCATCCTGTGGGTCCTCGCAGGAAGATGGCTGCAGCATCCTGTGGGTCCTCGCAGGAAGATGGCTGCAGCATCCTGTGGGTCCTCGCAGGAAGATGGCTGCAGCATCCTGTGGGTCCTCGCAGGAGGATGGCTGCAGCATCCTGTGGGTCCTCGCAGGAGGATGGCTGCAGCATCCTGTGGGTCCTCGCAGGAGGATGGCTGCAGCATCCTGTGGGTCCTCGCGGGAGGATGGCTGCAGCATCCTGTGGGTCCTCGCAGGAAGATGGCTGCAGCATCCTGTGGGTCCTCGCAGGAAGATGGCTGCAGCATCCTGTGGGTCCTCGCAGGAAGATGGCTGCAGCATCCTGTGGGTCCTCGCAGGAAGATGGCTGCAGCATCCTGTGGGTCCTCGCAGGAAGATGGCTGCAGCATCCTGTGGGTCCTCGCAGGAAGATGGCTGCAGCATCCTGAGGGTCCTCGCAGGAAGATGGCTGCAGCATCCTGTGGGTCCTCGCAGGAAGATGGCTGCAGCATCCTGAGGGTCCTCGCAGGAAGATGGCTGCAGCATCCTGTGGGTCCTCGCAGGAAGATGGCTGCAGCATCCTGTGGGTCCTCGCAGGAAGATGGCTGCAGCATCCTGGGGGTCCTCGCAGGAAGATGGCTGCAGCATCCTGGGGGTCCTCGCAGGAAGATGGCTGCAGCAACCTGTGGGTCCTCGCAGGAAGATGGCTGCAGCATCCTGTGGGTCCTCGCAGGAAGATGGCTGCAGCATCCTGTGGGTCCTCGCAGGAAGATGGCTGCAGCATCCTGTGGGTCCTCGCAGGAAGATGGCTGCAGCATCCTGTGGGTCCTCGCAGGAAGATGGCTGCAGCATCCTGCGGGTCCTCGCAGGAAGATGGCTGCAGCATCCTGCGGGTCCTCGCAGGAAGATGGCTGCAGCATCCTGTGGGTCCTCGCAGGAAGATGGCTGCAGCATCCTGCGGGTCCTCGCAGGAAGATGGCTGCAGCATCCTGCGGGTCCTCGCAGGAAGATGGCTGCAGCATCCTGCGGGTCCTCGCAGGAAGATGGCTGCAGCATCCTGCGGGTCCTCGCAGGAAGATGGCTGCAGCATCCTGCGGGTCCTCGCAGGAAGATGGCTGCAGCATCCTGTGGGTCCTGCCAGGGGGATGGCTGCAGCGTCTCCTGGGGCCACACAGGTGGACAGCAGTAGTCTCCTGGGGCCTCACTTTGGGATGGCGGCACTGTTAGGGCCTCATAGGGCTTGGCTGCAGCACCTCTTTCGGCCTCACAGGGGAATGGCAGCAGCTCCTCTTGGGGCCTCGCAGGGGGATGGCAGCAGCATCTCTTGGGGCCCCACAGGAGGATGGCAGCAGCATCTCATGGGACCTCACAGGGGGATGGCAGCAGTGTCTCTTAGGGCCTCGCAGGGGGATGGTGGCAGCAGTCTCTTGGGACATCACAGGAAGATGGTGGCTGTGTCTTGGGGGGGGGGGGGAAGCTCTCAGGGATGGCAGCAGTGTCTTCGTAGGCCTCACAAGGGGAAGGCGGCAGTGTCTCAGGGGCCTCTCAGAGGGATGACAGCAGTGTCTTGGACCTCTCAGAGGTATAACAGCAGTGTCTTGAGGGACCTCATGGGATGGATGGTGGCAGTGTTTTGTGGGGCCTCTGGGGGGATGGGAGTAGCATGTTGTGGGGCTTCTCCAATGGCAATTGTATCATGTGTAGTATTTCAGGGTGGCAGCTGCATCTGATGTGGGGTCTCATGTGGCAGCTGCATGAAGTGAAGCATCTCATGGTGGGAGATTTTCATGGGACCTCGAGACAGCAGGCAAATCTTGAAGGGGTTTTGAGGTTAGCAACTGCATCTTATGGGGACTCTGCAGGATGATGGCCATATCTGATGAGATCTTGAGATTGTAGGCAAGTCTAGGAGCTTCTTGGGGTTGCAGCTGTGGCTGATCCTCTTTGGGTGGGGCAGCATCTTGTGGGACCACTTCAGGGTGGCAGCTACATCCTAGTGGGCCTTTACAAAATGGTGGCTGTCTCATGGGTCTTCAGGGTGGCTGGTGTGTTATGGGGTCTCAAAACATGGCTGTCAAGTCTCATGGGATTTCTTGCAATTGTGGCTGTCTCTTGGTGCCTCTTGGGGTTGGGGCTGCATCTCATAGGACTTCTGATTTGGGGCTATATGTCTTGTGGGTCCTCTTGGGTTTGGGGCCATATCTTTTTGGGGACCTGTTGCATCTGGGGCTGCTTCTCATGGGACTAATCTGAAGGGTTGGAGACATGTCTTGTGGGTCCTCTTGGCGTTTTCAATGTGTATTGTTGGTCCTCTCATTGCAGAGGCAGCATCTCTACGGCCTCTTAGTACAGAATCATCTATAGTTCGACCACTCTAAGAAGGCAGGTTGGATGTGGCCTTCTCAGGAATGCTCTGTGCCACATCTTGAAAATATTTATGTTTATCTTCATGTGACACTTGTAAAAGGTTAACAGAAAAGCAGAATACATACAAATTAAGCATAATTATTAAAAATTCTGAAAAGAACAGTAAATGAAACTAATAAGATATTTATACAGCAGTCAGGAAGCATGGCAAACGTATTTAGTGACGTTGCCGAATGTTACTGTCACTATTACTGGCAGTCACCATAGGTCATGGCTGGGGAAATAAAGTAAAAATTATATGTAGAATATAATATGAAAGAATATACCGGTAACTAAGCATATAAAAAAATTTTCTGTTATAAAAATATTAAACTGTTCTCCAAAAGGCAACACACACCTGATGTCTTGGTCAATATGTGACGTCACAATTCCCAATGGACCCACCCTGCCTATACGTTGATCAGGACAGCCACCCTGACCGTCAGAGCGGCAGTCTTCATTTGCCATTCAGCCACAATGGAAGCTTCTCCAGGTCATTCCGCAAACCTACGTAGCCAAGCAAAACAAATTATATGTAAAGTCAACCTGTCTTTTCGGAAAGAGAAGAATAGGGGAGTTATTGTTGACCTAATGAACGTTACATGTCAGACAGCTGCAGCAACACAGATGAGTGAAAGAACAGTAACAAGACTCAGTAAAGAAGCAAGAGGTCCCATCCATCCATTGCCAGACGCCATGTATCCCAAACGGGGTGGCCAAGGGCTTAGAGTTAATTGTTTTACAGGGAGGGGCACTAATCCTCCACCAACCCCACTTGACACTTAGGGATGCCAACAACATCTGGTGTTCTCAGGCGGTCACCCATCCAAGTACTAACCAGACCCAACGTTGCTTAACTTCGCTGATCGGACGGGAGCAAGAGGTAATGAGGAAAATAACTTGCCCATATTTATGTCTCCAAAGAAAAGGCAACGTACAGGACCCATTAGATTTTTTTTGATGAGTTTAATGAAGGTGTTCTTCGAAGAACAGTTCTAAATTTCTATGAAAGAAAAGAAATTCCCATACTAGAAAAACTTTTGGCAGAAATTAAACAAAACCTTTCCTACCCCGGTGGCCATGAAACATTAAGAAAGGTTCTTAAGAAAATATGATTTCAGTCGGCAAAAGTTGATGGAAGAAAATTTCTGATGGAATGTAGTGATGTAATCTATGCACGTTGCAAGTTTTTAAAAGAAATGACAAAACTTGTAACATCAGACAAAAATGTTGTCTACTTAGACGAGAGCTGGATTAATCAAAACTACAATTTCTAAACGCTGAGTAGACAACAATTCAGAAAAGACTGTGGGAGTGAAGGCACCGACAGGGAAAGGAGGCTGCTCGATTGTTCTGCAAGCTGGAACAATAAATAGATTTGTTCCCAACACTGCTCGTCTTCATGGCAAAAAATGACGGCGATTATCATAATCAAATGAATGCCAAGAACTTTGAAAAGTGGTTTGAAACTCAACTTTTACCAAGTATTCTCCCATCTTCAATTATTGTGATGGATAATGCATCCTATCACTCTAGGAAAACAGACAAGCCCCTAACAGCTTCAAACAATAAAGCTACAATCAAGGAATGTCTGCAGAAGGGAGTAGCAGTACCAGAAGGTCTCCTCAAGGCTGAGCTTATGCAACTTGTGAGTCGACACACCACTGATGCTGAAACCAATTATGTGATTGATAAAATGGCTTCACAGCATGGCCATAGGGTTGTGCGCCTTCTCCCATATCACTGTTAGTACAACCCAACTAATATGATGTGGGCTCAGGCTAAAGGATATGTGTCAAAGAGAAACCCATTCAAGATGGTCGATTTAGAGCCATTCACTGATGAAGCTATTAACAGCATTACAAAGGAAAATTGAATAAATGCTGTCACACACACAAAAAATGCAAGCAGACGATGGAAAGAGATGCGGTCATTGATCACTTCATCGATTCCTTCACTATTACCCTCATAGCTTCTGATGAGGATTCTGAGTAACATTTCATAGATGAAAGAGAGGAATACGCCCCCTGGGGAAACCTAAAAAAAAAAAAAAATTACTTTTTTTTACCTCTTGGGTGGTGTGGAAATAGTCAAAATTATATGTAGAATATAATGTAAAATATAACCAAATATATAAAAAATTATATTTAATCCTTTATGAGCACAGATGATAATAATAATAATAATATTATTATTATTTTTAATGTACCGAGCTATTAGGTTCTTATCTATGGTGCTGATAATTAACGTGAGTACGGCAGAGAAGTATCAGAGTTATTAATTTAGTCATTTTTAATATTAAAGTTTTAGTTAAAAAATAAAGATTGACGTGGTTGCAAATATACAATAATGTACGATTCATGCTGATAAAAAATAATTAGAAGCCGAAGAGTTGAGATGAGAGAAAAACAGACACAGTAGCAGAGTTTGACATCCCATGGGTGGAAAAGTGGCAACACTGTACACAGGAGATGACCCCGCCCAAACTGCCTTCTTAGAGTGGTCATACTATAGTGGGGCTTCTTCAAGGCTGTGGTCACATCTCAAAGGGCCTCTTCAGGAATGCAGCTATGCCTCATGGGGCCACTTCAGGATGCCTTGATGGTGGCTACATCTCTTTGATGTCTAAATGGCAGCAAGAAGACTTTCCCTTCTCGCTTCAGCTCAGTGCCAGTGCTGACTCTCCACACCTGCAAGAATTACACTGATGACACACATGAACAGGACCTTATCAAAGCATGAATATATGAGACTTTCATTCAGCTAGTGACTATCCATCCTCCAAGTCAAGTACATGTACTTCTTTCCTATCAATTACATTACACTATAATTTTCGGACAAAAAGTTAACAGACATATACTGTAATCTATGTAGGGCCTTTCCCAAGATCCCTGTATCAAAACTAAATCCTATGAAGATCTGTCTAAGGGTTTCAGACATACTCCTCCTTAAGCAGAATGGTCCCTTTGATGCTTTAAGCATAACAAAACATGGATGGCTTTCTTCTTCTTTCCTTAAATGCATAAAATAGGGACCAATGTAGGGACTACATTTGTGTTTAAGCATATAGCTGTAAGTCCTTGTAACCCTCTTTTCTATATATTGCCAGATGCCTAAGTCCCGTAAGGGGTGGCCACAAACAAATAGCCTCCATCTCACCCTGTTCCTTGCCATTTCACTGTCCTGCTCCCAGCTCACACCTCCCTCTCTTATATACCTCTCCACTCCATCCCTCCATCTAATCCTTGGCATCCCCCTCCCGCCCCCTCCACCTCACTCACATACACTCAGTCTCTTGCTCTCCATCCTCTCCACATGGCCAAACCACCTCAGTGAGTTTCTCCTAATGCTTCCTACCATATCTTCATCCACACCACAATGCTCCATCACTTCCTCATTTGTCTGTCTGTCTTTCCATGTGACTCCACATGCTCCTCTCAAATAACTCATTTCCACTGCTCTCACCATTCTATCCCTCCAACAACAACCAAGCTTCACTTCCATCATTGGAGTTGATATCACAATAGTCATGCAGAAACTTTTTCACTTCCATGCTCACTTCCCTGTTTGCAATACAATACTTGGTCCACTGACAAAGAACATTCTACCTTACCACAAACAAAAATTCAGCTGAAACAGCAAAGCCAAAGTTAAAACAAAATCTAGCCCCAAAGTTTGCATCACATACACTTAACACTATACATCTAACCTCTATAGATGAGCTGCAAGACTTACTTTATGCTATGAAGTAAAAGTAGGTGAATGTAAAATGCCTATTGATATACCTCTTGCTACAGTCTACAATTAGGTGTGGTAACCATGGGTGGATTGATCAAAGGTGAGTGGGTAGGTCAACAGATTAAGTATTTGGTGTGTGTGTGTGTGTGTGTGTGTGTGTGTGTGTGTGTGTGTGTGTGTGTGTGTGTAATTCACCGGGTCGGTCAGGATCACTTGATGGTAGTGATAGTCAGCTTTTACCCTCCTGGAAGGGAGCCGAGAGCTCATATAGTCCGATCTAAGGGCAAGGCTGTGACCTTGACACAAGCACACACCCATCCCCTTGCTCCAGGAGGACAGTAACCACCCACTTCGTCAGTGAAACTTTTTGCAACCTGAGCGAGGCGCGAACTCCCGTCTACCAGTTGGCAAGCGAGAACGTTACCACTGCACCAGCGAGCGGTCTGTGTGTGTGTGTGCAATATAATACAGGTGAAAAGAACAAAATACATTAGTACCTCTAGATTTAAAACTTGCTAAGTATGATCACTTGCTCAATGAAATCTGTCAGTGGCTTGAATAAACTATTGCAGTTCTCTGGAAATTTCTTTACCATAACCAAAAAGCTGACAAAATTGGGCTGTAACAAGAAATATTCCAAATGATAAAATTTAACAGCTTAACTAATGTTATATTGGAGATAAGAGACAATGGGTCTCCTGAAAGATCAATATTCACAATGGGGGGCAGGGGGGGCATACTAAAGGAATTAAGTTTGAACGCCTGGTGGTTCAGTGGGTTAAAGTACTCTAGCCAGATGCAGCACATAAGGTGCAATGAAGGTAATGCAACTTAAACTGCTAGGATTCGGCCACCTAGCCCTGGGTTTCTACCTTTCTGATGGGGCAACACAGGACTAGATGGATACTGCCAGGGGACTTCTGAATAAGTAATGGCAAGCAGCAGCAAAGAATAATGAATACTAAAGCAATTACTGTATTGATCACAACTCAAAGTATCCCTGACAGAAGTAACAGTCGGGTGGTACAGTTAGGGATAAGTTCAAAGTTTCACCCTCGCCCTTTCCTCTGCTGGCTAATATTAACCAGGTAAGAAGCTTGGTACTGTACTAATTGGGTGGTACAGTTGGGGATAAGTTCAATGTTCCACCCTCATCCTTTCCTCTACTGCCTAATATTTATCAGGTAAGAAGTTTGAAACTAGCAGGGTGGTGCAGTTGGGGATAAGGTCAAGGTTTCACCCTCATCCTTTCCTCTGCTGGCCAATATTTATCAGGTCACAGGCTTGGTATATTTCCCTAACCACAAATACTCTTGGATGTGATGCTTGAGGGTGGAAAATAATGTGTCCAGTTAATGAAATAAACTTATCTTTTCACTGTTTCTTTTCAATTATAAAGGCTCCAACACACTTGCATGCATCAGCCTTTGTCACCTAATGGCAGCTCCCTCCACGCTGCTCAATCTCTGGTAGTCTCCCTATTCAGTCCCTTATTCCCGAGGTCACACTATGACCTTGTCCCAGGTTTTTTCTGTCTGCCTCTCGCAACCCTACTTCCAACATTAATACTTCTCACTTTCTGCACCCAGTTGTCATTCCCTATTCTCTCTATATGCCCTAACCTTCCCACTCTACCTTTCCTCATCACAACACCAATACACTCCAATCCCATCCTTCCTCTTAACTCTTCCATCATAAACCTAGACCCCCCAGGCCTTGCATTCAAGGATGCACAGTACATCCACCTAATTACTGTCATTTCTGTATGTCCCAGCCTTCGAATATTCTCTTCCTTTACTGCCCACGTCTCGCCATCATACAGCATTACACTCCTAACACATGTATTTAAGAAATATTGACATTTGATGATGGGATTGCAACTACACCCCAGACACTTGCATCTCATGATTACAAACCTTAGCAAAATGTTAAAAATCCTGTCAGAATGTCATTCATCAAGAACTTCGCAAATGCTGTACACTGCACATGCTGGTAAACAATTGAGAAAACAAATCTTTATCATAACTATATTATCCTTGACAGTAACTGCTTGGCACTAAGAACTGGACAAGTGAATAGAATGGCAGTGGAGTCATAATCTGGCATCGTGGTACATGGTGGCAACCATCAAACACTTATTTGATGCAGCGTTGCCTACTTCCTAACCTTTATCATTCAATCCTCCTGCCCTCCTCTCTTCCTATTCCTCCCTTTCCTTCCTGTCACTTTTCATTAATCTTTCCACTTCGGGCAGCTGTACACCAAGTAAGAGCCTAATTGTTTCCTGCAACCCTCAGAACCATTCACAATGCTGGGTGGTAGCCATATAACTAATTACATAGTGATGGAGCTCCCCCCCCCCACTGCTAAATGGGTGAAGCAAACTAATTTGGTATCCACCCAGAAACCAAACCTCCACATTTTCCCCCAATGCCTCTCAACAGCAAAGCACTGTCAACTGCAGGAAAACACCAGTTCACCACACGGAACAGCCCTGCAGGGGCAGTTGCTTGCCTGCGACCAATGGGTCTGCTCAGTCAGAAACCAGGGTTAAGCAACAGTCCGGTATACAAACCATCCAGCTTATTTCCATATTCACCATGCCCTGGTGTAAGAACCTTCTAGTGTGAACAGAAATAATGACATTCTGAACGTTATTCAAACTCCGAGCCCAGGGACACTAAGCTGAATAAAATTTGGAAACGCCTAGAATAGTACAAAAGGATGACATTCAAGCTGAGGGAAGTTTCTATAACTTTTAATGCTACAGAAGACCTAGCATTGCTACAATCAAGTACAATCTCTCCAAAATAAAGGGCAACTGCAGTTCCTCAACCCAATGAATGCCGATGTAACTGATGTTTTACTTTTATTTTATTTATTTATTTTTTTGGGGGAGGGGTGGGGGGTGGAAGAAACTTTCACAAAGCATACTCTAGTCTCACTACTAAATTGGTTTACATCAGTTAATAATGTCGAGAGGTGCTACACTTTCATACTGCAGTATTTAAATCAGATGCTTGGCTACCATCTTCCATAAAGGAAATGTGGCTAGAGGCTTGGTAGCTAGCCACAATTATCAATTATGCAGGAAATTCAGGTACATGTGCAATAACTCCCTACTATCCATCTCGGCACTACCCGGCATACGACGTTATCCAGTGTTGTCAATGGCTGAATTTAACCCTTGGATTGTGAGCCACAGCTCAGGTTGTGCTGGCCGTACTTCACCGCTAACTACTCCACCCCTATGCAAACTTACACATGGCACTACGCAAAGACGGAGAGAGCGAGATTTTTTTCTTTTCACCAGATGCTGCCCTGTATGTTTATCTTGGGAAAAAAAAAAAAAACGTCCGTAAACGTACGCATGGCCTTATGCAATGATGGAGAGAGAGATTTTTTTCTTTTCACCAGATGATGCCCTGGATGTTTATCTTCCAAGTTTATAATAAACAAAACTAAGAATTTTTTTCCCCCCTTCTTTTTTTGCACACCACAGAGTGGGATAGAAAAGAGTAATTGCGCAAACCTGGCAGTAACCATAAAATCTTGACACTATTCAGCATAAAGGACCCTTTCTTCAGGATAAAAGCATATTATTATCCTGCATGAGACTTGTCATCAAACATCCAACCATAATTACAAAAAAAGAATATAAAGAAATACAATACACTAAATGAATGAGGTTATACTGTACTGTAACTATGAACGTGGTGGAGTGTTGCAGAAGGGAGGGAGGGCTGACGGTTGGTGGGCCTAGCTGTTCACAGGGTGTTGGTGAGGGAGATGCGGTGGGAGGGAGTATAAGAGATCTGACTGGCTAAGGCAGGGGAAGGAGAATTCTAATGCAGAGTTTTCCTTGGGAGGCACCTGGATGGCCTAGTGCTGCTGTGTCTCTTGACACACTGTATTGCCAACCCTCCTCTCTCCTCTCTGCAAGTACAATTTAAAGCATTTGGAAGTGTACATTACTGTACTGTATGGGTGTTTGTTGGATTCTGCTAAGGCACCGATGAAAGCGTATTGGAAAGGAAAGTTGATTGTGTTACTAAACAAGATGAGTTGATGAAAATATGTGTTTATTTTACTAAGTAAAATTATCACGCTAGAAAGAAATGGATAACAAAATACAAAATAATTTAGAAAACTCTCTTCCCAAGTGAAGTTTGTCCTTCTTACTACGGTATGAGATGGAAGTTTTTTGTTCCCTGTGGCGGAGTCCTCTGCTAGAATTTCGATCAATGAAAGTACAGTATGGTGTACACAGTACAATATAATACAGTATGGTGCAGGACAGTGAAGCATGCTTAATATTACTGATTTTGGGGGGGATGGGAGGGAATTATTGTACAGTATTCTCCAATAATGTTTTTACATCACCACCATCAATATGAGTTTCTGTACAGAAAATTACAGTGTACTTCACAGTACATACAGTATTTCAATATCAGGAACATCTTTTAGCTGCCTGTCGATGATTTATACCACTTACAATGCGTGTTATTATACATTAGGTACTACTAGATAAAAGAAAACTTGTCTCCTAGCTGGGGGGGACTTTGATATTACCCTCATCATCAACATGAAACTGCTTGTGTACATACAATTACAGTGTACTTACCTGTACATTACAATATTTTAGCATCTGGAACATCTAATAGCTGTTTTTTGACATCTGAAAGCATTTTGTAGGAGTTACTATCTATCTATTGCCAGACGCCATAATCCCATAAGGGGTGGCTTTTAGATAGAGTTATTTGTTTTATGGGGAGGGGCACTAACCCTCCACCAACCCACTTGTTGACACGTAGGGAGCACGTATGGGTTGGTTATATGGTTACCACTAAGTGTAGGAGTTACACAGTGGATAAATGTTACAGGGTTGGAGAGTTAGGGGTCCCTAGGGTATAGTTTTGCATAACCCGGCATTCTGACAGTATTCAACAGGCCTTTGACCCTATTAAGCCGGACAATCGGGACTTTACTGTACTGTATATACGAAGTCCATGCCAAGATTAAATGCTACACAACTGCACGTTTTTCCTTCATTAGTTTTCTGCAAAAGTTGAGAGCTGGCTGTTCCCTGGACAATCTCGATACTGTATGGGGTTTTATTACAAGGATGCAAGGATGGAGGCTTTTTTCAGCAAATATTTCAGCACTTGATGTAAAGTCAAATCAGATCATTCTTCCTGCCAAGCACCTTTGATAATCTTCAAGGGAATATAAAGTTTTGTATTACAGGTATTATAACCAGTCTTACACTTTCACCACAAAATCTGAAAGCATGAAACCATTTGATTTTTTTATACAGCACATTTTTCGGCCAATAAGCCAACACTACGTAAGATATGAAGGGTTTGTGGTATTTACCAACCTGTCATCATTGTATCAACTTTATACTTTTCATCCATAAAATAAACTTATGTTTTGATGCAACAAGATTCCTTTTTAAAGTGGCATGTCAATTAGTTAAGAGAAAGTTAAAGTTAGTCTTACCTTGGAGGATGACTGGTACACCACTGATGGTGGGAGCTTAAAGTTGTTTTTGTCTACATCTTTGTCCCACTTTGCTGAACTTGTCTTCACTCTGTATCCTTCAACTAATGACACTCCTCTTCAGTTTCTCCTCTTCCATATCTTACATCCTGGAAGGGGGGGGGGGGAATCAGTATGCAATAGGAGATTCAAACATTTAAGAGATACGAGCTAGCTACGAGGCTCCCTGTACATCTTCATCTTTGTTATTTTACATTCCGCATCTTTGTTATCTATGCCATTTTTACCTTAGCTTGGCCCAGATTTTCAACATTTTCCAATTTATTTCACAAAGTGGCATAAAAGATTAATGCAGCTCTACATACTCTCAACTTTGTCAATCCATTTTTATAACGGGCACTGAAGATTTAGACTGGAATTTTAGGCCAGGTTACTGTCAAAAAAGTATACTGCCCACTCCTTTCAAATATCATTAGCTAATGACTGCATAAATGACATGAGAATAATATATAATACACTGTATACAGAAAAGCTAGTCTAGTACAGGTACCAGGGAGGTCTGGGCTGTGAACCAACAAATATGGGTTTTATGCACAACCTGGAAAGACACGGATGGTAGGAGCCACTCCTCAATCCCATGCTTTCTCAATGCCTACTCCATCTCCCTAGAAACTGTCAAAGGCCTTTTGCAAATCAACACATAACAGCTCCCTTTCTATTTATTCTGAAGCAGTTGCACAATGAATACTGCATCTCTGGTCCCTTCCCTTTGCCTGGCATAGGCCCAAACTGCATCTCAATTCCTTACTGCTTGTTTTTTCAACTTCATAATTCCTCCTGGGTGCACAGGCCCTAATTTTCACTACCTACTCCTTTTGTACCATGTCAGTTGCTGCACACTTTGCTCCGTGTAACTTATATCTTTCATTAACCTTCTATCAGCCCTCCTGACCAGGAAATAGTCATCTGGTTACTATTACTCCCAGACTGATACAATTAACTTACCCTTTCATAATGTACTGTTCATGGGGGCTCCTAATGGTGGCTATCCACACTATTTTAATCTCTTGCAGCCCCCCTATTCAGTTCCTTAGGCCTGAGGTCACACTATGACCTCATCCCCTGTCTTTTTCTGTCTGCCTCTCTTGACTCTACTCCTGGTATTCACACTTGTCTACTGCACCAAACTATCATTTTCCATCTCAAATCATCTCAATTTCTACCCCTCATCAAAAGTACACTAGCCCCATTCTTCCCCTCAACTCTTGATCATAATCCTAGCATCCCCTAGGCCTTGCATTCTAGGAAGCACTATATATCCATTTTATCATTTGTCAGTTCTGTACATCTGAGCCTATGAGTATCCCTCTACTTCCAAAGTCTTGCTACCATACAGCATTATACCCTTACAACACAGAGGGAGAGTCCTCTCAATATCAGGAGAGGCAAAAGCTCCCTGAACTTCCTCCAACCACTCCTTACTATCTCCAGCCCCACCAGCACATAATGTCCCCCAAATAACAAAACTTCCACACTCCACTCACCAGCAAGATCGAGCCTTTCACATCTGACATGCTCTCCCCAACACCCATTTATGTTTCACTTAATAAAGGCTCCAACGTGCTTGCACGAGTCGGTCTTCGTCACCTAATGGCGGCTCTCCATGCTGCTGGATCTCTGGCACCCTCCCTGTTCAGTCCTTTATCAGAGGTCACACTATGACCTTGTCCCAGGTCTTTTTCAGTCTGCCTATCACAACCTGGCTCCCAACATTTAATGCTTCTCACTTTCTGCACTCAATTGTTACCCCCTCACCCTCCCACACACGAAATCAGTAATCTCCCGAGTGTGTTGGGGGGAGTCTGTAGTGCTTGCCAGGGATGAAAAACAGTGTTGCATACAATAATGTTCATTGCTTCTCCAAACTCTACTATCTTTTCCCCTTCTGCATTCCTTGTACCATATGCACATCCTCACATACCCTTGAGCTCCTGCACCCTTTTGACCATTTAAATCTCCACCCAAAACACCATCCCCCTACCACCAAGTACATATCAAATTGCATAATCCATCCTTTTCTTCACCACCCGAGCCAAACTGTTAGGCGTAAGCTGATACTACTGACCAGTTTACAAGTTTCAGTGCAATCTTTTCATTTACTCAATAAAGGACACTTGTGAAGAACATCAAATATTTCACAGTTGGAGTGGGATTGCCCACATAAAAACAAAACACGACAAATATCTTTAACATAATGCGTACGGTAAAATATTGAAAGATTTTCTAATGCACTAAAGCGAAAAAACATAGAGCCACTTCACAGAGCCTAACCAAGCCATAATTATCATATGTACTGGCTATGCACTACAGCCCTGAATGATAATGTAACGATGTGGTGACTGGGCATGGGTAATTGACAAATGCTGCTGGAAAGCAGTAAGCATCACAATGTCTGTCCATCCAGCAACCCTCACTCACCATCACTATGCCCAACGCTGCTCAGTAACTGTACAGCAGTAAATTATATAACTGTAGCTAATACATTTTCACAGTTCCAAGGTAGGAGGAGATTTAGACCTAGAAGGTGTATAGATATGGTAAATGACAAAGGTATAGCAGCTAATGAAGATAGGACATTTACACGGAATTGAGCTGACTGGATGAAATTTGTGTATTGTGTATAACCAAGTTTTGGTACCCTGTACTTCTTATCTCAGTGTCTGGATAAGACTGGTACACACCTATATGCATCCTTTCCATTGCACTTCATGACAAGCAGTTTTAGGCCTAGCTAGAACATAGTTAGGACAGTGGAAACTGCTGAATTTTTTCATTAGTACAGTCGAACCTGCTGATTTTTTGTTTACAATTTATGTATTATGGGTCAATTTTTGTGCCCAGGACAAAGTACCAGTTAGGCACAGATACCATGACCCACCTATACACATGCCAAAGTTAAACAGTACAATACTGTAAATTAGTAGAAACTGGCAGATCAGCTGAAACCATGACTATGCAATTTTTTAAATTTAAATTTGTGACTGGACTGATTAGTGGCCCTGGGAAATATTACCATGAGTGACATGTTGCAAGTTTAAGTGGCCACACAATTAAGACTGGAAAAAAATGCAAGCTTGCCATCTTCAATGCAAAGCTAAAGCAACAGATTAACACTAGATCAAGACAGTCTAAAACAGGTGTCACAGTAAAGCTGTAGACTATCTGCCACACCTATATTAAATACACTGCAAATTAAAACCTGGGCCAAGTCAAGGTCAATAGGGTAGAGCTGGTTTTGGGACTTCAGCTATGAATCTGAAGAGAACCAGGTTAACCATGGCCAGCATCAGTGCAAGGCTTCATATTAAAAGAAAACATTACTCCTTTACAGTACTGGGACTTTTTCCATTGAATTTTCCCCTCCAATTCAGCCCAGGGACTTTTTCCTGGCATATTTAGATTACAATAGTTTTTCAAACTGGAGGGGTTAGATACAGCCTTAAACCACTTCAAACACTATACCCATTTCACCTGAACTAGGCCTAAAATTGCCATCTCCATCTTGAGTGTGAAGTTGCAACAACAGGTTTAACAGTAGGGTATTATGTTAGTCACGAAACTGCGTTATGAAAAGGATGCACAGCCGTAACAGTCTACCACCGAGCAAAATAAAATAAGATGCAAAAGAGAAAAACCTTGGCCTACATCGAGATGAAAGAACTAACAGAGCTAAAGGCCATAAAATGGTAGTAGTAGGAATAAACTGAAAAGATGTCACCTGCACTGAAGGGGCCAAATTGGCTATCTGCCACCAACCTCAAATGAAAAAAGAATCTTACTTGGAATATAATAAAGTCCTGCCGATGCCACAATGCATTATGTCTTGAATCAAGTCTCCTCTTTCCAAGTCATATTTCTTCTTTCCACTCTAAAGATGGAGGTGCTCACCCAGCGTACCTTTCAACCTTTAATCTACATCCTGCAGTTCGTAGACCCTGAGAAGAAAATCCTGCATGTATGAGACAGGATTCAATTTACATATTTAAAACCAAGGCAACTGTACAACTGGGATGATACAGCAAAATGCTCTTTACCTCTGCCTAAAAATGCTAGCTCTCTGTCCTTAATGCTCAGTTGGAACAATTATCAAAATATGGTGCTAGTTACAAAGCAATGTTATGGACAGGATGTACAACCAAGGTATGGTTTTATTCTGCAACTGATACATGTGAAAGTTCCAGGACAAAAATCTTGGCAAAAATGTGAAAAAAGTACTGTATACTTTTCCCAAACTGAGTTGAAGCTCATATGGTTGCAGTAGGAATAAACTGGAAAGAAGCCACCTGCATCAAAGGGACTAAACTGACAATGAAGTGAAACCAAACAAGGAAATTCTTACCTCCAATATAAATAATTAAATCCTGCTGGTGCCACAATGCATCCTGTCAATCCAGTTTTCCCTTTCCAAGTTAAGTTTGTTCCACTCGACACACCTGTCTCCTCTGCCCTTGCTTCCAGTCAAAAGGGACAGTATTCCTCTTTCCACTTTGATGAAGGTACTACATCCCATTCAACCTTCCTCTTCTGCATTCTCATCTTGCGACTTCTCAATCCTGAAAGGAAAACCAGCATGTAAGTGGCAGATTCAAACAAAATATTAACAATCAAAGCACTTTCACAAGATATGGCAAAATATTCTTCACTTTAACTTGGCCTACAACTGCCAGCTCTCCTTTAATGCTCAGTGGTAACAGATTAACCTAAGACTATGATGCTAGTCAAAAATTTTATGGAAAAGATGCAGAGCCACAGTACCATATTCTGCAAATGATACATAAAATATGCTGCAGAAGGAAGAAAAACTCTGCCAAGTTAAAGTGAAAGAACTATAACACCCAATCTTGCCCATTTTGCATGTATGGCCCAAGGCATGGATACTTAAATCCAGAACATTAAGGGCAGGGGACAGACCAACACCCTTGGCATCATTTTACATACAGCACATGTGAAAACCTCTGGTAATTCAGGATTCAAACCTGTATCACAAACCAAAGCCCTTTCCAACCCAAGAACTCTCACCACTAAACCATCAGACATCCAAGACAGGCACCCCCAGTACAGTACAGGTATTTCTCAATATATGATATACCTACATGTGATACCCCAGTATAATGATGGGGGTAGAAATACCACAATACCCCACGTAATGACGGCCAAACCCTAGTTTAACGATGGGTTTTTATTTATTTATTTTTTTACAGATTTTGTTGATATTTTTGACTAAAATTGTGTTTAGGTTGATTTATACACTGTTTTTAGATGTAGCTTAATGCATTTTTGCCATTTTGGGGTTCAGTTTACTAAGTCCGATTTTTTCCAGACATATTTGACAATCTTCAGATTTTATTTGCTGGTTTTAATAAGTTATTTACAGGTGCTAGGCTTAGATTAGCTTCTTTTACAGCTGTTAGGTCATTTAGATTGGCTTTAAACTTGTTTTTGGACTCATTTGGGTGGGTTTGGGACTTAGTTGGGGGTTAAATCCATGGTTCAAAAACACATCCCTATACAGTAAAACCATGATATAACAAACCCTGGTATTGCAAATTTCGGATATAGCAAACGGCCAAATCGCAAACAAACTTCCTCCGGATGTTGTGAACAAAGGTTGTTAATTGCAGGGGAAGTTCGCGAATCAGCCCACAATGACAACAGCATTCCTTCCTGGCACAGTAAGTGTACTTCAACAGAATCCCTTCCTGGCAGAGTAAGTGTACTGTAACAGTACTACATTATACTGTATTATTATTGGTAGCTATTGAATTTATATGTATAACTTCTTACAGTAATGTATTTACATGGAAACTTAGTAAACCATTGAATTCTCCATGTAAAACTTCATAGTCAGTGTAGGTTATGTTTGGGCACATAGGACCGAACGGCTCCCTTTATATAGCAAAATGAGTTTGGTAATCCCTCGGAAATACTGAATCCCTCGTATATAACGAACTTTCGGATATAGCGATCCACCCTTCCCCCCCAATTAGCTCATTAGCCTATATCAAGGGTTTACTGTACTTGACACGTTAAATCTACCCAGAGATACGATACCCCCCTAACAATGGGTTTTTACTTGACCAATTGCATCGTTAAACTGGGGTATACCTGTTTTTTCCACTACCTCATTAACTTTGGTCAAACTGACACCCAAACAATGCAGAAATACTTGAGATCAGTTTTAGGACACTGTTACCTTCAATTTGGTTGGGCTTCTTTAATCTCTAATTTGGATAATGTCAGTGTACTCTTGTTGCTGACAACTCTGCTGCTATGTCAAGGCAATCAATAAACACTAAATACCTCTCCAGTTTTATGTCTCCCCTTAAATGGGCCATACACGCACAGGCATGCCCATCCAGTGGTCTGAAGAGGCCAGCCCATTCAGGCAAACCTGGGCGTGTGTGGGTAAGGAATAGGCGCCTGCGCAGGAAGCCTCAATGGTCGTCCTGGGATCTGTTGCGGACAGATTTTCATGGTTAGGCTCCAGTCGGGTTCAGGCAAACTGAGCGTGTGGGGGGTACCACTCCTTCTCATAAACTAATCTTCTGCCCACTTGGTCCCTTTTTTTTTCTCTTCTTTCTGTTATTTGCAATATATATAGAACACAGCAACAGCCCAAGTAGCATACAGCTCCAGGTCATCTGTGGGCAGCGGAGCATCCATGGCCACCCTCATGCCACGGCGTTTCGCTTGCAACCGAACTCGAGACGTGAGGCCGACTGAATAATGTGTACAGCATTGTTCGTCGAGGCCGGCCTCTTCAGGCCACAAGACAGGCTCGCCTGTGTGTATAACATTATGCTACAAACTGCCATGCCCACCTTTGGAACTTTGCATCATAAAAGTGCAGCAGAATTATAAATATTGTGGCAAAACTTGTGCTACTTGAATGAGCTTAAGCTGTACTAGACTGGGTACTTTTAAGCTACCCTTAAGCTCTAAAAATCATACGCCTAAAGTAGAACACCTAGTAGGGCAACTTTTCTATAAATATCACTCAGAAAAGAACTTAAATTCCCGAATATTCTGGTGAGTTTACACTGGGTATGTCTTACTTGTAAGCTACTATTTCCCCCACGTCTCTCAGACAATTAAATTTAAAGAGCATTAAACCAACCTAACCCAACCTTTATATGCCTACCTTGTTCACTGATAATGTGGGGTTAGGTTGGTTTAATGCCAATACTTTACATGGCTTTATCTTTCAATTCCAGTTAAAAATGACGGGTCATGCTAACAATTTCTGGGAGATGTTAACAAAAATAATTGGAAAAACAGGAACTATATTGTATGCATATATTTTTCCCCTACGTGTTTGGTATACTGTACTTGTAAAAATCAGATTGCCCAAATTGTTAGCATTTATTATACCCTAGACCTATTACTATTTATCTATCTATTGCCAGACGCCATAATACCGTAAGGGGTTGTCATTTGACCGAGTTATTTGTTTTACGGGGAGGGGCACTAACCCTCCACCAATCCACTTGCTGACACGTATGTTCTGGTTATATGGTTACCACCCAGCGTAGTAAATGGTAGCCATAGCATCAAATATCACATCAAGTTAATACAATAAGCTGCTAGCTAAATGAAGAGGAACATGTGAAATTTAAAATTCGAAGCACATTCATCCATCTACGAAATTGCTGGAATTCAGACATATGAAAACAATATTATCTGAAACCTAACAGTCAGACATGCTTATATATACACCTCAATCTTTCCTGTGGACACAACCAAAACTGGAATGATTCAAAATAAATGGAATAATTCCCATACACTCTAAAGTGTTACGGAACAGACGCTGAAAAATGAGTTTCCATTGCAGTACGTCACAATTAAGGTACCACAAATCCTTGACGTACTTTTTACATACTTCTTTATATACTGTAGTTCAACAAACTTTTCACTGCGTGGACCAAGCTTAAGTGGATATATAACCAAGTCAAACTGAAATATCCATAACTTCGCACGGGCCAATTTATATAATTCAATGAGAAAAAGCCTTATTTTCTTACCTCAGGCTCTTCTCAAGGTGGAGTAAGTGCAGGATCAAGTTCGACGTCAGGTTGACCATTTTCCTACTCTGAAGACAGTACGAAAAATAAAGCACCCACGGTTGACGCCACACACACTGACGGCAGTGACGGTCAAAAACACCGGCATAAAAACATCAGCATGCCAGAGTTGCCAATCCAAAAGGCTAAACTGGCTCTCAAATTCGAAAACAAGTTAAACTACGCTATTATGTATAACCACAGTCTCACTAAGAAACTACTTTAACATATTTGAAAATAGTTATGATTATTATTGCCAAGACTTGGGAAAATTATGTAATATTCGAGCAATATGACCTATCACCAACTATCTGCTCAAGTTACCATACCTATGAACGAAGTCGCTAAATTTAATATAAAGAACTCTCAAAGTGTGCTACTGTATACGCCCGATTTCACATGGAAAGCCCACGAGATCTAATGAAATTGCTATGTCACTTAAAAAAAATTTAGGAGATAAGTAAAAATTCCGGCAAGAGGATCATCTGAGCCTCACCAAACACCAACCCAAGCAACCATATTAGCAGATATCGCTAAACTTTCTCACACAACGATTGACACTATCGTGTTAAAAATTCTGAGTATTACTAAAACTTAGAAGAGGTGGAAAAAGAAAACATGTAAATCCCAAGAATAAACTGACAGGCTTGCATGCGTCTGGATAATTTGCCATTTAAACCTTTTCAGTGGTAGTTAATTCATATTTCCGTTGAGCGTCAGCCAAAAGCTGCTTATGTAGGGACGGCTTTACTGGTGACACCGATACAACTGGGAAGTTCCTCTGCCTGGTATGTTCTCTAATCCCTATCTCTCGAAATCCCGAAAGGGGAATGGTGGACTGCAATAGGGCAAAATCCACCACCTCTTTTTTGTTAATTTTATAACCATAGGTTGTCTATCCTTTTACTTGCTGCAGTTTCTTTTCTTTTTTTCACGTAAGGCTTAATGGCCATCGCTCACAATAAGGGGCATTAGGCCAAATAAGAATACATAGTTCACACCATAGTCCATAAACACAGATGAGACAGCCCACGAAATCACAACGGTAGCAGGAAGACGGGCAGTAGAGGCACTCGACAGAACTGGCGGTAGATGTAGAGTCAGATTCTGCGAGAGACTTCACCACCTGGAGGACATAGGCGAGGATCTTCACCTCATCGGGGTCCTGGATAGCTTCAAGGAACCCACGGGACACCTTTGTGAAGGAGAGCAAGGCCCGCCAAAAGTCCGCCTTGGCGAAATCATCCTCGGTGGGACCAAGGGTGCATCGTCCTTGCACCCACGTATGCGGCGGAGGAAGGTGTCCATCTCCGCCTCATCCAAGGTGGCAAAATTCATCCAGGTGAGGCTACGACTTTGATTAGAAGGCTCAGAAGGCTTCCGACTCGCCTGGACCAGACCCGCAGATGGAGTAGACTCCACTTCACCGGGCACCAAAGGAGATACAGGAGCGGCAGGAACAACAGCCGCAGGTGGCGAACATTGAGCTGCATCCCCAGCCTCCATGGGCACCACGGGAAGTGGTGACGGGGCAGAAAGGTGACTGATGGAGCGTCCTTCCAACTGGAGTCTTGTAGGAGGAGGGTTGCAGCTGCAGCATCCTCTGGACCAAGGTGGTGGGGGTCGTAGGAGGCCCCGTATGACGACGAGGGGCCCTCCTCCCAGGCTTCCTCCGCACCACATTTGAGAAGGAAAAAGACTCAAGGATGGAAATGGCAGGGAACCCATTTGCCTGAAAGATGGCAGGCAGGCGCTGAGCGAGGACTGCCAAATCCTCCCCTCCCCCGAGAAAGCCTTGGCAACCTCTACGCACGTGGTGACAATGGTAGAGGCAGAGGAAGCAGGAGAGTCAGACCGAAGCTGATGATGGCCCCGACGATGACGTGGGGTGAGACCCGCACCACCTGGCCTGCAGGGCCGGTGACAGAGGCAGCTGCAGGACCCTTGGCTCCCTCCACGGTAAACTCCACCACCTGCAAACTCTACAAAACACTAAACAGCATCACACTTTCCAACAGTAACACTACACAAGCACACGCTGCCATATCACAACAACAGACACCATACCTTCAAACACACAACAAGCAAACACTCTCATCAATCCCTTTTCACATGTCAGCCATCTAAACCTCCATCGCGACGACTGACGTATCATCCGACGTAAGAGACAGTTCCCCACAGACCCAGTCTTCGCTCCTTTCACTTAAAACCAGACGAAGCACATCATTAGCAACCTTAAGCACTAATCTGCCTGTGGACCAGACAACATAAGCAACATACACCTTAAACACTTTGGACCACAAGGCATACAAGCACTCTTCAACATATCAACAAAGGGTTCAGTTCAATGCAACTCCTGCAAGAACTGGACCCATTACACCTGCACAACACTTGCATCCAGGAAACATTACACAAACATCTGGACCTGCTCCTTATGCTCCTTCCCCCACCCATCAACCCCCCTTCCAATCCTACTCCTACTTCCTTCACAAATCCACAGTCAAACCCACTGACCCTTCCCACACCATCCAGTCCCCCAACTCCTCCCATTCCAACCCATCTTAATCCACCTCAACCCTTACCTCCATCACAAACTCCTCCTACCCCTTCCCCTCCACCCACACCACCTCCCCCCCCGTGCTGCAGCAGCCGACACACATCGCACACAAAACATAAACATCCTTCAGTTAAACATAGATGGCATAAACACCAAAAAACATGAACTCACACAATTCATCAAACAGCGGAACATACACATTGCCATCTTACAAGAAACAAAACTACACACAGCACAGAAAACACAGACATTTCATAACTTCACCACCATTCGATAAGACCAGGCCGACGGCGGTGGCGGTGGACTCATCACCCCGGTACACAAATCCATCAACTTTGCAGATACCAGTGCACACACAAAGTCACTTCTCCCCCCACATGACACCACAACAGAAATACAATCAATTAAAATACGCACTGGTAACAAATCACACATAACAATCGCTAACACATACATTCCCCCCCAATCGTCCCCCACAGTACCACACAATTACTCTCCACAGATACACCACATCACTAACATACCCAACATCATCCTGGGTGGTGATTTCAACGCCAAGTCGTCGGCCTGGCATGTCAACAACCCTGACACAGACAGAGGGCTGGTACTACAATCCCAGACAGACCATCTTTTCATACTAAACAGTCCAGACCAACATACCCATATCCCACACCAAGCCCTCTTCCTCCCATCATCTCCAGACATCACCTTCTGCTCCCCAAACCTCGTTCCCACTACATCATGGACAGCGGTCAAAACCCTAGGTTCTGATCACCTCCCAATCATCATCACTATCAAAACCAGAATCACCCCAGCTGGCCACAAACACCCATACACTAAGAGAGCCAACTGGGAGGCCTTTGTAACTGAAACAGAACAACATTTCGAAACACTAAACAGTACACCCATCACAAACATCAACACCGCTGTGCACACTTTCAATACAATCATACAAAACGCAGACAAAAGACATCCCTAGAGGCAACAGAAAGAGACACAACCCCAACTTCACACCAGAAATTCAAGGCCTCATCAGACAACGGGACACACTGCGACACTCCCCAACACCCCATACACATAACACCATACAACAAATACAAGAACTCAACACTCAGATAAACAGTAAAATATCAGAACAGCAAACACTAAACTGGAAAAATTACCTCCAAACACTTGACCACAAAACAAACATCAGCAAACTTTACAAAACACTAAACAGCATCACACTTTCCAACAGCAACACTACACAATCACATGCTGCCATATCACAACAACAGACACCATACCCTCAAACAAACAACAAGCAAACACTCTCATCAATCAATTTTCACAAGTCAGCCATCTAGCCCCCCATCCGGAAGACCGACGTATCATCAGACGTAAGAGACAGTTCCTCACAGACCCAGACTACGCACCTTTCACTTACAACCAGACTAAGCACATCATTAACAACCTCAAGCACTCATCTGCCTGTGGACCAGACAACATAAGCAACATTCACTTTAAACACCTAGAACCACAAGGCATACAAGCACTCACCAACATATCAAACTACAGCTACTCACACAACATAATACCCAACATCTGGAAGCATGGCAATATCATCACTATCCCTAAACCCAACAAAGACCCCACGTTACCCTCCTCACATCGCCCCATCACACTCCTCTGCATCCCCTCCAAAGTCACTGAACGACTGATACTACAACTAGTCACACCTCACATTCCCCTAGCCCAGTCACAACATTGCTTTATGCCACTACACTCCACAAACACCCTTCTTACAGACCTTACACAGAGAGTTTTCGATGGCATAAATTCAGCTAGGCCACCACACAGAACACTCCTAGTCACACTAGACATTACCAAAGCTTTTGATGCCATCCCCCGCCACAACCTCACAAACAAAATACTCAACACAAACATGCACAATAACACAAAAAGATGGCTGGCAAAGTACTTAGCAGGCAGATGTGCACACGTAATGTTTGCCGGTCAGTCTTCTAACATCAGAAACTTCACAAATGGCGTCCCCCAAGGATCTGTTTTGTCCCCTACACTCTTTAATCTATACATGCACGACGTACCCACTCCCCACACACCACAGATACACATAGCTTCCTATGCAGATGATATAACACTTACATGTACACACCAAAACGCAAACACAGCTGCACACATCATTCAAGCTTACCTGAACACCCTAACGAATGGTTCAACACAAACAGGCTCAAAATAGCCCCAGGCAAATCTACAGTGACTCTTCTCACAAACTGGACAGCAGAACACAGTCACATACCACACCTCACCATAAACAACACTCCCCTACCACACACACACACACACACACACACACACACACACAAAATCCTTGGTGTAACATACAATACATCAATGTCATTTAAACAACACATCACAAACATTAAAAATAAAATAACACCAACACTCAATGCTTTGAGGTCACTTGCCCATACAACATTCGGACACAACAAAGAAACCACCACCACAGTATACAAACAATACATACTTTCAGTGATGAATTATGCAAACCCTGCCTGGGCTTCTAACCTGACCAAAACACACTACAACACTCTACAGACCATACAGAACATGGCCCTAAAAATAATCACAGGCTGCACAGCTACTACACCCACAGACCACCTACATCAAGAAACCAAAGTCCTCAAAGTCAAGGATCATCGAGATATGAGAGGCACCCAGTTTCTTGCTGCAGCCTCCACAAACCCACAACATCCACTACAGTGCATGGCAGCACATCCACCCACACCAAGGAACATCAAAACAACACCCAGCACACGATACCATACACAAATACTGTCATCTCTCCCCCCTCGCCCACCTCAGACCAGCTTCCAGAAGCATATCCACACTCAGATCACTCGCCGCTCCATTCAGTCATATAAAGAAAACACACAGCTACATGCACGGCCTCCTGACACCCACCCTTCTGAATCCTATCTTCCTCGTGAGGACAGGGTCCACCTGGCCAGGCTGAGATGTGGGCACCATCCAGCCCTCATAAGCTACCAAAAGAGTCTGGATGACTCCGTCGCTGATGCCTGTCCAGGATGCAACACAGCACCCCATACTATTAAGCACATTATGGAAGACTGCATTGCACACAATCACCTACGCCAACAACACAACATACACTCCTTGAGAGCTCTGTGGGAAAGTCCGGTCTCGGCCATGGCCTTCCTAAGGGACTCGGGGCTGTTCGGCCAGACTGCCTAGGGAACAACAACAACTACTACTACTACAGCTGCTCACACAACATAATACCCAGCACCTGGAAGCATGGTATTATCATCATTATCTCCAAACCCAACAACGACTCCACGTTACCTTCCTCACACCGCCCCATCACACTCCTCCGCACCCCGTCCAAAGTCACTGAACGACTTGTACTACAACTAGTTACACCTCGCACCCCCCTAGCCCCATCACAACATGGTTTTAGGACACTCCACAAACACTCTTCTTACAGACCTTACACAGAGAGTTTTTGATGGCATGAATTCAACTAGGCCATCACTCGGAACACTCCTAGTCACACTAGACATTAGCAAAGCTTTTGATGCCATCCCCCGCCACAATCTCACGAACATGCACAATAACAAAAAGATGGCTGGCAAACTACTTAGCAGGCAGATGTGCACATGTAACATTTGCTGGTCAGTCATCGAACATCAGAAACTTCACAAATGGCGTCCCCCAAGGATCTGTTTTGTCCCCTACACTCTTTAACCTACACATGCACGGTAAGATGACATAACACATGTACACACCAAAACGCAAACACAGATGCACACATTCTCCAACCTTATTTCAACATACTAAACGAATGGTTACCACAAACAGGCTCAAAATATCCCCAGCCAAATCTACAGTGACCCTTCTCACAAACTGGACAGCAGAACAGTCACAGTCCACACCTCACCATAAGCAACACTCCCCTACCACCCACCCACACACCCACACACAAACACGAACAGACACAAATACACACAAACACACACACAAACAAACATACACACACACACACCACACACAAAAAAAACACGCACAAACACAAACACTCACGTACAAACACACACACACACACACACACACACACACACACACACACACACACACACACACACACACACACACACACGCACACACACGCGCACACGCGCACACGCACACACACGCACACACACGCACACACACGCGCACACACGCACACACACGCGCACACACGCACACACACGCACACACGCACACACACGCACACACACGCACAAAATCCATGGAGTAACATACATCAATGTCACTTAAACAACACATCACAAACATTAAAGATAAATTAACACAATGACTCAGTGCCTTGAGGTCACTTGCCCATACAACATATGGACACAAAGAAACCACAACCAAAGTATACAAACAATATATACGGTCAGTGATGAATTATACAAGCCCTGCTTGGGCTCCTAACCTCAGTAAAACACACTGCAACACTCTACAGACCATACGGAACAAGGCCCTAAAAATAATCACAGGCTGCACAGCTACTACACCCACAGACCACCTACATCAAGAAAACAAAGTTCTCGAAGTCAAGGATCATCTAGACATGAGAGGCATCCAAATTCTCGCTACAGCCTCCACAAACCCAAAGCATCCACTACACTATATAGCAGCACACCCACTCACACCAAGGAACATCAAACAACACCCAACACACGATATCATACACAAATACTGTCAGCTCTCCCCCCTCACCCTTCCGAGACCAGCTTCCAGAAGCATGTCCATACTCAAATCACTCGCCGCTCCATTCAGTCACTTAAAGACAACACACAGCTGCATGCACGGCCTCCTGATATCCACCCTTCTGAATCCTATCTCCCTCGTGAGGACAGGGTCCACCTGGCCAGGCTGAGATGTGGGCATCATCCAGTCCTCTTAAGTTATCAGAAGAGGCTAGATGACTCCGTCGCTGATGCCTGTCCAGGATGTAACACAACACCCCATACTATTACGCACATTATGGAAGACTGCATTGCACACAATCATCTACGCCAACAACACAACATACACTCCTTGAGAGCTCTGTGGGAAAGCCCGGTCTCGGCCGTGGCCTTCCTTAGGGACTCGGGGCTGTTCGGCCAGACTGCCTAGGAAACAACTACTACTACTACTATAACTCCACCACCTCTCCAGCCACGATGGACGAACGATGGATGAATACGTCCCCTCCCATATCCCGGCGGGTCAGGAAGGCGAACCCCCTCCGCATGTGGAACCACTGCGACTGGCCCACAACCTTAGCAGCCATACTGCAAAAAAGGCGGGGCGAGAAGGAGAAGTGAAACTGCTGACCCCACACGTCAGCCTCGCTCATTAGGTGAGAGAGCGATGTTATGTGTTTCTCGTGTGGTTTCTGCGGGTCAATGTTCGGCTGGCTATTCCTGCATACCTGTTGGTTTCTCGGTTGGTGTCTAGGTAGAGAGTGGTTGGTTTCTGTTAGTTTCTGGTTGCTTACTGAAGTCGCTGAAGAAGTACTCTCTCTGGACAACTTATTCTCCCTGCAGTCTACTAGGCTTACAGTCAGCTGAGCCTGGAACCGCAACAACAAAGGCGATTTTGTTCAGCTCAAGGATATTTTTACAATGATAATTTATGAAGAATCTTACGCTGGTGTTGTTCCTTTGGCCTCTCAGCCGGTCTGCCATCTCATTATTGTCTAACCCCTGACATTACTTCGCTACCGGCATTCCAGCTAATTGTTTTCAGGTGCGCAGTTTACAGCTTCGAATCTTGGTCAGTCATTTTCAAAGGTGCCATTCAAAGCATCAAATCCTGGGCAATGATTTTCAAAGGTGCGGTTCGACGTTTCGAATGCTGTGGTCTCTCATCACCCAGTGGTTATATTTATAGACTATCAGTGGCTTGTTGTAGTCCCGTAGGCCTGCTTGTTTTCCATAACGCATTTTAATTTCTTCCATGAGGAATTCTCCATATATAACCGGAAAACTGGATCATTCTGTTTTTATACTTGTTTACATTGTTGTTTGGTTTGGTGTGGCTGTGAAGTATTTAGGAGCTGTAGTTAAGCTGAAAGTATACAGAAACCGTCATCTGAATGTGAACTCCTGAGTGAAATGCAGTCTGTAGTTGCTCACCCCCTGCAGTCCACCATCCTTCTTTCTGCGAATAGGGAGAGAGCAGAGGGATTTTTTTTTTTTTTTTTTTTTTCAAGAGTTGATCTATCACTGCTACTCAGCATTCAAGAAGGGGAGATGGCAATATTACGACAAGTAGGAGTATAGAAAATTATTATTATTATTATTATTATTATTATTATTATTGTTGTTGTTGTTGTTTAACTAATGGGTTAGATTGACCTTCATTAACCCGTTCATACTATTATCTTTTTTTATTTTGCTACTTTCTGACGATGTGTGTGTGTGTGTGTGTGTGTGTGTGTGTGTGTGTGTGTGTGTGTGTGTGTGCGTCATGGAGAAAGGGGTGACTCGAGGCTTTTCGATTAGGTAATGCGACCACAGGAAGTAAACTGGTCATCTCCCCTTTGGCTATATGTACAGGACCACGACAGCCTAGCCTTGGGCCCCTACACCTCGAAGGAGTAAAATGGGATTGGCTGTCAGCGCTTTATTAACCCACTAAAGACGTCTCCACTAAACATGTTTTGAATATATAATTTTAAGTGTGTTTTATCTGGTTGTGTTACGTTCTTGGAGGCAAGTTCTCTTTTGTCACCTTGAATTTTTATTCTCAGCTAAGGGTTCACTTTTGTTCATACAGTAATATTTAGCTTGGTTCAGTTGTCTTACTTTCTTTTTCTTTTTTTTTTTCAGAAACCGTGTATGGTGTTTACCAGACATGGATAACATATTCTACGCGTAGAGAAAGTTTTCTCGAAACTAGTGGTAAGGAATACGTGGCTGTCAATGTTCTGTGTTTTTCAAGTCCTTAGATTTGTAAAAGGCTGTTTCGGCTGACTTGGATTTGGCGAGGCAACTGTTATATAAACTTATATTTTCAGTCACGTATACAAAGTGATTTCTACGACCACTGACCATTAAGTTCTGAACATCTTTTCCTTTAACAGAATCGGTTCTTTACTTACAGGTGTAAAACTGGTGTCGGGACGCTGTCCAAATATCTATAACTTATTTAATCTGTGGATCTCGTAAACTGCACGAGCATCTAGAAGTCGCCAAAGACCCTGATGATAATCATAATATAATGATGCCGCAATCATTCCTAGTGCAACACTAACCAAGAGGGTATGAGCACAGACCAACCTCGAACAAGGCCCCAGCAGCAACTGGAGGTCAAAACAGCTGTCCGATGTAAGCATAACATGGGTATCGCTGTTGGCTGGCCGAAAATTCACGACGCATCTGGCACAATCAACTTAGGTAAAAAAAAAAAAAAAAAAAAAAAAAAAAAAAACTCTTTCATACATAACTTACTTTTATCTGCAGTATATATAAAGTATTTCCCACTGCCACAGCGGGCGACATTTAAGAGTGGAGACAGGTCACTCATCCTGTGAATCTTGAGGTTAATGAACTAAATGCTGCATTGTTCTGTTATAGATTTTAAAACTGCAATGCATTCCTTGAAACTCAAAATGCCCTAACGATACGTTTAAGACAATTCAGTCGTGCTACAGTGCCACAGCTTAGGAAAAGTGTGACGACTCAACCACAACGTCACTAGAGCCAGTCTTCATCCCACAATACAGATTTCATCTTTCTGCATCCGCTAATCCTCGTAACAAGTTAGTGATCTTGAGGAATAGGCTATTGGCTTGTGCGAAACAAATGGCCATCGACGACGTCATCATGGAGTAGCTCAAACACACATCAGACCAACCTCCGTCTTTTACCAAACACTACTGTACATTCTGGGTAGCAAAAGACTGACGACTTGAGCATTCCAGTGGGGTAACCCACAGCTACGAAAATAAAGTATCAAAACCATTCATGAACTTAAAATTCATAAAATAGGACAAATTTACTCAGACCAAAGATAGGAAACATCAACCATCCATCGGTAAAGATTTCCAGCACTGCTGGCCTGAGCATAGTTCTTAAATAATCTAAGAAATGTAAGTGTGATAGCACAAATACCATTATTTGTAATATGAAACGAAGATACCGTGAGGAGTAAAGAGGACCTACAGACAGAGAATCCATACATCCACGAATACAACTGGGGAGAATGTTAATCTGGATATAACGTTTATTTATATCGTAATATCTATACATTAACAATGAACAGAAGCAACAACATATATAGACAGTTATATAAACAACTGATAAATCGTACTTAGCAGTGTCAATATGGAAGATTAAAAGCCCGTCAAATGCTGCTCTATTCTCCAGTAAATACATAAATATTATAAAAACTTACATAACGAGCATACTAACAGCATTTCACGTTGCCTCAGCCTACAATATGTATCACTAACAACAACATGTCAGTATTTAATACTCTAGCTCATGAATAAATTACAACACGCCACATTGTAATAAATGTTTATTATAATTACTTCAAAGTATTCTTTTTTACTTATATTGTAGAAGTTACTGATACTGTTAAAACCTTTGCCACACGATAATATATTCATAGATGAAATTTGGAAACTGAAGTGGCGATCGAATGGGAAAGCATCAGATCGAAAACTGACATTATGTTGTGCAAAAATGAAGGGATTAATAATGTAAACTTCATAATATTAGTATCCCATCTGAATTTTTTTTCGAATTTCGTAAACTTGTTTGCCACGTTGCACGTGGCCAGCGAGAGAAATTGCACGATGTTTATGACGTACTGTACTGTAAACACGTATAATGTGTCAAGACTGATTGTTACAGGTTAAAATATTATATTATTTTAAAATTTCACATACTAAATGAAAATACAGTGGGTTCGTTAAAGATTGTCACTTCAGTGCTAATTTTGGATGACTGAATAATACGTGGTGCAGACTCACTTGAATATAAAACCACACTTACGTATCTAATGACTATACATAGGAACTTAGGCTAAGCATTTATATTTAGCTTGAGCACGAAGATAATATCTGTTTGCAAAGATCACTGATTATGTGAGTGTAAACGGGATTATGAGATATACCTGTAGGTTACTGACCTCGATACGAGAGAGAGAGAGAGAGAGAGAGAGAGAGAGAGAGAGAGAGAGAGCACCTTACCTAAATACTGTGCATGACTGTACAGTTATAACTTTGAGTGTACTGATTCATGAAATGGAGTGCGAACACGAGAAACATGGGTGTGATGAAAAGACTGTGTGTGTGTGTGTGTGTGTGTGTGTGTAAGAGCTGAACAAATGTGGTGCAACAAGATACACTGATTTTTACAGTTGTGCACCACTAACTTGTTTGTTAACGAATCAAACTGTAGTTGCCACCAGGGCAAAATTACAAACGAACTTTTATCTCACTTGAACAATATTTTTACCTTTACGTGTGATGTGGGTGATTATTCAAACGCGTTTATATACAGATTTTGTAAAACAAACAACTTACGGTGGTGGCTAGGCAGAGTTTCTGGGACTATAAAAGGAAGTAGTACTTTCGTTATATCCTCCAAAACGTAATCATTGGCGGCGCCACAAGGGGCTTTGGGGGCTCAAGCCCCCCAAATATCCTCTGTCCCCCATTGCCTCCTCCATTAATTTTGATATATATATATATATATATATATATATATATATATATATATATATATATATATATATATATATATATATATATATATATATATATATATATATATATATATATATATATATATATATATATCCTCTGCTGTCTTTCTTTCCTTCATTCTTACCTCGTTCTTCTCCCTACGGGTGACTTTACACTCCCTCTTGTCTTTCTTTCCTTCATTCTTTCCTCTTACTTCTGCCTGCGGGTGATTCTACACTGAGTGACAAGCCAAATGGTTTCCTGTACACCAGGAAACCATTTACTGCGCTGGGTGGTAACCATATAACCAAATTTTGGCGTCTGGTGGTTTAGTGGGTAATTACGGCACTCCAATCGGATTGAGGCAGTGAAGGTTTATATCCAAGGGATGGTTGGGGTTTATTGCTCATGTAATGCCACTCAGAGATGAGTGAGGCTGGTCATTCTCATCTTAAATGTCAGGACCAACATGCCTAGCCCCGGGTTCCTACGCTCCTCATATGTCAACGTAGGATTGGATGATGGATATATATATATATATATATATATATATATATAACCTGGAGCCACCACTGAATAGAATAAGCATGTAGAATAGTTGGTGGCACTAGTTTATTTTGTCAAGACCTCCAAAACAGAAAATATATGTATGCAGTAGTTTGTGTGCACAAGTTGGGAAGCATTACCTTCGTCGAGTATGGAGACATAATAAGCTTTGTTTTCTGACAAAAATGAAAATACGAACAGGGCGATTTGGGATGCATGA
The DNA here is from genome assembly GCF_032717465.1 of Coenobita brevimanus. Lineage (NCBI taxonomy): Eukaryota > Metazoa > Arthropoda > Malacostraca > Decapoda > Coenobitidae > Coenobita > Coenobita brevimanus. The sequence continues at coordinate 47,993,848 of NC_137063.1, read as the reverse complement.
TTTCGTCTGATCCTCCATTTTATAAAGATATATAGACAGTCTTGGAGGCACTAAAATTAATTTGGCTCTGTATGAATAAGCATGTGTATAAATTATCCACAGGTTTACGTCATATACACTCCATGAAAGGCCACGTTAGATGCGATGTAGACACGTTCTGAAGGCACTTAAATTAGTATGGCACTGCAGGAATAATGTGCATGTGTGTATATATAAATTATCCACAAGTTTTGAATATACTGTATACTCCAACTACGGCCAGTTAGATGCGGTCGTGTGCGGGGAGGGAGGTGTAGCCCTGTGTGGTGGTGGTGGGGGAGGAGACGGCTGGGGGGAGGTCGTCGTAATGAGCTTGGTCGTCTTGCAGCAACTCGTGTTGGTCGTCCCGCACCCGCCATAGCACAGCGGGGAGAGTCAGCATCCCTCTATTTGGCCTGTGTGGAGAGGAGATGTTAGGTGTGGGGAGGTTACGATTCAGTACGTTAGGTTAGTTTAGGGTAAGTGAAGATAGCTTAGGTTAGGTTAGAGTAAGTGAGGTCAGTTTAGGTTAGGTGATGGGAGGGTAGGATACAGTACGTTAGGTTAGGATAAGTAAGGTTAGGTTATAGCTGGCTTACTCCCACCTGACAGAAAACTGGTATCTCTACATATTACTAATTCTCTATGAATGCAGTGCTGGTATAGGAGATGGGTTGTGAAATATGTTGCTGCCTATGACGTTATGCTACGGAAATAGACTCAGTGTTGTATCATCTTATTTTGCATTACACAGGTAACCAGCTACAAGAGGAAGCAAATCTGTAGATATGATCAAATTGATAATAGTTATGGGACCGTAGGCCTACTGCTGAGTGCTTGAAGTCACCCACAGCACCCTGGATGTACATGGAGGGGAGGGTGAAACCTTCCTCTGACTTCCTCCTACATAAACAAGTCACAGTTACAAGATAAAAGTAATCGTAGGTTATGTCTGCTTGCTACAGGAAAAACGATGAGGGTGTTTTGAATCTTCATGTGTCTCAAGTTCTTCCTTTGTGTGTGTGTGTGTGTGTGTGTGTGTGTGTGTGTGTGTGTGTGTGTGTGTGTGTGTGTGTGTGTGTGTGTGCGCGTGTGTCCGACTCTGGGCATAGGTTTCACAGCCTGCTTTCAAGGCCCAGTAGTCTTCCCACGTACCGCACACCTCTACATGTCACCACTTCGGCGCTAACACCCACCGTCCATATTGAATACATGCTAGGGCTGTCTCATACAGGACTGGCGTATTGGTATTAGCGGGGGTATTTTTACAACATGTCGGCAGGTCTTCTGGTAGATCAGTAAAGTCTGACTTTTATGAAATTCATATCCTTAAACTGTTCCCTGCCCCAGCGGGATTTGAACCCGGGTCCGTTAGGACTGCAGGCCACCTCTCTGCAAGATTTCATTTTAAACTCCTGCAGGGTTAAGGTTTAGTCCCCGTGTCTCTAGTTATTCCTGCAAGATATAATTTAAATTCCTGGATAACAAAGGTTTAATCCCCGTGTCTCTAGTTATTCTTGCAAGTTATAATTTAAATTCCTGAAAAACAAAGGTTTAGTACCCGTGTCTCTAATTCCCCCTGCATGATTTTATTCATAACTCCAGAAGATGGCTTACTGGCTACTTACTTGACAACTTTAACAACGAAGACCACACAAGACGCCGCTATAAGGCCGATGAAGAACCCTATCCCTGCCGCCGCCCAGTGCCACGACTTTGTGGCCGAAGACGCCGCCATGTCCACAGACGCTGAATTCGCTTCATTGTTGGCTTCTCCTCTACTCGCTGTCGTCTGCCCCTGCGTCCTGGACGACGCATGTGGAGGTGAGGTTTCCTTGGAAGCTGTAGTGGTGACAGCATGTGGAGGTGAGGTTTCCTTGGAGGCTGTGGTAGTGGTAGGAATAACGGCGGGGTTGGGGTCTGGAGGGGCGGGGTGGTTGCGCAGAATGAGTGAATGGTTGAGGGAATCCTGCGCCAAGTAGCCCCGCCATTGTACCCTCTTCCCGCCAACCGTCACATTTTGAAACGAGACGCCGCCCAGCTGTCCCGCCATAATGCCAGCGTCCTCAGCCTCGTCTATCCTCACATTTACTAGCACCAGAAGGCCAGAGAGCACGTGTATGCCTCCCGGGGCCACTTTTCCTATTCGAACATCGTGCATGCGACCAGAACCGTTGATGGAGATGCCGCCCGTTTGAATCTCGTTGATGGTTGAATTCGCCACCACGGCCTCGGCTTCAAGGATCAACCCGCCAGTGTTTATGATATCAATGGTGGAATTACTGACCATCATGCGACTGCCGGCCCTCAATCCTTCCACCCGGCCCAGATGAGAATTGTTAACTACACCCATGTACCCCGCCCACTCCACACCCACCACCCGGTCCACCACACTGTTTTCCAGGTCCAGGTCGCGCAGTTTCCGGTCTGGGGCGAGGAGCTTGACGGTGCATGAAGTGAGGGTGAGGTCATGCACACCGCTGGTCAGGTTGTTGATTTCCACCCCAGTCGCCTCCAGCCACGTGGCGCAGTCTCGCTCGCCCTCAACGGTGGTCGCTTTTTTCACCTCCACCAGCATCACCTGTATGCAGATGTGCATGTGTAACTACTGAATACATCTGCATGAAACACACACACACACACACACACACACACACACACACACACACACAGACCATTGCTGCTTCTGCCCCTACATACAGAATAATTCTTCTCTGCTATCCTTGTCTTATTCTAGTAGTTTAGTCACTCTTGTAGGAACTGCCAAGCATAGGCCAACTGGCCTACTGCCAGGGGCATCCGTAGGATTTTTTGTAAGGGGAGACATCATAAAAGAAATTATCCATATATGTGTGGTTATATCAAAATACACACACTCCAAATAGGCACAGGCATATACTTACATGAGTTACATGAATTACATCAAATGCATAGTGACAGAATGCATGACTCGACTCAAATCACTCAATCATCCTTGTACGAGAACTAAAGTCCTCGAATTCCAAGGGGAGACAACTGCCCCCCCCCCCTTGCTCCCTCTCCGGACGCCCATGCCTACTTCAGTCATCCTCTCTTCTTATGTTCTTAATAAGTTTCTAAACCCCACCCCTTCTTGCCCGTCCCTGTGCCCGTGATTCTGACCACTCACCTTCTCGACGCAGGAAGGGAAGAGCATGACGGTAGCTGCGCCTTTCACAATGACCCTATTACTGCGTAGGCCACGACCCAGGTCCACGCTCACATCAGCCTGAAACACACGACACATCAGTATCAACACTTCCAGGCTCCTACTACTCACTTTCTCTTCAGTGAAATCGTGTGGCTTCTATCTATCTACCTATCTATCTATTGGCAGACGCCATAATCCCGTAAGGGGTGGCCATTTGACTTTGAGTTATTTGTTTTACGGGGAGGGGCACTAATCCTCCACCAACCCACTTGCTGACACGTAGGGAGCACGTATAATTTGGCTATATGGTTACCACCCTGCTGAAAATAATACTGTTGCAGTCCCACAGATGAGCCTGCAACATTAACCACACAGCAGTAGTACACTCAGAGGTCAGTTCCCCACGCTGCCTTACAATACTACAGTGTGAACTGTCCATCTTAGTTCTTCCCATTAACATCTGGGTTCTCCTCGACGATGACTTTGACCCAGTTTCTAAATTTTATCTTAAAATCTTGTCAGATTCCAATCCATTCGTTGGTGTCTCACTTATACATTTCATTCCGGCTAATGCCAGACTGCTCATCAACAGAAACTTGACAAAGTGTAAAAACATTAACCTTTCCACTGCTGTGAATTCGCTTGAAATTCTTACTGTTTAACACCAGATGAGGCGGTGGCTCAATCGGTAGAGAGTTGGCTTGCAGTCCTAACGGACCCAGGTTCAAATCCCGCTGGGGCAGGGAACAGTTTAAGGATTTGAATTTCATAAGAGCAGGCTTTACTGACCTACCATGAGACCCGCCGACATGTCGTAAAAATACCTCCGCTAATACCAATACACCAGTCCTGTATGAGACAGCCCTAGCATGTATTCAGTATGGACGGTGGGTGTTAGCGCCGAAGTGGTGACATGTAGAGGTATACGGTACGCGGGAGGACTACTGGGCCTTGATAGCAGACACTGAAGCCTATGCCCAGAGTCGTTCACATAAAAAAAAAAAAAAAAAAATTTATTCAGCTTAAGAAAATCTCAAGTAGTCAAAGAATACTTCAAATACTGTACTGGATATCGGGTAAAGTTCACTGTTCCATGAAAATGTATTGTGTGATGGGTTGTTCTACTTTAATACTTAATTACTCTCGTTATTAAATTGTTACTAGGTTTTTTCTTCTTTTATCCTGGTCCACACCAAAAATACCTAGACAACAACAACTACAACGAAAGTATAAGCGGTAACACCAATTACTGCAAAACGAATTAGGGGAACGCTTAAACCAAGAGCATTAAACTCTATCTGGCATAACATCTTACTCTAAAGCATTGTTATTTGTTGAATGCTGCCATAAGAATTAATAAAATATAGTACGGACAGGACAATACGGAAAGATTTGAGAAAATCACTTGTGCACTGGAGAAAATAGATATAGCGACAGAAGGGAATGGTGCCGCAGCACAACGAGAGGAGCATGAAAACATAACAGAGCATTTGATCTGGGGATTGGAATACATAAAAGGACCACAGGAAACTAAGGCATTTGGAAAGAAAAGAAAATCTCCTTTTGTGCCCAGGACGCCCGATGTTAAAGTAAAGGAACAAGAAAAAAAAAAAAGACAGCTCTTGAAAAGAAAAAAAGAGAGAATGGACAGGAAGCGAATGAAAAAGTATAATCACCTCCTGTGGCACTGACAAGTTGCAGATCTGTAGGTAGAATGGAATGGCGCCGAAGAAGAAGTGGATGAGGAAAAAGATGTAGTTGAAAAAGAAGGAAAAGAAGAAGGTAACAGTAAAAGAAACGTAAAAATGTACCGGTATTAAAAAATCACCTCTTGTGCCCTTGAAAAATCGCAGATCTGTAGGTAGAAGGGAATGGTGCTGCAGAAGGGGGAGGAGTGGGTGCCTGAAAGGGTGAAGTTGCTCTGCTCGTCAACAGATGGCGGTGGCGCCCTCACATGTATCAATACGTCTGCAGCATCCCTCAATATGCTGTCTCCGAACTCGACCTAGGGAGAAATGGGCATTGCTAGTTTTTGTTGTAAATGAATATCTTGGAATAAAAGAACACGAAGGAGCTCTCAGAAAAGTGCCACACCCGAGCCCACCTATCAGTTTAGGGGTCGAACGGTTGACTATGTCCTGTGACCTTGCTCTCTGCTCTCAAGCGCGAATTACTTCATTCTTGTCTAAGACTTAACATATCTTCCATGTGAGATCCAAATCAGATCAAAACTGCCTGAGTTGATCTTACTCTCTGACCTTTCTCTGTGACACTGACTTTTGGGCTTTGGCTGATTCTTCTCAAAATCGAATCCCATTATCATTGCCTTACCCTGAACCCTTCTACAAAGTTTGGTGTAAACAAGATAAAATCTGTTTAAGTTGACTCTGCCAGTTGACTTTGAAAAGGTGTTCTTAAAAACAGTACGTCAGCTCCTTGGTTGATCTTCAACCCCTTCACCAAATTCATCCAAATCGGATCAAAAGCATTTTAGTTATTCTCTTCACAAACAGACACACGGTTCGAGCTTTGACTTTGACCCTGACTGATCGTTATTAAAAATCGAACCCCCTTCGTTCATACATTACCCTCATCCCTTCCACTAAGATTTGATCTAAATCAGATAACCTGCCTAAGTTGATCTTGCTAGGTCAAACTTTGACCTAGTCCTGAGACCTCGACCTTTCACCTGTTATTCTTTAAAAAAAAAAAAAAAAAAAAATGGGTCAGCCATCTGGGTGTCCCTCTAACCATCCACCAAATTTGGTTAACATCGGATAAAAATTGTTTTGTTATTTAGTTCACACACACACACACACACACACACAACTGTCAGTCAAAACCCAACAACCGCCCTCGCTTCGCGAGTTGCGGGTGTAATAAAGTAAATTACACAATTCGTGGTGTACGTGAAAAGAAAAAATGAGATAAGGGAAAGAACGTAGAGTTCTTGGTATGCGAGAACAAGGTAAAACAATCCCTGGAACCAAATGAAGAGCGTATGGTAGGAGAGAGGTTATGTTACGTTAAATAGTTTTAATTTCTTGGCTCATACCTGATCTCTGGAAGCGACAGAGAAGACGTGATATGAGCGATACACGGCCTTAAGGTTTGATATCATGACCGAGGCGTCTTCCTCCAGCAGCACAGCCTCTTGCGCCGCCCTCATGGTCACCACGTCACTCAGCTCCAGCCTACTGCCCCTCTTTACGACCATGCTGTGTCGTTCCATCCACGAATTGCGCCATCCAGATATCTTGCTCGTCTGCCCAGGGTGATCCAAAACGAGGGACCCTTCACGCATCTGGAATAGGAGTTAATTTCATTGCTTCCATCAGAACCATACAACACAACTAAACTCAACAGTCACCACACAAACATTACCAGACCCCCTTCAACAATATCCCACCTCCAGACACTCCAACACCAGTAATGATGAAGTAGCTACATACTCATTTCCCTTGCAGGGCAATACAACACCTCTGTCTGAACACTATCCATGTACTACAACCCCCAGCCCCGCTCCCCGATGTCTACCCATCAGAGATGGCCCTCCTTAAGTTAAGCTGAGAGAGATCACCTAGCTAACCTTAAACCAGGACATCACCCAGCCCCCCCTCAGTTACTAGCTTGGATTAAGTTTGGATCATAGATGACACGTGCCCCGCTTTTAGGATGGGCCCATACTACTGTACATAACCCACAATATGGCCCTCTACACAACACATGCCAAGACGCAGAAACAACATTAACGGTGTAGGGAACCTTTGGGTCAACGGGTCAGGTGGCCAGGCATGACCGGTTTGAGCAACAACAACAACTTCCATCAAAGACGTGCTTTTATTTCAATCTTACTATTTCCAGACGGTTTTATTAACCTTAGGATAGATTTCTGAACTGGAAGGATATCTCTCACTAACCGCTTGTCTACTAAGAGGCTCTCTTAAGTTTAATAATTTTGACAAGGAACATCAACAATTTTGTTGTGAAAACTCCAAACTACTGACCTATCAACTCGCTAATTACCATTGCAAATAACTAGCAATATTATTAAGTGACTACCGGAAAATATTCCCTACAACTTATTAAGTATCGTTATCTAATCAACTAACACTCTTACTTCCTAACCAGTCGATTAACCAATCACTCAACAAACCGATTTACCAACCAGTCAACCAACAGATTAACCAGCCAATTAACTAACCGACTACCTAACCAATTAACCGATTAACCAACCAGTTAACTAACAGATTAACAAACCAATCAACTAACCGCGCCAAGGAGGAGCTGTACATTCCTGGAGGTGAGCGGGGCAGTGAGGGTGACATTGATAGGCCCCAAGAACAGCGAGTTATTCCACACGGCGCCCTGTCCAGCCACCTCCAGCTGATCCACCTCCTCCACAGACGACCCGGAGAGCCAAAGAGCCTCCAGTTTCCCGCCATGGAGCCTTTTCACCGTGGAGTCTGTGAGATTGAGGCTCGTCACGTGTCGGGCCCAGATCACATTTAGCGACGAGTTCCAGGCGCTGATACCTATGTTGCATGGCCCCTCGCTGGTGGAGGAGTTGTCTGGGGTGAAGTGTGGTAGGGTGGCGTTCACGTTGTGCAGGTGCAGGTCAACGCCGCAGGTGGTGGAGGATACCTGCGTGGAAACGGGGTTGCTAGCTTAGTGCCTGTGTTGCAGTTTAGCGATATTACAGAAATTTAGCGATTATATAGAAATTTAGCAGCTTTCGTATGAGGTAATGCCGGTAGTTGTAGTAATAGTAGTAGGAGTAGGAGCAGCAATAGTAGTAGAAGGAGTAGGAGCAGCAGCAGCAGCAGTAGTAGTAGTAGTAGTGGCTGTTGTTGTTGCTGTAGGTTCATATGAAACAAGAACCCAGCATATTACAGTCCGAAGCTGCTTTCTTCCTGCATTACACTATCCTTTCAGGGGACAGATGGGAGTTGAGGGACGTTTATAAAACTAGACAGTGAAACTGCAAGGTTGTATTGGTGCCACCACAAGATGGTATCCCTCTCCAGCATTTTAATGTTCGTGTTTAAGAGCAATTTAGCGATTGTTTGGTCGGGATTTGATGAGGCCGCCAGATCATAATAATGATGATGGTGATGATGATTCTAAATCTGAGGGTGCTAAGATGAAAACCTTTGATGATGATGATGATGATGACGAAGACGATTATGGTGATGATCCTACATCAAGATTCATGACTTTATGCGTAAAATTTTCTAGAACTTTTTATCAAGTGTCAGTAATATTCTTGCAACTTTAGCAAACCTAGACATTTTCTAGAAGTATTTTTTAGATATACTCTGACACCTACTGAAAAGTTTTAATAATATTCTACCAAATATGTCATACTTCAGCAGTTTTCTAAAGATCCTTTACACAGGGTGGTCCAGATAAAAGGCTCCTCTACCACTCCAGCCGGCGATTTCTCGGGTGCTACAGGGTCAATATTATCAAAAAGTCTATCGTTCATAATTTATCCACTTCCTACTGTCTCTGCCACACTCACACCCATACCAGCCGACTGAGTTGTCACCACAACACATACAGTACCATAAGTGGAGCTTCTAGTGAAGTTCCAGTTCTCACATTTTGAGAACTAGTTTAGCCATTTTTACGAAGTTTTATCCTTATCTGGGCAATTTTAGCTTTTTCTTAGCATTTTCTGAAAGATGTTTGTGTCAACCGTCTTTTCTGAGGAAGAAAGTGTTTGAAGGGGGAGCCATCACGTGGTGGCACCAATATAAATGGGTGATGGAACTGCCCGGTTATACGAACCTCTTACCTACTCCCCCATCCCCCCAAAGGAGGAAGGTGAGAGAGGGGAAGAGGGCAATTTCAACCTGCAATCCACCGGGTTTAATTTTCAGATGAGCCTGGAGCTACAACTATTAACTCTGTTACTACTCAAAGCAAGTTTAGTGGCATACACCGGACGAACGCAGTGAATTCTTACCTGGAGTGTGTTAGTGTTGTGAATCTCGAGGACTTGGTAGCCTTGCACTGCCTCACCTTGTATCTCCACTACCTGTAACACAAGGGGAATTGTTTGTATTCTCTTTTACAATAGCTCTATTTCTCTCTCCATCATCGATAGGAGTGAGATGAAGAAATCAATAAAAAAAGATATAAGTACAAATATAAATATGGACAGATAGATGGACAGATAAAGGTGCAGACAGATAGATAAAAAGTGGCATTATATGAACAATAAACCCCAACAACCATTCAGATGTAAACTCTTATGAGCAACATCCGGCCGGAGCACCTTAACTCACTAAACCACCAGGCGACTATTTGGTTAAGTGGTTATCACCCTACGTAGTAAATAGCTTCCTGGCCTACAAGAAACTCTTCAGCTTATCAATTTGGCCATGAGATTAGTTCCGACCGAGATTAGTTCCAACTGTGAGATTACTTCCATCTGAGATTAGTTCCTTCTGTAAGAATAGTTCCGGCCATGAAATTAGTTTTTGCCGTGAGATTAGTTCCTTCTGCCTTGGAATCAGTCACCTGAAACTAGCTCTACATCGAATGAGTGGATGATGGAGGCCCCCACCCACTTAACAATGTTCACCATAACGCCTCAACATACTTGCGTGAAATTGGCGAAGTCGCAGACGAGGGTGACGTCCTTGGCGGTGCAGGCAGGGTGGTCGTCCTTGAGCTGCATAGTCGTCTCGCTGCTGATCAGGCCGTCGTCCTCGAGGTAGTGCAGGAAGGGCGAGCTCTGTGGCCGTATTGATAAATGAAGAATGTGAGTGCCTTGTGATGTACGAGTATATACTCTCCTCGCATTAACTAGGCGTAAAATTGTCATATGAGTGCCTTCAAATATTTATATTCTGCTTACCCTGAAATGCTTAGCTTAACAAGAGATGAACACCTGAATGCAATGCTGGTCACGATGAAATACTATGGAAAGGCTGCAGAGCTCTAATATTGTGTTACTCTCCAAATGGGCTTCTTTTTTTTTTTATATATATACAAGAAGGAAGGAACCAAAGGCCAGGGGCCCGTAAGATTGTTCCCTGCAAGAAAAAAAACAAAAACAAGATAACAGAAAGCCAAATTCAAGATCCATTCATTTCGTGATGCTGGACACACCGCTTTTGAAAGACTGGAGATCATACTCAGTAGGAATACAGACAGAGGGAGACAGTTCCAGAAACTGATAAAAAGTTGCAAAAGGACGAGAATCTCCGCCAAATTTTAGTGAATGAACTATGGCTAGTAGGACGAGCAATGAAGATTGTGAGACGGGAATTTTAGGTCAAGTTAAAACGATGAGAGTATTGTCTTAATCTACTGTTACAACCGAGCATTCAAGATGGTGAGATAGCAGTTTTAAGTCTGGTTAAAGTTAAATGCGTCAAGATACTACTACTACAACTCAGCATTTAACAGGGAGAGATGGCAATTTTAGGCCAAGTTAAAATTAAAAAAAAAAAAAAAAAGTACAATTCAACTGTTACAATTCAACATTCAATATGCAGATATGGCATCTTTAGCCAAGTTAAAAGTAAAAAAAAAAAAAAAAAACAGTATTGCTGAACTCATTATTCAAGGTGGGGAAACGGCAAATTTTGGCCTAGTTATTGAAAAGATTATACACCTCGTTAATGACGACCCCCATGATGGTGACGTTGGAGAGTGAGATGTGGTCCCTGTCCAGGAGGACGAGACAGGGGGCCACGGCTCTGAGGACGGTCACGTTGGAGAGGGAGAGGAAGGCGTTGGGGCTGGACACTTCGATGGCGCGGGAGTCCAGGAAGGTTAGGGTCACATTGGCGAAGGACACGGCGCCATTCACGATGGTCAGACCCTGGGAAAGAGGGATGGGTTACAGTCGGTTTGTTTTCATCTGAGGGAACTGGATCACTCTCAAAACTTAGTGTTGGTCAGACCCTGGCGAGGAAGGGTGGGTTGCTGGTGCTAGTTCTTCATTATTCCTTTCTTCCTTCCTTCCTTCACAAAACTGGGTCACTCTGTCTCATCGAATACCAAATCGTGGTGTCGTGAAATTCGATGAGCTTTAACTATAAGAAAAATATGGGTCTCCACAATTACTAGTCAAGTATACCCTACAATCTGACTACACTCGGCCATTGACTAAACTGAAAGAGTTTAGAGGACATTTGCCAGGTTTATAAGTACACTATATCGTAGTTGCGTCTCATGTGGCTGGGTTAGGTCAGGTTAGGTTGTGGTGGTTTGTTAAGGTTACGTCAGGTCAAGCACTGTTATGTATCTGAGCTTTGTCTGGTTACATTTAATTAGGTTAGGTTCTATGTGAGAGATTGATGTTTGTGATCAATTGTCTCTCTCCATCTATAAACCTGTATTTTTGTCTGTTCTCTATTTATGTATAAATTATATTTATGAAGGTTAGAAGCATGCAAAATATCTGTTTATACTTTTGATGTTTATTATGCTCTTCGTCTGTCTGTATCTATGCTTATTCTCTCTCTCTCTCTCTCTCTCTCTCTCTCTCTCTCTCTCTCTCTAAGCCCATACCTGCGTGGCAATAAAATTAATGGTGGAATTGATAACCGACATCTCGCCCGCGTCGAACACAATACCCCGAGGCGTGACAGAGCCGAACTCTGTGTTGATGATATACCAGGAGTCGCGCGCCACAACGCTGCTCAATCGGTGGATGACGGAATTCTGAACCGTGGCCCTATATCCGGTCCAATCAAGGGCCAAAACGCTGGTGATGGTGGAGTTGATGGCCATGAAGTCCCGCTGGTCCACTAGCCTGATGGAGTTCACGGTGGAGCCTACTAGAGTCAAATCTTTCACCCCGTGCTCCACCGTGTCCACCACTGACCAGTAAATGCGCAGCCATGTTCTGCACTCTGTGTTACCCTGGAAGAGAGGAGGGTTATGAAATGTTGAGATGCACAGTTTAGATATGTTACTTTTTTTTTTTTTTAATGTTACGTTCGTTTAGGTATTAATTATTCTGCCAACCAGTTTTTAAAAAAATATTCAGCTTTATATTTATGCACAGCAGGCGTAGGGATATTAGCAACTAAGAAGACGAAGACAGAAGATGTAGAAGAAGAAATAGAATGAAGACGAAGACGACGACGAAGAAGAAAAAGAAAGAATGAATGAATGGAAAAAAAAAATAATATATGAGAGAAGAGGAGGGGGAGGAAGGGGAGGAGGGGGAAATACAAGAAGACGTGATTTACCTGTCCTGGAAGGGTTGAGGCAAGTCCAGCCCCGTACACCTGTATCCACGAAACACACGTAGGGAAGATGCGCACAGTGGATGCATTGTGTACCTCCACCTCCAGCTGACCAGGGGCTAGGCGCAACCCAGCAGGAATTACCACCACCTGGGGAGGAAAAGACCGAGGTTATACTTGTTGCTATACATGATGTTATATTCCAGCGCATACCTTGTTATTATATCCAGCTGTATATCTTGTTTTACCTGTTAGTATATCTGTAATTATACTTCTTGTTATACCTGTTCACACCTGGGGATTATGGGATTTGTTAAATCTGAAACTATAGGGTGGTCCATATATAACGCTCCTCTTCTACTCCATCTGGTGATTTTACCTGCTGTTATACCTGCCTTTACATCTAGTTATACCTGTTATACTTTGGTTCTCACTTGTTATACTGTATTTGTTCTTGTACCTGTCTAACACCCTTTTTTTACCTGTTATTATACCTGCAGGTGGAAAGATAGGCGGAATGATGATGATGATGATGCTGTACCTGTTATTAAACCTACTGTCATACATGCTACCTGTCATACCTGGTCCGACATCTGTCATACTTGCATCATCATAAAAGGCTGTTGTTAAGATTAATCTCACCTGTCACAACACCTGTCAGTCTATTACCAATCCCTTTGTCCCTACAGTTGCTCTGCATCTCACTCCACCTGCACTAGGCCACAGCTGTCACCACACCTGCCACAGCAACACACCTATCATCGTATAACAGCTGTGGTCAGATGTTCCATACAAGCGTCCCTGTCCAAACCTGCCGCCTACGCACACGAACATTTAAACTTTTACGTTTATTTACGCACAGTTTTGACTCTCTCTCTCTACAGTATATATATCGGAGTACCTACTGCCGTATGAAAAGCATTTACAGCTACTGCTTACCTGCTTTTTAGTCTTTAAATCTCTACGAAAAAATATGTATTGTTTTCTGTCTTCGAAATCCTAATTAAAAGTGTCCTTCTGTATATGTAACTGCCCAAACTCCTTATTCAAAATGTAACAACACTGCGTATTCTTTTCTGAAATGACATGCATTTGAGAAATATTCTGTTATCTTTGCCATATACAATGCCTTTCATGCGTTTTTAAAGTTTATTATATTTACCCTGTGAGTGTGCAGAAGAGTTTTAAATTCAAGCATTTGCTTACATATCAACTAATTTGACTGAATACTCTTTTACCTATAACGCTCACGTGCATAACAAATACGCCAAGACTTGTATCTACGTACAGTACCTCTCCTTTGCATGTATCATTTAAATTCTATAGCACTTCATCTACCAATAATTCATCACAGTAATGCCGTTTCAGTCAGGGTTACTAACGTATACCATGCAGCATTTATTCATTTCCTAATCCCGTTGCCACACCCAAAACCACACAAGAAGACACAGCCGTCCCCGCAACACATTAGATACCAATTGTTTCTAGTGGAGAGCTATTTACGGACCACCCTATGCACACCTTGATATAATAATCTTTCATCTCCGCTAGGATACACTTTGAACATAAATTACCCACAATGGACAGATTATCATGGGTTTCCGTCTAACCTTTACTATACTCTTTTTACCCTAACTTGGTCCGAATTTTTGCCCTTTTATTACTTTCACGTTCGCTCGCTCGAACACCAAATTTAGTCACCCGAGCTAAAGATTTATCGCATCAGCAAGAAATGCGGGCACGGGTCGGAAGGAAAATTCTGTAATACAGTAGCGAACTTTTTTGGATATCTCAGCCAATTTTGAAGTTACAAGAAAGATAGACACCAGTTTGGAAATCGCATAAAAACATTCAATTATTTGCATTTCAGACAACCCGTAATTCCCAATAGTTTTTCCGTAAATCGAGGAAACGATTTTTTTATTAGGCAGATTAGCGCAATAGCCGGCTGCCCAAGAAGTAACGGTCTAAGGTTGCGTGAGTAGCCCAGCAGTATTTTCTGACGATTGCTGAGAGCAACCAGGTTTTGCCTTTTCAAAACAAATAATACCTTCTATTTGGCTTTTTTTTTTTCGGAAATTTTTGACTGAATCCGTGTCAAACTAATACAATACCCTGATCGACGAAAGAAACTCTGAATATCTGATTTTTTATGCGACTCGGAGCGCACCGAGGGATTTAGTGAAAGTAATTTTTGTGAGTGAGCAAAAAGCAAATTCAGCATTTGAATACTTATACTACGGTGTACAACTTTGCAATTTGCTGTCTTTCTGAAGACAACTGCCATAAAATGTCAGGTATGGAAATTAAGTATTCGTTACATTTCAGATCAAATATCAGTTGCTTAAATGGTGACCGGACATTTCATTGTTGGAATACTGCCATTTCTGTAACAACCAATCTCATTGCAACTTTTGACAAGTTTGAACCTTCAATTGTCTATTTTTGATGTTTGTGCTGGTGATGGGGAAGTCAGTGTTACAGTTTTTATTCCACATGCCCGGCTCCATTCCCAGCATAGACCTTCCATCTTTGTTGGTTAAACCCTGGAACACATTCGATTTTTTTCTTTTTTTGTACGCTACCACATTCGTGGTCACTATTGTGTACCAATTTAAAAAAAAAAATACCTGGAGTTGTTTTTATTAAACTTATAAGGTATGGACTTAAAATGTACTCTTAACACTACGGTCTGACAGAAAAAAAAAAAAAAAGACAATAATGTAATCCTCCAGTGGCAACTAAAGACAATTAAAAAAAAACTTAAGTAAAGACTATAAGCACGAGTATAATGAATGGATTCTGATGTTCGGTGACCAGTGGCCAGTAGGGGGGTGTGGGGGGCAGCTGGCTGACCCCCAGTCTCCTGGCAGAAAAACATCAAAGAAAAGTCCATGCACAAAATGTCTAGTACTGTAACACATTCGAGGACACTTTTATAGGCCACACTTGTGTTATATGAAAAACCTAGCCAAGGAGCGCACACCAACTACCTTCACCCGACACAGCGCATCATATTTTTAGGAAGCTACTGAGAACACCACCCACTTGGGCCACATAGGAAGCAAGGACCATGTGGCCAGAGTTTGCGTGGGTGAAAATAGTGTCCTCGAATGCGTTCCAGGGTTAAAAAGCAAAGTTGTTTTTTTTTTTTTTTTTTTTTATGTGACTGAAGTCTTTAATCTTATTTTTTCAGGCGCTGATAGATCTGTTGACACATCCTGGACGTCCAGGGAACAATTGAGTAATAAGTTCTTTTTAGTATCTTCGGGCCAGGAAATCAGAGGAAGATGATAGGCCACATGAGACCATATTCCGCTCGCTCGCTCGAACACGTTCCCACACTTTCAGTGAAAGCCTATTACATGTTAATAATAATAATAATAATAATAATAATAATAATAATAATAATTAGGTAGTACTGTGGCTGTACATCGCATCCACAGCACTTTTTCGTGGCTAGCATCACATTGTAGTGTTAATCTATTGCCATAACTCAGCAATCAAGATGGAAAGGCGGCAAATTAAGGCCAAGTTAGTGTAAAATGGATATAATCTTCCACTTCCTTCATATGTTACCTATATCAACACAACAGCCGTCTTTAACGCTATCTCGAATTGTGTTATTTAATCTTCCGCACCATAATTGTATTTCCTTGATCTTACATACTTACAATACAAGTAAAATCTCAGTCTACAAATATAGTACAATTATTCTTTTTTTTTTTTTTTTTTTTTTTTTTAAGGGACGAAACTGTCGATAAAGATATTTAAACACGTGAACCTAGCATCGCTAAGTGTTGCCACCATTTTTATCTTATATATATATATATATATATATATATATATATATATATATATATATATATATATATATATATATATATATATATTTTGTAGCTGATATTCCTGCCGATAGGGGTGAGGTTTGTCGGTTATTTTTTTGTCAGATATCTTGAACTGGATCTGTAATATGTCAGAGCTGCTTTGTGCGTTACTGAGTGAAGATGTAACACTTTTAAGAAAATGCAGGAGAGAGAGAGAGAGAGAGAGAGAGAGAGAGAGAGAGAGAAAGCGGGGTTGAGGGGGTTACGCGTATACTCATTTTGTACTACATAAATGATGAGTCTGCGTGTGTAATCAGACTACATGGAAGTGTGTGTGTGTGTGTAATTCACCGGGTCGATCAGGATCATTTTGATGGTCGTGATCGTCAGCTTTTACCCTCCCGGAAGGGAGCTGAGAGCTCATATAGTCCGATCTAAGGGCAAGGCTGTGACCTTCACACACGCACACACCCGTCCCCTTGCTCAAGGGGGACAGTAACCACCCACTTCGTCAGTGAAACTTTTCGCAACCTGAGCGAGGCGCGAACTCCCGTCCACCAGTTGGCAAGCGAGAGCGTTACCACTGCACCAGCGAGCGGTGTGTGTGTGTGTGTGTGTGTGTGTGTGTGTGTGTGTGTGTGTGTGTGTGTGTTTATAGCCGTATACTATTAAATATATTAACTGTTACATATACAGTACAGCATATTAACACGAAATTTTGCACAAACCGGTCCAAAATACAGATATACGCAACTAGAGCTGTGACACCGGGTTGACTTACCGTAGTGAAAGGAATAATACTGGGCAGATAAGATAACGCAAAGATAAGCAAGGGAACTGTCATGGGTATTTGTAAGTCATGTAGTCATTATGAGGGAAATTATTGTAGTTACTTAGCGGACTGTTTATTGTAGTTATCATTTGTATTATCACCTTTATCAGTGTCTCCAGCCTCACCATCACCTACCATCACCATCCTCCTCCACATCATCATCATCATCATCATCATCACTTTCTTTCCATACGACCCATCAACCTCTCTGGCCCGTATTTTAAGTCCTATAGGATGGTTCGTTACACCTGTTCCTTAGCGACTTATTCTGCATAATACAGTACACCTTCACATTCTCCTGTGTTGTATTCATATCGTATTAATGTCATCATGTTTTGCTGTCTCTACTTTTTTCTTCGTCAACCCACGTCCTCTCACTCCATCTCAGGGTTACCACTACGCTACGCCATCTTACAAATACCAGTTGTTTTCATCTAATAGAACTGGGCCAATTCGACAACTCATAGCTGGATGAAATTCGATAGGCCTTACTTATGAGGTAGAAATAAGCCTCCTTGGTTACTGGTCGTCAGTCCTCCAGCCTAACTACACCTGGCCATAAACTGAGCTGCGAGGGATTAGGGATCTGTCAGGTTAGAAATAAGTCTCCTTGGTTACTAGTCAAGACAGTCCTCCAGTCTAATTACACCTGGCCTCTGAGTTAAGAGGGATTAAGCTTGATTCACACTAAACCAGCGCGTAAACGGACCGCGACCTTCACCTGACCACACCGGACGACAACAGCCTGTTCATTCACACTGCACTGTCTGGTCTCCAGCAGCAGGGCTCTCATTTTTGAGGTAATTACCTCAGATTAGCGTAATCACTCATCCTTTAAGGTAATTCTGAGGTAATGGCATTTTTAAGGTAATTCTGGGGTAGTCCGAGTATGAACAAGAAGAGAATAAAAGAATTAAAAGAACAAAACAAAAGCGACTCTGGGTGCACAAATCATTTAAAGAAAAGGAAAACAGAAGGAGAGCATTTTACACTGTATAAAGAACTTCATGATGATGAACTAAAATTTCATCAGGATTTCACAATGTCGAAGTGTCAGAACTTTAACTGAGGAGGCTACCAGTAAAAAGAACACTTCCTTTCGGGAGGCAGTAACACCAAAAGAAAAGTTAGCTGTTTGTTTAAGGTAACTTTATTATGAAATATTCAGTTCTGTGTTTCAAAAGTAATTTCTCCAAGAATGATTCTTCAGTCAAAAGGAATATTTAGTACACTAGTTTAAGTTATGTGATTTTAAAGTAAATTTTAAGTTTCATGTAATAAAATAATTGGTTCATGTTCATATAATAAAACAAGAGTGCTATCTCAACTGAGGCAACTTAGCTGCTGGTGCCGGTAGGTACCCGTGCTGATCCCATGTTCACGCTATCCAACACATACAGGACAGGACAGACAGCAAAATATTCTCGCCGAGAAACGTGACCGACAACTGCAGGTGATGGTCCGTGCAGGTGAGGTGCAGCTCCGGTGTAGTGTGGATGCAACAATGGTTATACCATTGAATTATATTTTGTCGGTCCGGTACGGTACGTTACGTGTCGGTGAAGTTACGTATAGTGCGAATCAGCCCTTGGGGATCTTTGTCAGATTAAACGCATTATAGTTAACCCCTTCACTACGATGACGCCTTTTGATTTTTTCATTTTTTTTTTTTTTAATCCATTGATCTATATTTTACCACTGAAAATTTTCATTCAACATATAAGGATTTCCAGTGGTGAGGGTGTTAATTAAGGGTATGTCTAAGTTTTCAGTTTCAAATATCTCCCAAAAGGCAGGAGAGAGAGAGAGAGAGAGAGAGAGAGAGAGAGAGAGAGAGAGAGAATAAAGAAAATAAGACAAAAATGTGCAGATAGCTACATGCACCGTCTGACGTCAGCTGAAAAAGAACACTCGTGCTGCTAAGAAAATTAATGATAACAGTGAATGTATTATCTCTCAGGTTCCTATGACTCACGTAGCTCAGTGTAAAAGTCTGGGGTGAAATGGAATGGATTAAGAAGGCGTTTATGTTCTTTTTTTTTCACAGTGCCTGTCTGCATCACGTCTCATTCATTATTGTGTAACCATAACGGAAATCCTTAGCTGAGTCAGGATGGTGGTAGTTGTGGTGGTGATGGTGGGGAAGGGGGTAGTGGTCATAGTGGTGGGGGTGGAGGTGGTGGTGATAGTTGTGGTGGAAGTGGTGGTGGTTCTAAGAGGCAGGCCCATTTTCTTAAAACTGAGAGGATGGAGGTGTTGGTACATCGCCGGATATGTACCATTAGTGGGATAAATGAATGAGACACAAAATAAGGTCTGACCTCACTGCTCTGTTGCTGAAAGAAAATTGAAAGGCCTAAGCTAAAGGTATTCATATCAACACTGACACGGAAACTTAGCAAAGGCAGAAAAAGTTGTCAGCCATATCACACGATGGGAAGGAAGATGGGGCTGTGGAGTAGCAAACGGTGACGGGGGTGAAAGACAAGAAAATAGGAAACAGAAAAATTGATAAAGAAAAAAGAACAAGAAAATCGTTAACTAAAAAATGCTAAGGAAAAAAACAAAAAATGTAAAGAAAAAAGAACAAAAACTGGTATTAAAAAATACGATTACGTCATGACTCGTGACTGATCTAAATGACAAGCTATTTCCTGTACCCATATAACTGAAGAATGCAAAGATTAACACACGTGGTGTCGATATCGCTATCTTATCATGTGGGTGTTTATGCTAAAGGTTGATCCATTCACTACCATCATCTATTTTCTTATTTCATCCTCGCCACTATACAGTAGTTCATTCATTTTAACCTGGTCAAGATTTTCATTCTTCTGCAGCTTATTTCACGTACCTCAGTGTCAGAAAAACACAATACTTTAGCTCTACATCCTTTCTGTAGCACTTCTTCCTGACTAGCATCATATTCCAGTGTTACTCTATTATTATAACTTAGCATTAAAGATGGAGGGATGACAATTTTAGGCCAAGGTAAAGTGAACAGAGTATATAGTGCTGGAGATGGAGTCCTTCAAGTGGCGGCACTGATACAACCAAGGGGGTCCAATTGCCTGGAGATTCAAGCGTCCCTCATTTACTTCCCTATCTCGCGAAATGAGGATGGAGGACGGCAGAATAGAAACCTAAGCCTGCAATCCACCGGGTTCACATTCAGATGATCCCGAGATTGCAACTACTACTATCCTTCTTGCTACCAGACTACTACAACTACTACAACTGCTACTACAAAAGAAAAGATTGAAAAGCAAACAAGAGCGTAAAACCGAATAGCGTGGAAAGAGTCAACTAGGACAGGTACTCCATTTTTTCTCATCATTATTTAATCAATCTTGAAATTCTCAGTACAGTACTTTGTTTATGATACTGAGATAAGTTTTTGTTCCAAGGGTTGAGTGTTTTTGTCCCACTTTTTTTCGTCATTTTAGGTGATACAGTTAATGACCTTGCAACAAATATTGTACTATTTCCACTTTAACTTGGCCTAAATGTGCCATCTCGTGAATGCTGAGCTGTAAATGTCTCCTCTCAATACTGATGTTTGTCACGATGAAGTGCTACTGAAAGAATGTTTGCCCGCAGCACTTTTCTGCCAGTGAACTGTTGTAAAAGGTTAACACTAGAATATGGTTCTAGTCACGAAGAAGTGCTGCTGAAAGACTGTAAGGTCGTAGTATTGTCAGTCTTATTCTGCCACTGAATTATCCTAGATGACTGACACTACAATATGGTGCTAGTTTCGAAGAAATGTTATGAAAAGGATGTAGGGCCGAAGCTAACTTCTTCATGATCGGCACAACTTTAGTATATACTACAACTAACGCCAGACGATTTAATTCAGCTAAGAAAGAGTCATGGAAGCCAGAGTGATACCCATTCAGTGCGTTTTTTCTTTTTATTTTTATTCTCGGTACCTTCAGACAACTTCATTCAGCTTGATAGACCTTTCGAACTCTCTCTCTCTCTCTCTCTCTCTCTCCCCATGCTTTCATTTTATTCTTGTTGTTGTGGCCCTTCGCTCATCTGAAATGTGATCCCGGTAGACTGTAGGCTGAAGCTACCTTTCTCTTTACAGTCCACCATCGTCCTTTCAGGGGACAGGGAGGGAGCTGAGGAACATTTTTAAAACTAGGCATCGGAGCCGTCTGATCATATCGATGTCACCACTGGAAGGTGTCCCTCCCTAGAACCCATTCTACTCTTACAGCTGCTAGGTAATTATACTGAATTAAGACGATATGGCACTGAAGGGGTTGAAATAATGAACAAGTAAGTAGACGTAACACTGACCTGATCTGTGCCCGTATAATTACACACGGGCCCCATACTCTTGGTCCAGTCGCAGTACCTCGAGTGACGGGATACTGTGAGCTCCCCTTGGTCGTCAGGCAAAGTGTACAACGGTGAGGTCGTCGGCACGGGTGAGGGTGCTGCTGTGGTGAGGGGGATGTCTGTGGCCTGGGCTACCACCAAACACACCACTATCAACACCACCACCATAGCCACACCAACACCACCGCCGCATCTCACCACAACCATCCTGTTGAAATAAAAGGCTTAGTTAATATGGTCACCCTACTCACCACCACTGTAATTCTTTTTTTTTTTTTTTTTTTTTTTTGACAAAGCGGAGATTTGTCCTTTTATAGCTTATTTCGCGTAGCTCAGTGGCAGAAACAGGCAAAAATATGATTCCCCATCCTTTCCATGGCCCTTGTTTGTGACCGCCATCATATTTTAATGTTAATCTATTGCTAATGCTTGACAGTCAAGATGCAAAGATGGCAATTTTGCCCTTAATTAAAGTGAACGGAGTATACATCACCATCACCACTACATCCAACCACCACTATCCTGATTAGCTAGCATCACCACCACCTTCTCTCACCGTCATTCTTTTAAACAGCGTTAGCTAACAAAAATACTACCATATTCCACTATTTTATTTTTTACTTACACGTACCACCACACCACACCACATCACGACACTACACCATCAAAATACCATACCATACCATACCAAACCACCACACCACACCACCACACCACTCATCAGCTCCACTCTACCATACCTCTCAGTCCATCAGCATCTCTTCTACCACATATCACAGCACCAAACCTCAACAAACACTACCACATCAAACCACACCTCATCACATCTCTCGCTTCACCACACCACACAACACCACCAAACTTCCCCTTCTATCAATACTGCCCCGCCTCCCTACGCCACATTTAGCTACTGTACACACGGCCACACTACACCACCACCACACTACCACACCCCGCTACCACATCACCTTGTAATACCACTCTCCAGTACACCTCACCACACCACACTACACTTCGCCACCATACTGCCTCACAACATCCCTCGATTACACTTCACCACACTACCACCATCACACCTCACCTCACCTCACCACCAAAAAAAACCTGTAACATCTCACTCCAGCACACCACACCATACCACACCACACCAAACCACATCACAACACACCACACCACATCACACCACACATCACAACCACATTACATCATAACATCTAATTCTAGTACACCTCACCACACCACCACTACCCCACCTCATTACTACCATGCTTCACTCACACCACCACCACCACCACCACCATCACACCTTGTTGCTGCCGTGACCAAAATGCTTCTAATCGGTCTTCGCGTTTCAGGATAGATGAGTGACAGTGACGGGAAGCGAGTCATCACAGTACGTCAAAACTTACACCACAACACCCTGTCATACACCACTCACTTTTACCTCCATCTTACACCACAACAGTCAGCCACACTGCACCACTAGACCTCCATATTACACCACAACACACCGTCATCCACACCACCACAACACACAGTCGCCCACACCACCACAACACTGTCACACTCCAGCATTACTATACCACCGCATTACACCACTGCACCATAATACCTAGTCACCCACACCACCACAACATTCAGCCACACTACTACACTACACCACGATACCACCCCATTATACTGCAACACCACTACACCACAACACCCACTCATCCACACCACCAGAACACTCAGTCACAGTACTACACTACACACCACGTCACTCACACCACATCACACCATCATACCAATACCTCACACTCCACACCACACCACACCACCATACAGGTACCTCACATTCCACATCACACCACCAAACTTAACTCCCAGACCACATCACCACACGACACCTCTCACACCACACATCACTCCACCATTACTAGACCACCATCACACACTTCACACCAGCCTATCACACCTTTCCCTGGACTACACCATTCTCAGTCCAAAACACCACCATTCTCTCACACCATAACAGTACCACCACTTCCATCATTCTAACCACAATTCACCACCATCACTCCACACCACAACACCACACCTCTCCCACCACCACATCACCAGCACCACACCACTCCATATCGCACCATCACACCATACCTTGCTCCAATCGCTTCTCTTCCACCGTCCAATAAGAATATGTATAGTCAGAGGGAGCGCACACACACAACCAAAGGTATCACTACACTGGCACACACACACACACACACACACACACACACACACACTTATCACCGCTATCAGGGACCTGCTACTGATTACCGATAAAGATATGATTAACTTACATACATGTACACGATTCTGAGAGGTGCACACAATGAGTATGGACCTTGATGACGCACACAGATAAGTACATACATAGATACAGACATAGATAGATAGATACATACATACATACATACATACATAGACACTTAATCCATTCATCTCTTTTGATGTTTATTATGCTCTTCGTCTGTCTGTATCTATGCTTATTCTCTCTCTCTCTCTCTCTCTCTCTCTCTCTCTCTCTCTCTCTCTCATAGGACCACATCTTAGAATACAACCATTTCTATCTTCAGTACAAAAGTTCATCTCAGGTCGCATACTGTATGGGTAAATTATCTGGGAGTAACAAAAATGAACTCAAAGAATAAGTTAAAGTAATCTAAGTGTTAAAGGGTAGGAGGTGCATACAGAAGGAATGGCGTCTGGTGGCAGTTATACAAATACAACGTACATACATACCTTAATACATACACACACATACATACATACATAAATACATACACACATACATACATAAACACACACACACACACACACACACACACACACACACACACACACACACACACACACACACACACACACACACACACACACACTCATCCAGGTAAACAAGACGTGGAAGCCGACAGTAAACAGTAAACAGAAGCAGCAAACAGAGAAACAGGGTTGACTGAGGCAGGGAAACTGTTCACACACACACACACACACACACACACACACACACACACACACAGATGATGGTGAAGATGGATAGAAAGAAAAAAACACCCAAGGCTTCAATTACTCCTCTTGAAGTGACCAAAAAAGAAAGAAAAAAAAAAAAAGAGAAAGCGCAGTAGGGGATTCAATGGGAAAAAAAGGACAGACTGAAATAACTAACTGACAAGCGAACACATTTTCCCACATCAGTCGCCATTCTTCGTAAAACGTCACAGAGTTACAAGGTCTGAAGGAGGGACAACCAAGCGTATTTCCCCTTCACTCCTACAAAACTCCCCTAACCTCAGTCAAGTCGCTTAGCAGTAGTAAGCATAAAGTAAGAAAAAAGGTTCGCGTGAGACAGTGTAATAACTAGAAAATATATTTTTTTTCTTTTTACATTACACACAGATTTCAGTGCCCCATTTTGATCACGGAGGAGATTTAAGTAACTGTTTTCCCTTTACTAATAGAAAATTCCCTTAACCTTAATAATTTCGTACAGAAGCAATAATGCAACAGCAAAAAAAACGTCCGCGCGAGGCAGTTAAGAATACACATAAGTTTACAAAACCAAGAGGACATTGCAGTTTAGTACCCCATTTTTAGCTGGATGGAGACATAAACAGACGTATTTCCCCTTCACTAACACAGGTCTCCCCTACGCAAAAAAAAAAAAAAAAAAAAAAAAAAATCATGCAGTAGCAAAAATAAAGCAGCAAACGACGTCCGCATGAAGCAGCTAACAATATATATACTAGCTACAATAGCGGGGGACATAATTTCCTACATAACATTACACCATTTCCAGTAAATCATTTCCAGCTCGAAGGAGTAGTCACTGACGCATTTCCCTTCACTACGAAACTTCCTTTATAGGCTAAATACAAACGTTTGGTGGCACAAAATAAACAATAAATTAATAACTATTGAGTAAGTGTGGGAGTAGAGCTGGCCTCTAACCCCTTCACTACGACGGGTCACCTGTATGCTGAATAAAAGTGTCCACCGTAGCAAGAAAAATACACATGCAAAGGAATAGGCGTCATGGTACTGGACAGTTTCATCTGGAGGAACAAAGAATAGATAAAAAAAAAAATCATGAAAAAATACTGAATTACAAAGATATGTCCCTTAAGTCAAATAAAATCGCCTGAGGGCAGGAAGAATTATATATATGTATATATATATATATATATATATATATATATATATATATATATATATATATATATATATATATATCGTAGTAACTAAATGAGAAATGAACATATTTCCCACATCAGTAGGGATTCATAGTAAACCATTTCATCTCAGGCCATTTCATTTGACGCTGGGGATATATCTTTGTAATTTAATATTTTTTCTTGTTTTTTACCCTCTATCCCGATCAGACCTACTTTACCCTGTGTAACTCCCTTTAGGATCTCTTACATTTAACAGTCCGGGTCACAAACAAATTTCTTCATATAGTTTGCTTAGACTAGAACTAGTTGTCGTTAACAATTTCCCATTTTCCTTCGATTCTACGCTGTGCGACAACCATTGAGGTAGCCTCCATGGCTACAACGAGTATACGACTGACTCACAGAACTCTTCGTGTGGCCCTTGTTATGTTCCCCTGAATATTGGTGTCGGCAGCTAGGTGGAAGGGAGCGAAGATGATGATGATGGGGGTGATGATGGTGATGACGATGAAGAAGAAAGAAAAGAAAATATTTATAGAAGTTAACATGATTATCCTCCGCGGTAATATCTAGTAATAACAAAGTATGGTCTACAAAAATAAAGGTCACAGAAAGGTATTGTTTTAAACTGCACATGAGACAGAGAGAGAGAGAGAGAGAGAGAGAGAGAGAGAGAGAGAATATCAGCTTCTCAGTACCCTTCCAATAACACTAGCGACACTATGTATCATACATTATTCTTCCATCATAACGCCACTACTCTCTACACTTCGTCACCTGAATATTCTCTCCTCCAGAGTGATCTACCCTGCACACAACTCCTTTGCACTTACCTTGAACGTCGCATATGGCTCGTGTATTTCCATTCGAAAACATACTTTTCTAAGTCACAGACTAAATAACCTAATTTTCAAAACGTATTCTCAACAGGTGATACACAGCAAAATTACACCTAGCTGTCAAGAATCCATAGCCAAACAATCACTTAGAGACTTGCATATATGCATACTAGGCTATATATTCTGGTAAAGTTCAATCAAAATTACAAACACATGCTAAATGGCAACAAAATACGGTTTTTCACGACACAGATTTAAGCAACGCTGGAGGAGAAGATTATCAGTCCCTCCCAATTTGACAAAAACAGATAAATCATGGAATCAATCTAGGAAAGCCTCACTATCACACAACATTATCATGAGGAAGATAAATATGGAAATATCTTTACTTAACATCATCACTTATTAATAAAAAGAATTATCGAAATCCCTCAGGCAAAGCACTATCACACAATATTGAGAGAAAAAAAAATATCGAAATCTCACAAGCACAGAATAATTACTACACATTATATAATCATTTTTGGAAATCTCTCCTTTCAAATCATCACTATCAGACAGTATTATCAAAGAAAGAAAAAGTATCAAAGTTTCTCAAGCAAACCATCAACATCACACAACACTATCAAGAGACAGATACAGGAATTTCTCTATCACAGCACAGATACGCACAAAGTCAAGTCTCCAGTAAAGAGGAGGACTGAGGACTGCGGTAGAGGAGGAGTAGCCCAGGAGGTACCGAGTCCAAACCGGTATTTTGATATGTGACACCCCTGCCGGAGACCCTGTTGTAATGTAGCCCCCCACACACCTCACGCCATTTTGGTCTGAGACTGATGTGAGCCGCCGAAAATTGACCGAGAGAGAGAGAGAGAGAGAGAGAGAGAGAGAGAGAGAGAGAGAGAGAGAGAGAGAGAGAGAGAGAGAGAGAGAGAGAGAGAGAGAGAGAGAGAGAGAGAGAGCATACAAGCAAATAATTAGGCATAACATTAACATAAAACTTATAGGGAAGAGGTGATATTTACCTTCTTAATTCCACGGAATACACTCCTTCGACGGGGCACTAAACTATACCAGTTTTACTCTAACTTGGCATAAAAATACCATCTTTTCATCTTGACTGTTGTGTTGTATCAGGAGTTTCACATTAGAAAATGGTGCTAGTCACGAAGAAGTGCTATGGAAAGAATGTAGAGACGTAGTATAGTCTTTTTCCTCCACTGGCCTTCGTGGAGTAAGCTGCAAAAGGACAAATATCTGGACCAAGTTGAGGTGAAATGAGTATAGTGTACTAACCATCATAACCAATGCATATGCCAACTGTACAATTTTCATATCTTCATCTTAAGTATGTTATAGTTCGATAAATCTGTAAACAAAATACCTACACTATACTCTATTAGCTTTAACCTGTCCTAAATTTGTCATCTCGGCATCCTGAAAGCTGGGTTGTGACAAAAAATAACACTAGAATGTAATGCCAGTCACGAAGAAGCGTTACAATATACAGAACCGTAGCACTGCACTTTTCTGCAACTTAGTTATGTGAAGCAAGTTGCAAAGGGACGAAAAATCTGGGCCAAGTAAAAGTGGAAAGAGTAATCGCGAAGAAATGCTATGGAAAGGATTACAGAGCCATAGCACTGCCACTTAACTACATGAAACAACCTACGAAAAGCCGAAAATTTGAACCAAGTTAAGGTGAAGGAACTACAAGATGTGTTTACCTTTCTGTGTCCGCCCTAAGCGAGAGTTGTCCCCGGTGTAGGATGGTACGAGACGCTATGTGCAGGGTAACTGAGGAACTGATCTTGTGGGAAAGGGCACTGGATTTCCTGTCTCAATATCGGTTTTATCCCTTTCCTCGGTATCTGTGGAGGTTGTGTGTGTGTGTGTGTGTGTGTGTGTGTGTGTGTGAAGAGGGAGAGTTAGCATGTGTGTGAGAGATGGACTATGTTTGAGCGAGATAGTGTATATATAAATAAGGAAAGGAGAGGGAAAGGGAGACATTGTGTGTGTGTGTGTGTGTGTGTGTGTGTGTGGAGAGAGAGAGAGAGAGAGAGAGAGAGAGAGAGAGAGAGAGAGAGAGAGAGAGAAATGGTGTTTGTATGAGAATAGGGAGGGACTTAGCATATATGTGAGTGAAAGGGGAAAGAAGGACTGTGTGATAGTATAAATAAGATTGTGTGTGTGTGTGTGTGTGTGTGTGTGTGTGTGTGTGTGTGTGTGTGTGTGTGTGTGTGTGTGTGCGCGCGCGAGAAAGAGAGAGAGAGAGAGGGGGGGGGAGGAGTAGTAAAAGAAGAGAAAACGTAGCCAAGTTTAAAAGAAACAAAAATAATGGCATAAAAGAAACAATGAAAGCTGTATAAGAAATAAATTCTATGAGAAAAAAGGAAAACTCACTAAAAGAAAGGAATGAATATAATATAAAAAATGCAACAGAAACAAAGAAAACAATATCAGTTACAAATTTATATATAGAAACAAAGAATCTAAATAATAAAGTCAAGCTGTATATGTGTGTGTATGTCTGTGCGTTTGTAATAGATATTAACCTAATTCTTTTGCATTAGGTTGGGGTAAGTCCATGGCGTTAGAAATGAAAAAATGACGACCGCGCGTGACGAGATAGCGCGAAATTGTCGAAAGATGCGACACGCGAAACTATGCGTAAATCTTTGTTTTCGACTTTTTGGTCAGAACTGGTCATTTTAGGCTCAATAACAGTATGGAACCAGTGATAATGGTAGTGTATTTGCAAACATTTTGTGATGAAAAGGCTATTAGTCCCGCAAATTTTTAGGGCAAGCACTAAAGCCGCGGCGCACGACTCTGAGTTTGTCATTTTCGTACCCTGGCAACCTACCAGTCAAAAGTGCGTCCCATTTCGTGTATAACATGAGACGCAAGTGATTCGTGTATAATATGTTCGTGTATAATAATATTCGTGTATAATATATTCGTGCATAATAATATGATTCGTGTATAATATGATACGAAATCGGACACACTTTTGAATGGTAGGTTGCCAGGGTACGATAACGACAACCTCAGAATCGTGCGCCGCGACTATATTACAGTATAAGAAAGAAAATATGATGGTATATTATAAACGAAGAAAACTGAAAGAAAGCAAAGAAAACGACATAATATAAACGAAGAAAACTCCTCTACATATAAAAGAATTACCCAGCCTGCAGCCAGGTTCGGGCAGGAGGGGAAACTACAATGGCCAGATTCCTGTTTTACCAGTTTGCTCAAAATTACCTAATCGCGCCGAACCAGGCCCATCTACAGGTAAGGTCAATTTTTTCACTAACCTCAATAATAATGATGATAAAGATGATGATGATGATGATGATGATGATGATAATAATAATAATAATAATAATAATAATAATAATGATGATGATGATGATGATAACAACAACAATAATAATAATAATAATAATAATAATAATAATAATAATGCCTCAGAAGGCCTAAAAAAAACTAGTATAAAGGGTGGTCCATATATAACATTGTCTTCCAATCCCCCACGTGATTTCTCGCATGATGTGAGGACGACTCGGCTGGGGTTCAGTATCTACCCCCCATCACTTATTCACTTCCCATCTCTACTGTCTCACCGTAGAATTATTTAAGTGGCTGAGAAGAGAAAAAAAGAAAAAAAATAGGAAGCCATATCACTGCAAACGCGGAAGTAGGTTACTGGTACGGAGGCCCATGTGGCAGTGATACGGATTATCTGAGACAGCTCCTATAGTCGGGTATCTCCAGCAGCCTCTCACAACTCTGCTCCAGGTACATCCAGAAATCCCCCGTAAGCTGCATAAAATCGTCTGGCGGTGGTTAAAGTATTGAACTCCCCACTTCCCAAGATTCCCCGTAATTTGCAAAGAAAAAAAAAAAAAAACGTAATCGTACTGATGGTGTAGAAAAAAAAGCTCGCTCTGACAGTTCCCCCATAAGACAGCCAAAATGTGGCTCAACGTATTGTTTGACATTGCCTCCTGTGAGTTGTGGTGACCTCGACAAAGGAACCTCAAGGTATTTTGTCCCTACGCAGCAGCCTACACAGCAGCTGCCCTCCCCTGCACGACACACCACCCTCTTTCACATACCCTACCCCTCTAACATGTCCCTCCAAGAGTCCACCTCAGTCTCAGGAAAGCAAGAATGAGGCTGACAGATAGGATAGGAAAGTATATGTAACAGGAATAAAAGAAGTGAGTTTTGCGAGAAGAGCTTGTCAAGTAATAATAATAATAATAATAATAATAATATTGACAATAATAATAATAAAATAATGACAATAATAATAATAAAATAATGACAACAGCAATAATAATAATAACAATAGCAGCAATAGTAGTAGCAGTAGCGACTCATAAGATGCGGCGTCTGGAAGTAAACAGATATCATAGATACAATACAACCTACCAATCCACCACCAGACGCCTTTCATCCCATAAGGGGTGGCCAAATACAAATAACCTCCATGTCATCCTACCCTTTGCCAACAGGCTGCCCTCTCTCCACCACACACCCCAGTCTCTCATAAGCCTCCCCACCCGATACCTCCATCTCACTCTCAGTCTCCTCTTCCCCCTTCTCTCTCCATCTCACTCATACACTCTCTCCTTAGTCAAATCAAAGTAGATCCACTGCATATGAAAGATCCCTAAGTCGCCGGTGAGTAAACTCGTATAGCGTGAACTAAAGTAAAATAGCTAAGACTTCCCTCTAGGTTTTGAGGATAAACATTTTTACTTAACATTCTCGGATTTTAGAGTTAGCTGAACCATACTTCCGATAGTAAAAGCTGCTGGTCTTACAGACACCCAACACCGAATTCTGGTATTAATGCACTCCCGTTAGAAACATGACTGGTGTTAAAAATTCCATATAATTATATCCATAATGAAAAAAATAATAAAGTGCAAGCACAGAACACCCAATAAAGGCAACATGGAGTGGGCAGACAGCATGCCGGCCGTGACGTCATATAAACCCACACCTGTAGACACAGACCTTGACGCTTTCGGCTACACCCCCAGTATTCGGCTTTAATTGTTTCGTTGGGTGTTCCACCTCTGGGAGAGAGAGAGAGAGAGAGAGAGGTGGGGGGGAAGAAAGTCCTGATTGTGTGACAGGAAGTGAAGCTAATAAATAGGTGGCAATATGAGAACAGAGAAGGAAGAAATATCCAAAGTCACCGAGAATACAGCTTCCTACGATTCCTACAAGAGGAGTCTGTTATGCTGAGTGTTTTTAGGTCGACTTCTCGTCTTAAGAACGCCAGCGACTGAGCGGGGTCCTCTTTCCGGACCGGAAGTAAATCACCCACAAAGGAACGGGACATAAAAACCAGGCAGTATACCTTAACACATCTATTGCCTTAATTTCTACACCGTTACAATATAACACAGAGTGATATTTGATATACAGTAGAAAAAGGACTCAGGACAGTAGTGTCCCGGTGACCCTCTTGACTTGGATCACTAGCCCCACCGTTGTGTCCTCCTGGGGTGGTGGTGTGGTAGCGGCTCGGTGGTGGGGTGAGGGGTGGCGGGGTGGGGGGTCCGGCGGCGGGTATTTTAGAGTCGTATTTAATCGAAACCACAGGGGAAAAAAAAAAAGTTTGAAAATTACTGAAGTATACTTTTCACCTCAAACTGGCCCAAATGTTCGTCCTTTTGCGGCTTACATTCACGTAGCGAAAACAAAAAAAACGTAAATAAAATCGCCTGTAGCTAGGAGAAAAAAAATGTGGATAAAAGCGTCTGTAGCCTGTAAGAACAAAAAAATGTAAATAAAATTGTCCAACTAGCAGGAAAATAGTGAAAAAATCGTCTAACTACCAAGAAAACAGCAAATAAAATCGTCTGTAGCTAACAAGAAGATTTTAAATATACCGTAATCATCTGCTGCCAGCAGGAACAAAAATGTATATAAAATCATTTAAATAGCAAAAAAATGTAATTATAATCGTCTGTAGCTAGCAAGAAAAAAAAATGAAATCGTTTGTACCCAACAAGAAAAAATGGAAGTAAAATCGTCTGTAATTAGCAAGAATAAAAATGTGAAGGTACTCGTCTGTAGCTGGCAAGAAAACGGTAAATTAATATCGTCTTTTAGCTAGCAAAAAAACGGTAAATAAAATCGTCTGTAGCTAGCTAGAAAAAGGTAAATAAAATCGTCTGTAGCCAGCAAGAAAGGGGTAAATAAAATCGTCTATATCTAGAAAGAAAAAGGTAAATAAAATCGCCTGTAGCTAACAAGAAAACTGTAAATAAAATCGTCTGCAGTCAGCAAAGAAGAAGGTAAATAAAATCGTCTACAGCTAGCAAGAAAAAGGTAAATGAAATCGTCTGTAGTTAGCAAGAAAAAGGTGAATATACTCGTCCATAGCTAGCAGGAAAAACAAACAGAATCTCTAAATAGCAAGAACAAGAGCAAATAAAATCGTCTGTAGCTAGCAAGAATAAAAATAAATAAAACTGGAGGTGTTAAAACTGGTAAGGGCAGCGACAGGAGAGCACTCAAGGTCTTCAGCTTATGTACTCACCCAGCTGGATCTCTGTGTCTTTGTGATTACACTCTTTTCACTCTAACTTGGCCTAAAATTGCCCTCTCTTCATGCTGAGTTCAGAGTCCTATCAGCAGAATAACGCTAGAATAGTATGCAGCTCACGAAGAGGTGCTATGGAAAGGATGTGCTCTACCGCCACAGCTTTACCTTCTGTCACTCAACCTCGTGAAATAAGCCGCAGAATGACGAAAATCTGGGCCAGGCTCATGTGAAAGGAGTACAGAAACATTTTCATGGTCCAGTACTCCTCTGCACCGAACGCCAGACGATTTCATTCAGCTGGGAGTGAGTCATAGGCACCTGAGGATGTTAGATGAATGTTGTACCGACCAGGGCCCATATTCTCATCAGTTACGGAATCGCCCTAATACCTCTTCCTCAGCTGTTTATTTGTAGATATAGCTGGTTAATATCCTACTGTACGTTATTCATGCGAAGCATGGTGACATTCGAAGGATTTACATAACACAGAAGAGGACAGTAAGGTGTAATAAACAATATAAAGCACTTAGGAAAAGGTGTTAGGGAGCTTCCTCAACCGACTAGAATACGGTCTGTTGCCTGATGCTGTATTGTATGAAAGGTGGCATGTTACTAAAGAACGCCTAGGAAATTCCGTCTCTGTTTAACATCATGACTGCGTGGCTGACAAGGAAAGAATAATAATAATAATAATGCTATTTCGCTGCACTTCCCCCAACTTACACACCCCTCTTTCATACCTTTCGACCCCATCCCTCCATCTCTCCCCCCCCCCACCTCACACATACACTTTCCTCCATCCATTCCACATGGCCAAACCACCTCAATGTATTTCTCCTAACGCTTTCTATGACAAACGATTTCCTCTTGCTTTTACAAATTCTTCTGCAATAATATCAACATGGTTACAGATTAACATAAAAAAAAAAAAATACTGTTCGGATCATGAATTTCAAGTTAGTTACGACGTACTAGCCTAGAGGGCACTGAACTCGAAGACAATGAAGCTACTCTTGCGTGCCGTGTAGAAATGACAGGAAAGAGAAAGTAAAAAAATAACCTTCTGAATGAGAAGTTGGCGTGACAAGGTACCGAGCCTTTATGCCCGCGACAAAGATGGAATGATGAATGGCAGAGTCGTCAATACACCGTTTTTGACGCTAACATTTACAAACATTCCACAAGTTTTGCGATGTGCTGGTTGTTTTTGACCAAATGTTAGTTGAATTCCATTTATTTTAACGCAGTTCTTAACATTCTTCTAGAGCAGCGTTTCTTAACCTTTTCCGACCTCAGCACCCCCCTTGTAATAAGGTCTTAGTCCAGCACCCCTCTACATCTGGTTACTGGGACTACAGTTGCTACACTACTGCAGGGTTAAAGTAAAGTGAAGTACTGCCTAACAGTTTATTTTATACAGACGCAAAAAAAAAAAAAAAAAATCAAGGATGCCAATACTAAGTAAATCTAGTAAGAAAAAATATAATGCAGCATTTTCCAGCACCCCCTAAATTTGATTTCAGCACTCCCGCTGTTCTAGAGATTTCTATATGACCAGTGGCATTCAAGCGACGAGGGAGAGCTCATTTTGCTTCACTGAGGAATTAGTTAACAACACGAATGTATACCCTACATCAGTGTTAGTAAGAAACACTTTTTTTTTTTTTAATTACTTCAGGATTTCTGTTATTGATTTGTTTTCATCTGACGTAATCGGGCTACTTTCAGCTTCAGTATTAAGTTGTGGTTACAAGAAATTCAGTGAACCTTGGTTATGAGGGAGGAATGAGTCTCCTTGGTTACTAATGAGATTTACTTCGGATCTGACTGCACATGACTAGGAGACCGACGTGAAACGTATAATAGATATTTGTCAGGTGAAAACCAACCAACTATAGGGTCAGTGGCAGCCGTGCATTGCTGCCAACCACACAATGCTGCGGCACATCATGAATAACTAACTCCTTCACCACGATGACCTCTTTTATACATTTTTTTTTTTTTTTGCCTATCGTCGTGAAATTTTCTGAGCCTGTGTGAAAGTTTCTGAACTGGAATTATTAGATATAGCCTCCATTTACCCCTTCACAACAAGGATGCTGGAGAGGGGCACCTTTACGTGTGGCACTGATAATTATGATCGGGTGCCTGGTTTTACAAAGGTACCTCAGTTCCTTTCCTATCCTCCAAAAGAAGAAAGAATTACAGGAGAAGGGTAACTTCACTCTCCAGTCCACTGGGTTCACATTCAGGCTACAACTACTACAAGTAGCGGTACTACTAACACTACTGTACTACTGCATGTCTCCCACTCTGACCAAATGAAATCGTCTGGAGGCGATTTAAAAAAAATAGTCACTTGATTCAAGATTTTAACTCCGTCACATTGATAAGGCAGTGCTAGAGAGTGACGCTTTCATACGGTGGCACCGATATAAATAAGTGGCTGCTCTGTCCGGCCGTACAAATGCTTTGCGTTCAGATGAGACTAGGGCTGCTGCTGCTGCTGCTGCTACAATAATAAAAAAAATACTACTACAATAACAATAACAACTGCGTCTACTACTACTACTACTACTACTACTACTACTACTACTACCACCACCACCGCTACTGCTGCTGCTGCTGCTGCTAGTATTACTACACTGATGAGGTATTTTTCATTTCAGTTATGAGGTGTTAAAGGAGACAGTGTCTAATCCCTGCATTATGAAAGGTCATTACTAACCTGAATAAAACCATGTGAAGGTAGCCGGATTAAAATGAAAAAGATGTGTGTGTAGTGAAAAACTCCTAACACTATACTCTGTTCATTTTTACTTGGCCTAAAATCGTTGTCTATATTATTTTGGATGCTGAGCTGTAACAAGAGATTAACGTTAGAATATGGTGCTAATCACGAAAAAGTGCGACGGAATGGATGCTGATCCGTAATATTGACTTATTCTGCCATCGAACTACGGGAAATAAGGTGTAAAAAGGATGAAAAATCACCACCAACTTATGAAGAAGGAACAGTAGTGACTCACTGACATCAAAATTTCAAGGATCCAGGGAGTGACAGGCGACCTTTTCGTGAGAACTTTAGCTCCGTGATTTACGGATCTGAAAAAAAAAAAAAAAATGTTTTGTTATGGATAGATGCACTCCCCTCTGCGCTTTTTTTTTTTTACTTCAACTTTACCTGATCTCATTCGTATATTGAAATAAATAAATAAATAAATAAATATATATATACATATATATATATATATATATATATATATATATATATATATATATATATATATATAATGTAAAGTGACTTTTTTATATCATTAACTACTGAGGGACGATTTAACTGGATACTAGGAGAGTGTAGGGGAGTATTATATTCTGGGTACGGCCACATGATTTTTTTTTTTTTTTTTTTTTTGTCAGCAGTACTGATCTGATTTATTTATTTACTCAATGGTACTGATCTCGATTTTGGTTTACATGGCAAGGAAAGGTTTGACAAAGAACTCTCTGGCATGCCTGCATAATCATCTACTTACATATTGATTGTAAATTATATTGCGTATCTATAGGAGATAGAGAGAGAGAGAGAGAGAGAGAGAGAGAGAGAGAGAGAGAGAGTGGGGAAGGGTTCTTGGTGAAAGAGCACTGCCAGGAACCTACATGATTGTACTGTTCTGAATTAAGTACGAGAGAGGAGAGAGCATAGGGGTGAATATTACCTGACATAAAGACAAAGGAACATATATGTCATGATTATTCTACATGTACTACTGGGACCATGAATTCGTGGTATAGCCGAGGAGTAGGGAGAGGATAGCCCTTTGTACCCTATCTTGACAGGTCACCGTATCGAATCCAATAATACAGTTGTTCTTAACCTTTTTTCTTGGCGACCCAAAATCCATAAGATGGTCTATATCTAGGTCAAGAGAATTAATGGCGACCCAAACCCTCGTAAACTTACTCTGCACCAGAACTGAAACAAACATATGTGTCATATCATGTGACTAAAACCAAAGTAATATTTCAATATTTTATTGATGCCATAACACATAAATTTCATTTTTATTATATGTACTTCCTAAGAACTAAAATATCAACACATTTTGGCAGGAAAAAAATAAATCGAAGATCAGAAAATCAAAATAATTCATTCATGTTCATGATACACCTATTTACTCTGACCATTAAGGAGAGAGTCACTATTTTGGATGTTGTCTGAGACATAAAGTACTATAATCAGTGAGATCCCTGGCACTGAAAAGTTTCAATCAGCTTCTCAAACCGGGGTGATTTAGATGACAGACTGCATCTTAGGTCATGCTCTGGTTGTAGACGGTTTCTGTACTTTGTGAGTGCAGAAAATCCTGTCTCACACAGATGAGTTATAGCAAAGGGAATGAGTGCTTTCAGGGCTTCACCTCCAAGAATTTTCTTTTCTTTGTAAACTCTGATCCAGAATGAGCTGTGATTCGTTTTGTTTCCTGAAATCATAACGAAGTGTTTCATCATTCTGAACCACGATGAGCTGCTCCTGGAGGTAGCTGATGTTCGAAATCTCGTCAGGTAAGTCTTAAGCTTCAATACTGAAGGGATTTCTTACCCAGGCATACTTCATCACATTCTCAGGAATGTAGTGAAAAACTCTTCGATTAGCCTAGTCTGGAGATTTGTTCCACAATGATGCTTTGGACCTGGGTGAGAGAAAATTTTTCGTCTTCCAGAAATTCACTCAAAGATGGAACGACGCAGTCTTCCCAGTCTCAGTTTTACTCTTCCACAGCTTCAGTTTCCCCTTGAATGCAGTTACCTTCTCTGACAGCCCAACTAATGTCTGATCGTGACCTTGCACTGAAATGTTCAAGGCGTTAATCTCAGCAAAGATATCTGCAAGATAAGCCATTTGCATCACCTACTTTGAATCAGAATCTTTGGGGCCAGTGAATGATTCTTCTTTGCTAGAAATATCTCAGTCTCGTTCCGCATTTCAGGCAACCGTTGGAGCACCCTTCCTCGTGACAGCCACCTAACCTCAGAGTGGTACAACACGTGTACATCTTCTGAACCAAAATCAAAACACATCCGACTGATGATCCTGGAGGGCACAGCCCTAGATTAATGGAACTGACTACCTGGATGACTTCCTGCATCACTTTCTGTAACTCAGGTGACAACCCCTGAGAAGCAAGATTCTCACGGTGAAGGAGACAGTGAACAATCAGCACGAATGGATTTTCTCCTTTAACTCTAGCAATGACGCCATGACGTACTCTCAGCATTGCTGGTGCACAATCACAACAGACATAAAACACTGATTCCACTGAAGCCCTGCTTCCTTGAAGAATGAGTCCACAGTACTGAAAATATCTTCTCTGGTTGTGGTCGTGTGTAATGGCCGACAGAACAGAAATTCCTCTTCCATGTCTTCTGGACCTCGGTACCGTACGTAAGCCATGAGCTGGGCATCATTACTCCGAAATGAAAACGGTTAAGTTTTAAAATATAAAATGTACAGTACCGGTACGCTGCTCCCAGTTCTGTGCATGGTAATATTTTTTTAAGCCAAATGCAATCGCCTACTATAGGGGGGGGAGAGAGAGAGACTGTAAAGTGCGAAGTATCGACAAGTAAGGTAATATGTTAAAAAGTAATAGTATACAACATTAATAATATCAGTAATATATTTGTCTCTTGGCGACCCACTCCAAATGGCTTGGCGACCCAAATCTGGGTCGCGACCCATAGGTTAAAAACCACTGCAATAATACAACAGGGCCTGACATGTTCTTTGATACGTGGTTTAGAAATAATCGTCAACAACTGGGAGCTGGCTTTCCCGTCATGGTTAAAAGCCTTGAGTTCATTTATCATCATCATTATTATTATTATTATTATTATTATTATTATTATGTGTTGTTGTTATTACCATGTTACTATTATTCTTGCTATCTCCAGACGCTCTTATTCAGTTTAGAAGAGACTTTTCGAATTGGAGGGATTAGATATAGCCTTCATTAATCCCGTCAGTGCTAAATATCTCTCCTGACGTAAATAAACTCAATTGGAGACAGAAAGGGCTACAGGTGCTGAAGGTTATAGTAATGGAGTGCGTTGATAAGGCAGGATCTCACAAGTCTCCAAGCTGGCTGGCTGCACTCTGGATGACTCAGCGTAGGACGTCCCACCACCACAGCACCACGGACCGTATTTATGAAGGATCTTAACACATTCAACCTATGGACGTCTCATATTATGGACGTCTCATATTACATTCTTGCTCTCTATGTGCGAATGTATTCAACTCTAGGAAGACTTACCTCTGGAAGAGTTAAATTTACCGTAGCCTTCCTTAATCCTGAAACACGAGTGGTCTTTAGCTGCATACCACCATTTAGGCTAGTATCATTATAAACTATAACCCCTGCAGGTTGAAGGGGTTAATACTCCCAGGCTCCCATGCCTCACTCTCAGTTAATATAACCGTCTGGCCTCAGCTGGAACAGATTATAAGAGATACACCACCTCCTTCTGATGTACTCGTATATGTACTCTGTATACCTTTACAATAAATATATCAGTCAATCATTTAAAACTCATTCACAACTGAACTGAATCGTCTGGCGTTGACTGGAAATTAGTACTAGAGCTATTCCGACAATCAGAAGGTTAATGGTAACGGTATTAATACATTCAGGCCTCTACATTCACTCATCTGGCGTTAGCTGTAATAAAATACTGTACTTCAGTTGTCTAATGTTCATACTACACAAAATCTTCTTATCAGGCCACTAATAACAGAAATGGTATTTTTTCCTTATTCTTTCTCTTTAATACTCACTCTGGTTGTATTGTGTATGGAAGATGAGTGAGGATTAACGAATAAACTTATGCACAATATTCCCCTCTTCAAGATGACGAATTTTTACCTGTGGCGATGCCGAAAGGAAAAAAAAAGGGGGGGGGGATATTTTTTTTCCCCTCTCCATGGAAAGTTCGAATATCTGCTCCTGGAGAGCTCTGGGCGATTTTCTTATGAAATACAAAGCTGCTTAGCTTGAAATCTATTGTTAACATGTCAGCTGTTGCTTCAGTTAACGCATCAGTTGACTATCAGGCGATTTTCAATATCGGCTATAAGGAGGCATTTTAGCGACTTATGAAATACAAGGTTGCTCAGCTTGAAATCATTACTTTATCTGACATATCAGTTGTTGCATTGCTCAGCTTGAAAATTTGAGCTGATCTGACATGCTTTGGCTAAAAGGAGACATTTTAATAAAACAACTTCATATATTCTATGCGTTTCAGAGAAACTTGTAAAAACTGGCTGCAATAGTTTCGCCGCAGGTCTGTGAAGATAGTCTTTCTTCAGTTTATTCTTGTTACCAGAAGGCCTTGGAAGAGTCGTTCGAACTGGTGGTGTTAGATATGGTAATAGTCTTCATTAATCCGCGCAATATAAAGCTTATTAATTCGCTAGCCAATAGTAAACTTGTCTAGAGGCAGCAAAAGTATAATGAAAAGTACATCATCGGATAAAAGATAATTAATTACCAATTAGGTTGTACAGTTATGGTAACTGCAGGAGTGGAGAACAAACAAGTAATGTTAAGCATAACAATATTTATTCTTAGGCTGTGAGGTATATTATAACTGTACGAGTGAAGACAAAACAAGAAACAGGTATTCTTATACACTACCTTATTTATTTACTTGATTATTCATTTTATATACATTATTACTTTCTCTTGTGGGTCATTCAAACTGGTAGCTTATGAAGTGTTATAGAATGTAACTTTTCCCTTTCAGTCTTCATCATCATCATCCGGACCTCCTTTCCCACCCAAGGGCAGGGTGAGGAGTAGCAATGTCCAGACAGCCCAAATTTGCCCAGTCCATTCACTCATCATTCAAGTCCCCGGAAGCCTGGCTTTATCGGATACGCCAGAAACATTCACCACGTTCTGTAGCTTCACATAAACGTATCCGATTGAGTCAATCTGGACGATTCCACGTTAAAAAGGGGTGCCAAAATCCCTGATCATGCACTTCTCCTCACAACATTCATCCAGCCAGCTCGATCTCTCGTCAGTTCCCTAGCCTCACCGACTTCCAAACCTCTCTTCCTCACACACTCATCCACCATATCTCTCCATGTTCTCCTTGGCCTACCTCGCCTCCTCCCTCCTTTAAATTCGCTCAGATATACCTTTTCACCACGTTATTGTTATCCATTCTCTCCACATGACCATACCATCTCAGTGCACTCTCTTCGATTCTGGTGTCCACCGACATCCTCACTCCGCACCTTTCACCAATCACATTATTTCGTATCCTATCCACCCTCTGTACTCCACATACATTCCTCAGCAGTCCCATCTCCACTACTCTTACTCTTGACTCTTCATTTTCTTGCCACACCATAGTCTTACATCCATATGTTAAAATTGGCACTAACACTCCCTCATGTAAGCCTCGTGCAGCTGCAACACTCAAGCCTCCGTTTCTTATCAAGGCTTTTATTGCAACAGCTGCTTTTCTTCCTTGTGTCACTCTACTTTCAACTTCTTTTGCACATTTTCCTCTCTTTTCTGTCACTGTACCCAGGTATTTGAACTCTCTCACCAATTCCAGTCTCTCTCCATTTACTGTAACATCACACTGGGAGTCACCTTCTCTCTCAATAACCATCACCCACTCTTTTCTTGACTTACTCTCAGGGCACGACGCTCACAGACATCAGCAAAACTCTGCACTAGCCTACCAAGTTCTTGTCCGGTACTTGCAAGCAGTACTGCATCATCAGCATACAACAAATTTGAGATATTCCATCCATCACCATTCATTACCAACGCCAGCCCTCTCTCCATTACTCGTGTTTTTACTTCTCTCATCATCCCATCCATATATATATTGAACAACAATGGGCACATCAAACAACCTTGTCGCACGCCCACACCGATCGTGAACCATTCACTTTCATTCTTTCCTAAGAAATTTCCATGTCAGTTTTTCCATGCTGCATGGTGGTCCACTTCACTTTTCCCTGCCAGTTTTAACTGGAAAGTTTGGAGGCGGGGGAAGCCTTCATTTCTTGCTTTACTATCCTTATCCTTCAACATGCAGATATGTCTCGAAGTCATAATCTGCTCAGTAACAAGCAACCTCGAAAGGACCATTAGGTCAGTTGCTGTTTGCTTTTCTTTGTATACTTAATATTCATTCTACTTAGGCTGTGAGGTGTATGATAAAACTAAAGACAAACGAATAAACCTTTAGGCAATCACGTACACACTGGCTGTCAAGTGCATGGCTTCTAAGACTGAAGAAGGAAATAGGTTGTGAAATGCATCGCAGCTGTAAGAGCGAACAAAACGATTATAGACATTCTCATATACAAAATAAGCTTCAGAATGTTTGTAAATACGAGAACTGTCGGAACAAGGGTACGAATGTGGTACACGAGACCTTGAGCACTACATGGTACACCTATGATGCTTACCCTGCCTTACACCGCAGGCAACAATGGCGTGACAATATACTGTACGGCATTTACTGCGATCTGATGAAAGATCCGTAATTCCTTTCAACTCAGATAATGGCAAAGTGGAGTCAGATTACAGGGACGGGTTGACTGACGTTAATACCCTAAGAATTTAATATTACCTTATAAATATTAAAGTACATCGAATTTCATGCAGCCACAACATAACTGCTGTCTTCAACTGAGAATTATTATACCATAGTTATAGTCTTCTGTAACAAAAAGCCTTGAATGGAGCATTAAGCATGTTGCAGTATTTTCCTTTGTATTCAAGATGTGACAATGGTTCACCTCCTTCAGATAAAAATAAATTAACTATAGTAGTATTCGTCGTAGTAGTAGTAGTAGCAGTAGTACTGGCGTAGTAGTAGCAGTAGTAGATAACTAAGGAGCACCGTTCCTCTCTAGAA
The DNA here is from genome assembly GCF_032717465.1 of Coenobita brevimanus. NCBI lineage: Eukaryota > Metazoa > Arthropoda > Malacostraca > Decapoda > Coenobitidae > Coenobita > Coenobita brevimanus. The sequence goes on along the minus strand of NC_137063.1, from coordinate 47,950,871 downwards.
CGCACCAGCTTCATTTCCATTCTTATAGACTACTCCATTCCGTGTCCTTCACTGAACACTTTCCTAACCATACCCTACGTCCTTCCTTTCCCCTCTTTCCCCTACACGACACCCTTCCCTTACTCTACACTAGCCTACACTCTTCCCTTCCTCTACACTTTCTCCTTCCCTCTTTCCTCAACATCCATATACAGTACTCGTATATTCCTTGCTTTCCTTTCCCCTACAGACATAACATATTTTAACATAATATTTTACTCTCCTGTTCGTTCTATTAATTCTTCTTTACTTGATTCATCCCCTTCTCTTAACCCTCTTCCTTTCCTCCATCCCAGCCCCCTCTCTCTTTTCCCAGCGTTCCTTCCCCTACCTCGAGAATTGCGCGGGTATATTTGGTAAGCAGAGAAGAGAAAGGCTATCTGATCCGCTCACAGTAGCTAAGGCCTTACGGTACGAATGAGGATGAGAAAATTGTGTGAGCATATTTTTTGTTGAGAAACGAAGGCTGGGACTGGTGAATGACAGTGCAAGGGCATAACAATGGCTTGGTGCGAGATAAATACGCATTGATGCTGTCGCAGTTTTATCTCACATACTTCCCATTACACGTTTTGTATGTTATGCAACTATCAAAAATGTATTTATTTACAACTCGCAAGCTGTATGTCATGACGTGCGGAAGGGTTAATAATTATAAATCTACTATTATGGTGCAATAATATAGGTTGCACAACGTGAACAACTCTGACGATAATTTATACACCTATAAATTATATTTGTCTTGAAGAAGATAATGCATTTACATAACATCCCAGTACTGCGTAGTACAGGGGTACCCCTGTACAAGTCACTACAGTGAAGCCCATCTCCTTTGTCATTACTTTCCCGACAGGGGAATGGTGTCTAAAGATAGGTCCTCTCCGTAGTTTCTTCATTTCCCTGTTGTGAAAATACATACGAGACAAAGTGTTAGTATACATAGTATTATTTTTATTTGTAGTAGTATTAGCCTAATGTATAACTAGAATGCAATGTACGCGAAATAAAAAGTCGACCAAGCTGTCCCCTCACGTCTCCATTTTACGCAATCCCTTGAACAAAGCAATGTAGGGCATTGCTATTAAAATAAGTAATTTGACACTTTTTATTCCGTAGATACATTTAATGTAGTTAGGTTAATGATTAATATCAAGAATATTTGCAACAAAATCAAGGAAATCCTTTAAAAATGGCCATCAGATAGGGACTACTTTGTTTTTCGGAGGAGCGGGGTGCGCCGGCCACGCCTGTGCGAACAGCTGATCGGAGGAAAACAAACCAGTGCCAGCAGAACCTCCCAGCAATCATGACGGAGCCAGCATCCACGTCGTCGGGATCTCCTGCCGTTGGGGAGAAACGCTGTGAAGAAAGCAAAGAGGAGGAGGTGACTGCCAAGAAACCTCGCGTTGAATCGTGTGATCGCGATGACACTGAAAATAAGCTCGAGGCTCGTTTGGGTGGCATTTTGTGTTGCGCAGTCTGTCTCGACCTGCCTCGGTCAGCTGTGTACCAGGTCAGTGCGTTTTCTGTCAGCTGAGAAGGCCATTGTTTCCGCGACTAATGGCATCTATTTATAGTACCATCAAATCCTCAAGTACAGTCAGAGCTACCTGAATTTTTGTGTCTGATATGAAACGAGTAAAAGTTATCACGTAGTAGAAACCATAGGTAGTTTGTATTAAACCTTTGTCTTAACAGGTCAAAAGGGTATCTTAGAAATGAGTTGGTGAATGTTGTAGCAAAATACTAATGTTTAGATACTATACCTTAAATTTAATCCAACTTCATTTCCAGCTGTGGTTTTGTTGAAGAAAAGTAGATTTTGTTTGTGACCAGTGATTCCTATATTCTGTACCGTAGGTTATTAGTACCAAGGATAGGTTACAGATAGCAAAGGTAGACTGGCAGCTGTTGATACTGATTAATAAATGTTATTAACCCTTTAAACAAATATTATTTTTCAGGGCAGTATAGTAACCTGTGATGAGTTAAAGAGCAATGTTCTAAATGGCATAGGAGGTTTTATAGCACCATTTCCTTAGCATTTTATTTTGCATATTACACCTTAAGATTCTCTTGAATATTATATATAATTTTTATCAGTAGTGTATAGGAGGATAATGACGTGTAAAGCCATGTGCAGAATAAATTGCAAGGGAAGAAGTGTTATCTCCAGAGCCACGTAGAATACAAGCTGTAGAGTAAATGTTAAATGAAGTGTAATGTACTGGTGACATTTATGAAGTGTGGACATATTTGTAGATCATTAGTGACGTAATTTACATAAAGTTGAAAGTTTTGCAGTGAAGCTTGTATATTCCATGAGACGTTTAGATTTTTTTTTTATTGCATTAGCTGAACATTATTTATAAGAATTTATAAATGTACTTTTATGAAGTTAAGGTAGCCTATATACAGCAGATGATTGGAGTTCTGACCTGGTAATGTGTAACATGTAAGAAATGAGCTTAATGGTATTTTTATTTGGAAGATGACTACAGTATTTTATCCGCCTGTAGTATCGAAAATAAAGTTTATAATATTGGTACAGATTTCATGTCTGGTATGATAATATATGGTGGTTATGTAATCAGACACGAGTATTTATTCCTCTTTGGTAATATGGTATTACTGAGTTTCGTTTGGGTCTTGTATCGTCATTCGATGTATAATAGAATAATTAAAATCAGTTTTAGATAAAGGGTAATAAAAAAATTGTGAGGAAGAAACCCTCGGTAGTATGAAATACAGTGTATTGGGAGTTCCATGTGTAGGTAAATAAATAAAATTTCAGTTTTGTTTTGGTTCATTTTTCTTAGGTTTCTGCAATCTCAAGGACATCATGAAATGGGTATTTTTGAGGGAATTCTGTACGAAATAATTGTATGAATTATATTCTCAAATAAAATATTTAACAACTTTGTTCTATTTTGAATATATCCAATGTAACTAAATTTAATAATCACTAGTATTTGGTATTCACTAGAGCAGATGATTGTTGCTAACTTTAAAGGCACCTCATTTTGAAGTGCCAAGAAAGATTTTGAGTTCATCTCATGGCTGTTGTACCTATTGCTACTGCAAAGATTATTGGCACATAAATCCGAAGAATGCACTTCGCTGCTGGTGAATGCTAAGTTCTCTTGATGTTTGGCCAGCACAGATTAACTAATTAGAATGCAACAAAATATTGAAACCACATAATCTTTTAAGTATAGCGTGTAATTGGATTGTAAGACAATTGGCATTTAACACTATCTTAACATTACAAGGATATCAAAATTTTATTTTAACCCCTTCAGTTTGGTGATGTGTTTTACCAATTTATTCTTTCAACCTCCTGACGATGAGTTTTAGCTGAATTTATTTTTTATCTAACTTCTGCAGTTCAGACTTTCCCCAGAGCTGAAAAAATTGGAGAGAGCAAGAATAAAATGAAAAATACATCACTGGATGTGAGGGGGCCAACAGTGTGGAAATAATGGATCAGACTTGATGGGAAGTCATCTTTAGAAACATAGGAAGCGATGTTGATTTTTCAATTTTTTTTTTTTTTTTTAAGCTACCATACTAGGCTAACAGTCATATCTTTGTAGATGTACTGTTATTCAACCAAGAAAATGCTGTTACAAAGATTATTTTCAGTCTTCATATTTGTAATAAAACTAAATTTTATAACTGCAGAACCAGGCACAACTTGTAAGTTTGCGTCAGTTACGAGTATTCCCTATTGAATTAAAGTATGCTGCAGTTTGGATTTTAACAAAATAGTTAAAATACAAACAGCAACATATAAGAAATATTTGCAGTACAATATATTTTTCCATTTTTGTGTTAAAAAGAAAAAAAATGAGGGAAACCACATGATAACTGCAAATGATAAATTAGCCATGGAGTTACTCTGTGGAGATTGTTGTAATGCTTCTGTTTCAGCTGGTATACTTTGATAATTTAAGCTAATGCAGTGAAATATTTTGAACACAAAAAAGTCAAACTCTCAGTTCACCCTTTCTCTCCTACTGGTACACCTAAAAATCTTAGTCTGCCACCAGATAATTTTGTTCATTTCAGAACATCGTGGCAGTCAGAGTTAAAGCAGTCATTGGTAAGAGCTCATGGCTCAGATACTTTTCTCATAAATGTGATTTATTGGAACATAACTTTGTAACTGCTCCAAAATCCATTTGGATCCTGGAGACATAATGCAGCCTGTGTTCCAGATTCCATGTTATAAAAATTATGCAACAACGTAAATCATGAGAAATGGGTAATAATTCAGTATCAATTACAGATGTCATGACTTGTTACAAAATATGACTATCCCTCATGACAAACATGCTTAACATTAGCAGGAAAATATTATTAACATCTCATGGCTGCAACAAGGAAGGTATTAAAAAAAAAAATAATAATGCTTACAAGTCGTTATTCTTATGTAGGCTATGTCTGGTTTCAGTTTTAAGTAACAGTAGTGAAGAGGTTTAATGATCAGTACAATAAGTCCACATTATATGTCTTCTTTCCTTTCTTCTCCCTCAAAATCATCAAACTATATACTTAAACTTCCATTGCTCAGTGACATAGTCAGAGGGGTGACTAGTTGGCACTGGCCACTGCAGATTTGTGGGGGAATTCCCCCCCCCCCCCCCCGAGATCCCCCCAATGAGTTCCGCATGGGCCACCCCATTTCAATCTAGCAGTGCGTTTGCAAGTGTCCTCTATCGAGCTGATTTGCTTCTTTATCCTAGTTTCCAGTACCAGTTGTAAGGAAAAAGTTGTGATATTTTCGAACACATCCCTGACTTATAATGAGGACTTAGTGTATCCTGAAGCTAGAGGGCCTGTCAGCTACTGAGGCAATTTCTGACGTGGTGGCAGAGCCCCCACTGCAGCCTCACCTCAACACACCTCTCTCATCACGTCTTCTACACTCCTTGTTTCCTGTCACCTTTCATCATGCATCAATAAAGATTTTTGAAACATACTGTCATTTTAGTTTTCCACAATAACAATAAGTAAAAGAGTAGTTACTATACATAAAAATTATCTTAAGTATATCCTAATTTAACTGAAATATTATCTTGCTCAGTTTTCACTATGCAGTCAGGGTGATTTGTAAATAAAAAGCAAGATAATACAGTATAGTTTGCATTTTGAGTCTTCTTGCTGGCATGTGCAGCATCACTTGATGTTAACTTCTGATAATAGCAGGAGGCATTATTGTTTAATGCATTAATATTAATCAGCTGCCAATACTAATTTTTAAAAATTAACGAAGTTGTCTTTACGAGACATGTCTCAAGTTTGTAACCTTGCAACAGTGGGCTGGAGATTCATACAGTAAACTAAAGCCTCCATGCTTAGTACTAATGATAGAATTACTGTATTCACACAAGAAACTGTAGACGTTATGAAATTATTTCTCATATAACGTAGGCATAAAGTCAACATTAATCCACTGGCCTGTGGTTATGGCCTCCTTTATTCAGTACCGTAGTTGTTTTCTTTGATCTCCCGAGTAACTTGGATACCGCTGACATGCTGGTAACAGCAGATGACTTTGGTTTAATGTTATAGTAATAATAATAATGTAAAAACTTGAGCTTTTTTAAAAACAGAAGTAGCATCTGCCAGTAGGTCAGAAAGGAGCTGCTAATTACTGCTGGGCTGCTGCTTGCAGTCAAAGTCACTGGATTTTGGAATGAACTGTAGTGCAAACGAGTCTTTAACGCTGCGGAATCCAATGGCATGTTTTTTAAATTTATGCATGTTATTTCCACACAGTTATATTCAGATTGAGAGGTGCGTTAAATTTAAGGGGTTAGATATGTTTTTCGTTAACCCTTTCAGTACTGCTGCACTTCTAAGCTGAACAGAATTGTGTGGAAATAGCAAAAGTAAAACAAACATGTCATCTGACTGAAGGTGTTAAAGAGACTCAAAAGTTCTTGCAAGCAGAGGTGGCTGATGACCCTCACTATGTAGACAGGAATGATGAAATTATAACACAACCTTTTTTACAGGTTTCATTTCTACCTGTAATTACTAATTTTTCTAAAATTTCTTTCAGGTACCACATCTTTCCTATTTTAGCTAATTCAGTAAACTGCAAAGTCAATATTATCATTTATATTGACAGGTGTCATATAATTGTTATATTTCCAAATGGAATATTGAACTTCCCTCTCTAATTATTATTATTATTTTTTTTTCAGTGAACTGCTCCACATAGCTATTAATTATATTTTCTGCAGTAAAGTTGATGCCATCCCTAAGGCAGTTGCATAGCATACTAATTCTTTCCTGATAGCCTTGAACATTAAACTTTAATATTGTTAACAAACAGTAATGACTAAATATGAATTAATTTTTTGCATTATTAGTAACTTTGTTGATTTAAAATTCAGTGTTTGTGAAAATTACCATCTGCCAGTTAAACAGTGAGCAGGATCAAGTACAGTACTTAGCAACTTTAGCTGAGATCACAAAAGTGTTTATAATGCGGTGTTCTTTGTCAGTGTTCAAACGGACACCTGATGTGTGCTGGCTGCTTCACACACCTGCTAGCCGACGCACGCATCCGTGACGAGACGGCCACGTGCCCCAACTGCCGCGTGGAAATATCCCGGTCACTGGCCACACGGAACTTGGGTAAGATCTGACCCAGCCCGACACAGTGCATCGAGGTCACTCTCATGGTGCTGTCATTTCATTACCATAGTCCCTTCTCTACACCCACATGCCCAGCCAGTATTTAATCTCTTACTATTCAGCCTTTTTTTTTTTTTTTTTTTTTTTTTTTTTCCAGCACTTACAGTATGATATGGATTTATGTTTGAATTTATTCTTTTGCCACAGAGTATGTTTATTGATTATTTTTGCCAAGCCATTGATTGTGACTTTGCAGTCAGCTGCACTGTGTGATTGTATGCCTGTTTTACAATGAATTTTGAAAGAATCTTAATGGACATGTTGTTTTACCAGTGGTAAGGAACTGCATTTGTGGTTGAGCTTTGCTAGAAGTATTTTACAAACTTTACTCTTCAGTGATATAGATATTTAAAAAATATATACGTATACATATATATTGTGCTTACAGCAGTTAGTTTCGATTATGTGCACATGCTGTGTTGTATGTGCCCTATAACTAACAGTTTGAGTCCCCATGCCATGGCAGCTGTTGAGAAAGCTGTGTCGGAATTACCAGCTGAGTGTCAGTTCTGCGGCCACAAGTTTCCTCGAAATTCACTTGATCGTCATGAGGCTGAGCTGTGTGACGAGAGGTCAGTGAAGCATACACAGTTTCATCGCTAAAGTAAAATGTTTACTGACATAATTGTGTTCATTAGCATTATTTTCTCTTAGATGTGTGGAAGAAATATACAGTAATGTACAGAGCTCCAGTGTCAGTGAAAGAAATACAGTAGTATGAAATAACTCCATTATATCTTGTTGCTAAAGTGAATGAAAGAGGAATGGCTGAGAAGATAACACAGATGTCAGAATGTCTGGTGAGCGATTGGATATAAGGAACATATATATGACTGCAGTAAAGTAGTGGAGGATGTATGCAATAACATTATGAGATCATCATCGCTGCCCAAACCCAAAGTCCCAGCTATGAGTATGGGGTGAGACTGGATCTAGAAACACAGAAAGACAGTGCATGCAAGTGAGAGAACTATGAAAGCACATTTAGGGAAGTGAACCACATGTTAAACATATCATATTTGTATAAACCTTACAAATTTTGGCTCCATCATACAACCAAAAGCCATCTGCACTTTTTTCTTCATGTGCTTAGATACTGTGGTGATTAAAGTTTATAAGGAATTCATAATTTGAAAATGTATATGATAGGTGAACAGGAATGGATAGCAATAGGCATTTTTACACGGCATTTGGTGATCTAATGGTTACAGCATACCATGCAGAATGATGGTCCTACCATGTACAGTACATGAATTTTAATCTCTTACAGGCAAGTAGAATTATTTAATCATTAAATATAGGTTGGTCATTTACCTTTAAATATACTGGACTAAATTAGCATAGCTTTGTGATCAAACACTTCAGAGTGGATTGAGTAATTCACTGTAAATTATGCATGTGGAAAGACATTTGACAGGATGAAAGGAATGGTTTATGGAAGAGAAAAACATGTCTTTTCTTCACACCCAAGGCCAGTGCGATGCCAGTACAACCTCCTGGGGTGTGGATGGCGTGGGCCAAACCACGATGTAAACAGCCACCAGCAGCAGTGTCAGCACCCGAACCACACTGGTGCTCAGGTCGGTATGCCACTGTTTCTTATCTACATCGACAGTTCACACACACACACACACACACACACACACACACACACACACACACACACACATTACACTTCACAAAGCCTCCATGCCTACCTCATCATACTCTGCACTTCACAAAGCCCCCATGCCTACTCATCATAAGTATCTTCACACATAGTGTAAAACATCAATATAATGGACTTCAATAGACTGGAATTCACTTTTATTGGACTTGAGGAGCTACTGTACTAAATTCCTATATATCAGAAAAAGTCCAACAAAGCCAGAAGCAGTCCAGACTGCCTGACCACTTCAGCTATATTCACCTCAATAAGGTAAATAAAAGATATGTTTATCAGTGTACAGTACAGTATTATTATATATACAGTTCTTTATTATACCATTTAATTAAGATAGTGAAGTTATAACACAGTACAGTACCGCAGTGGTTGTCAAAACAGTTTAAAAACTGTTCATGTGATTCGGACTAATGTCTGCTATATTGGAAACAGTCCGGGTTAGCAGGGGGAAGTCTGGATGTCACTTTTATCGGAATTTCGCATTTTTCGGAATGGTTTTGCATTCATCAGAATTTCGCATTTCTCAGAATGATAAACCCTATTTAGGAATAGTAAAACCTCACACTCAGATGGACTAATTGGTGCCCAAGTCACTCCAAAAAAAGTGAAATGGATAAAAGCGACATCGGGACTTCCCCTGTTAACCCGGAATTTTTCCAGTATATTAGACATTAGTCCGGATCGCACCAATGGTTTTTAAACTGTTTTTACTACCATTGCAGTACAGTACTGTGTTATACATTCACTACAGTAATCAAATGTTATAATAAACATAATAATACTGTACTGTACACTGATAAACATGTCTTTTATTTACCTTATTGTGGTGCATATAGTTGAAGTGGTCAGGCAGTCTGGACTGTTTCTGGCTGCATCGGACTTTTTCTGACATACTGTATAAGAATTTAGTCTGGTACCTCCTCCATTCCAGTAAAAGCAAATTCCATTCTATTAAAGTCTGTTATATCAAGGTTTTACTGTATGACTTAATTGACACACTCCCGTATACTGAGAACTGCTACCCTACTTGACATTAACACAACACAAAACATCAAGACACCAATTGTCTCCTTTTTTCATCACTGTAGTCCTCACTCCCCTGTTTCTTTCGCATTTGTTGATTATTGTTTGTACTGTTGTACATCTCACATTAGCTCATTTGTTCATACACTCTTAAAATTATACTAATGATTTGAGATGAAACTGTACCTGTAATGGATACATATTCACTAAATTTTCATGACTCATAGGATGTAGCTACCCTGTGATTTATTTTCTCTCTACTGCAATAGTTTTATACAACTTTGGAAGCCCTTTCAGAGACATAAAGTTAGAAATAATGCATATCATTTCTTCCAGATAAGGATGTCATTTATTTCCAAATTGTTTTATTCAGCTTAAGAGAGACACCTCAGACTGAAGGAGCTAATTCCAAATATTTTACATCAAATTAATTGAAGACCTTGCTAAGATTGGTGTAGAAACGAGAGTTATGATATGGTTATACAGTATTTATGTTCCTTTTACGTAAATTGTGCAACACTGTTATGCAGCATTTTCTGCTGAAATTATGGTTTGGTAATACTGTCATAGCTACTCATAATGTTGAGTTTCAAACTTAAGCACAATATTAGAAGCGTGAAAGTTTTAAATATACGTTACTCGGCCATCTAAGTACAGAACTTCCTTGCTTCACATTTTCTGCTCTACTGTTGTCAGTTGTAGTGTTCTTTCTTGCACTCTTTATCTCCAGTGACATATAATAAGCTAACTTATATGGACTTGGCTACCTGAGCATGGTACGGGTTATTTTTGTGTCATTCCTGTAACCCCTCTTGTTACAGGTATTCTCGCATCTGCAGAAGCAGGCAGAGACTGCTCAGGAGGCTTCTAAAACATTCAATCAGATCATGTCAGTCCTTTCATTTGAGAAGATCACATTCAATGGTAAGGGAAGAGTTTGGGGATAACTTTATTACCCTTAACTATGTGCTGAAATAATACAGAACAGTATTAAATGTATCACTGTACAGTGTCCCCAGTGTTTAATATTCAAGTAGTTTACTTAGCTGCATTTTCCAAGAGCATCTATGGAACTGAAACACCAACATTATTTGTTTTAACATATACACTTTGATCTCTGCTTTCATTAGTTTGGGACCCAGAAAATTTCACTTAAGCCAAATTAATATCTTCATCGTAATAATGGGGTTGGTAATATCCAAAAACTGAAAACAGAAAGCAAAAAAAGTAAAACTATCAGGAGAATGCCCAGGGAATTGGTCTGAGTAGTCATGAACCAATCATGCAAGAGACTCAGATTAATCAGCCACCTAACTGTATACCCATTACTTTAAGCAGCAGGGAAAAACATATATATTGTCTTTGACCACTTTTCTGTACCCTTTTTCTATTGTGGAATTATTGCTTTTCTCTCTCTCTCTCTCTCTCCCAAAAACTCATTACCAATGCCTTGTATGAGAGGGGGGGAGGAAGTGTACTGGTAGTATCGGTATTCTGTTGAAACTTGACCCTTGTGTCTATGGTGGTATAGCTTTTCAGTAATGTCTCTGTGTGAAGATACCTTAAAGACTCAGGAATAATAAGTATTATTACAGTATTCATTTCTTCCCTTCCTCCCTCATATGAGCTAGACCCAATCTGGGATGTTAAAAAGCTACTGTGTATAGTAATTGCAGCATTTTTCCCGTTACCACTCCCACCACAAGTTGATAAGAATGTGTCATGCCCAGATCCATTAGAAAAAAACTATATTTGATGTCCAAATCACTGTGTGAAACAAGAAACTTACCCCAATATTATAAGAAACTATTGTAAAAGTTTTGTACAGTAGGAAGTTTGATATTGGACTTAAAGAGAGAATAAATTACCAGAAAGACACAGTGACAGTAAGCAGCTACAGTTGTATGTATAAAAATTTAGCAACTCAGTGCTTCCCCAGCCTATATAAGCAGAGATCTGACTGTACTCCCATAAATTGCTGTCTTGTAAAATAATTCATTTGCACTATATAAATCCCATCATGATTCATGTAAACTAGCTCTCACCTCTGCCCAAAGACTTGCAGCTAAAGCCATACAGGACGGATGAGTTCATTCACAAGCTGTTCTACGAGACTAGCCGGTTCTCAGCACTGGGCTACCAGTGGGTTATCAAGGCTCGACTCAATGACAACCAGAAGGACCCACACCTCACGTGTAACCGCTTCATTACATACCAGGTGAATTCACTTCAACACCTTCATTCACTTTGATGGCATATGTATTAGTGTAGTTTATTCTTGCTACCTTCCGATGGTCTTATTCAGTTTAGAAAAGACCATTCCTAGTGAAGGAGATAATGAAGGCTTTGTATGAATTCTTCAGTTTGAAAAATCTCTCTTGTCAGGAGATAACAAGAACTTGGACATTCAAAACTTTTTACTGTAGTTGTCAGTAGAGTATCCATTGAATTTCACTATACCGTATTTCATTTCTTCACAATTTCCACCTCTGTGTTCTAGATTCCATTTGCTATGGTTAATAGCAATTACAGTTGACACATTATAGACACTTCTGAGGTAACGGTAGCTACTACCTTTATGTGTTATATTTTAACAAGAATTTACACATGCACTTCTCACCCTACACTTGAAAAACTTCCACACCTGCACCCTTTCGTGAAGCAAGGGGAGGTAGGGAATAATGTCTCCAGGGACAGAAAATGTCATTCCTCAGTGCTTTAAGTCACCTGCCCTGCAGGAAACTTAAAATTTGGGTGCCCACTCATCAGGTGTATACAAGCCAACCATAACAGTAAACAGCAGCAATGCATGCATCTTTTGTGTGGTCAATACAACCCATGTATTTTTACATCCATCTTTCATCTCATTCTTTACTGTCCCTTCTGGAACATAAGGAGCTGAGTTTAGGCAGTTTAGTTGAAACAGTTAAGGCAAGGGTGACCAGTCATTTTCCCAATAAAAAATTAATCTCTTGGAACTGAATCTTTATGGAGCACATCAGTTCAAGTGCCAAAATCCACATTACCACCAGACATTTAATTGTTGATTATGTGGTTACCCTCCATCAGAGTAAATGATTTCCTGGATTACAGAGAAACCTCATGGTTTGTCGCTCAGTGAAGTCAGCTGAAGGTTGCACGTCACATAGTATGTGGATGGTGGGTATCTCCACCTACCACAGACTCAACCAAATATAATCTCTTACATTTCACTTCTTATTATTGCACCATACCAGTTTCTTGCATCATAAAATAATGCCCAGGTTTTTGGTAGGTACAATATAAAAATTAGATGGGAAATGATGTTAAGCCAAAAGGTAAATATATTTATGAATTTTCTGGATAGCGATTGAAATTTAGTAACCTCAGCCTCTGGGTACAAATAATTTTTTTTTTTTTTTCCTTTTTCTCCACAATTGGCCTATGTGCTTGTACAATAATTAATGATCTCAACAGCTCATTGTGAAGAGCAAGCCAAGCAGCCCAATGACTGTTCACTTTATGGTGCTGCGTGGTCCGTTTGGCGACACCCGGGTGGATCCACACATCTGCCAGTTTGAGTTCAGTGAGGGCAACACTGAGAGTCCCTTCTTTGCCCTCCCTTTACCAGACAGTGCTGAGTGCAACAAGCTTCTTGCAGCACGCATCATTGATTTCAGGTACAGTATGAAATAATTTTACAATACTTTTTTAGAAGATTGAATGAACACTAGAAATCAAAATTTCAACCCCCAAAAGATAACGACATCTCTTGGATGAACAAATATATATTCATGTAAATGAGAATCACTTTGCCTAGGTAACATGACCACGTTAATTACTGTATAATCTACAATCAAGCAGTTGTTTGGCTAGCATTATCATGCAAATTATAAGTCACAATCGTGTAATCCAGACACAATGACTTTCAATTGTCCAACTGTACAACTTTCTAGTACAGAATCATGTTATCCTTGAAATTATGTGTATGTGAAAGATGAGTGAGGCTGGTCACTCTCATCTTAAATGTCAGGACCAACTTGCCTAGCCCTGGGCTCCTATGCTCCTCATGGGGTGACAGGATTAGATGAATGAATGAACCACCGTGGATATTATGCAGCTTCAAGTGGCCACTGGATGAGAATAAAGATACGAGAAGGATCTGTGCTTTTATACACTCTGTAGTATGGAATTTAAGTTACACTGCAGCTAGAACAACCTGCAGTAAAGAACTTACTGCAGGTGGGTCCCAGAACAATGAATTATCTTCATCATCCCAACCCTTATTCCCATTTAAAGATAGGGTAAGGTATGACAGGTACAGTACTTTGTAGGGAAACCCTTCAAGTTTCCCTCCCCATTTTCTCAAAGTCAGTTTTCAAAGTCAGTTTTTTTATTTACCAGAGTGACATGCAGACATACAGTATATTGTACATACATAGAGGAAACTATACTGGCCAGGTTTGTTGAGCCGATGGCTCTTTTACAAACCTAATAAGCTTTTATAATGGAAAAATAGTGTTAGAATATGGTAATCAGCCCCGTATGCTGCTGAAAGTGACTGACTGAATTCTTTTGCAGGCTGATGATGGGGATGGTGACGAAGTAACCGCCCAGAGTAGGGACAGCAACCACCAGCCCGGAGTGACATCAGTGTACATTCTACCTAATTCATCCTCGCTGAACATAGCAAATACCCTAGCACTCACCACTCTCACTTTACCCATGCACTTACTATCACCGCACTCAACACCAGCACTCACCATCGCAGCATTTAGCATATGAGCCAGGGGTCATATTTTCATTTTATTCTTCCCATCCTTGTTGTGATTTTATTCAGCTTAGGACAGACTTTTCGAACTGGAGGGATTAGATACAGACTAAATTAACTCCTTCAGTTTGAGAGGCAACATCCTGAGTTGAATAAAATTGTTTGGTAGCAGCAAGATTAAAATAAAGAAAAGCCATCATCCAGGATACAGAGGTTAACCACTGTATCACTCACCCCTTTCATTACGTTACTGCATCTCTCAAAGCATCCACCTATCTTACTTCCATTACTGTAGCTGCAGCTCTCACCACCCTTCACACAGCACCCAGCTTATTGGATCACAGACTGTAAGGACAATTCTGATCAATATTTAAATTATCATTGTTTTCAGTCCAGTACTTTTACCCTCATTTGCATTCAGCAGTTATAAAAACATAAGTGCAATATTTTTTCCAGCAGTATAGTATCAGTTTGAGACAGAAGTAGCATTTCCCTTGTATTGTCTTGATCACTGACTCAGATGAAAATTCTTCACCTTCCTTTTAACCTGTCAGCTGTATTTTTACCATCTGTCACTGAGTAGTATGAGCATACGACACTCCAGTGATGTATATGTTCTTAATAAAAGTACAGTAATTACTTTTTAAAGCCTCCATAATTCACCAGTATATGTGTGATTGCTGCAATAATTATGGATCATTTTTACATGAGGTATTGCTTATTAATATTAATTAACAAATTTAACTATGTATTGTAGCGGTTTATCTGGAGAGTTTGTTCAACTGCAGGGAAGTGTTTGGATGCAGTTCGAAACTGCCCTCTTTTCAGTTTTCATATGGAAGAAGATCAACATGTACACCCAGTCATTTTTAGTATCGTCTTTCTTCCTGTATGGTGGCCTTATGATATCTGACTTTTTTTTTTTTTTTTTTTTTTTTTTTTTTTTAGCTGTTGTAGAATTGCAGGGAGACAGTACAAGTCACCATAAACTTTAAATTTTTCCTATTTAAAAAAAAAAAAAAAAAAAAAGCCATTCCCTTATTACCATATCCCTTTCCTGGGCTTGGACCATAAGAGGTTCCAGATCAGTGCTAACTAAATCCAATTAGAGTAAAAAGAATGAAACTTTGCTTGAGTATACAATTTTCCCAGCTAGACATGTTCTACTTCAGTGTCTCTGTTGTTTTTGGCATGTGCTACCTCACTTTAGCTATTTCAACTTTGATTGGTTGTAGGTTTCAGGATCTGGTTGGTAGCTGGTTCTGAACTGATGATGTAAAATTTGTTGGTGCCAGCAGGTTGAAGGGATGATTTCCACAGAAGGGCTTAACAGGAGGTAATGAGTGTTTTGGCAGCTACCACTGGATTAACAAGGCAGACAGACATGTAATGGTATAACCACAACATGAAAGAGCATGCCCATTTACACACAGCTTTATTTTCAGTATTGGCTCAGTAGGACTCGTATGTTACACAGAGCAGAGACTTACACTGCTCTTATTAAATCGGGCCGAATATAATATTTGGTTTGTAAATTGATGTCGAGTCTCTTCAGTATGAAAATTTTTCATCATATGATGGTTTAGTGTTAAATTTTTACTGTTTAGGAAATCAGTTCTGATTTTCATAAACTGTTTTGTATATCTTTATTAAGTTCATTCCTGAAGACAGTAATTTGCTGAATAGGATTTGATGTTTTGGCAGGTACTGGTATTTTTTTAATTCATTAATTTAGAATGATGGAGGCTTTACTCAGATGCATTTTCAATCATAACAAGCAACTTGAAAATTTATGGATGACAAATGTTGATTACCAGACGTGTGAGGTGCTGATATAACCACTGTCTTAAAAATACACCATCATTGCCATTGATACTGATACAATTGCTAGAGGTGAAGTTCTGTTGAGTTTTGTTGAAGTAATATATGGATCTTTGTGACATGGTACAGTGTATTGCAAAGTTTTTATTAGGGTGTATATTTAATACGTCCCGTCTGTTTTATTTATATTTCTTTCTTCTTTTGCTGCTGAGATTCCAAGAATGAGATTCAGTGCAAAGCAATATCATAATCTGATGCATGTTATTTAAAAATAGTTTTTAAGATCTTATGTATAAATTAAGTAAATGTAACATATCAGTGATTACCAGTCAGTATATAATAATGTTTATCAGGTACAGTAGTACTGGTATCAATTTATTTTGTTCATATATGGACTGGTCGGCTGACTTATGGAGTAGCCAGAATATTATAATGATGATGTGGTACCAGGCTCATCTGGACCTACATTCAGTGGATTGTGGGCTGTAATTGCCCTTCTCCTGTTGTCCACCATCCTCATTTAAGGAAACAAAAGAGTGAGATAAGGGACATTTGTAAAACTGGGTAACAGATATGCCTGGTTATATTAGTGTCACCACTTAAAGGTGTCCCATCCTGCACCACCAGAATATCAGAAGAGAACAGTACTGTACAGTATTTTTGTTTATTACTGCCACTAACATCAAAATTTGTCTTTTATGCCTCATGTTTTTGTAACCTCTTTATGCTTTATATTTTTGTGACCTTTTAAACCCTTGGACAGGGAAAGGTCATCACTAAACCAAATAAAATTTCTGGTGGTAGCCGTAATGAGATTACAAGACTTCATCATACTGAAGTGATTAGTGAAGATTGTTACTAAGCCCATTACTATGAGGGGTCTCCCTAATCTGTTTACAATTATTATGTTGTTAAGACTCTAATAAGAAAAGACATGAATGTATTGAAGGAATTAATAGGTATGATATAATTTTATTACACACACACACACACACACACACACACACACACACACACACACACACACCGCTCACTGGTGCAGTGGTAACGTTCCCGCTTGCCAACTGGTGGACGGGAGTTCGCGTCTCGCTCGGGTTGCGAAAAGTTTCACTGACGAAGTGGGTGGTTACTGTCCCCCTTGAGCATGGGGACGGGTGTGTGCGTGTGTGAAGGTCACAGCCTTGCCCTTAGATTGGACTATATGAGCTCTCAGCTCCCTTCCGGGAGGGTAAAAGCTGACCATCACGACCATCAAGTGATCCTGACCGACCCGGAGAATTACACTGACACACACACACACACACACACACACACACACACACACACACTCATTCAGTGCATAACACACCCACAGTTTTTGTTAGATTATACAGTATAAGGAACCATGAACAGAAAACCAGAAGAACATTAAACCAGAATCTGAAATGCATGAAAAAATGAGTGATACCATCATTGCACCTGACATGACTTGAAACATTTCTGCATTTCTGGAATTGTCTGGTAAAATTCTGCCCAGTTACAGTAATGATTATTTTTGTGTGTACACATGGCAGTCTAGTGGGTTACGGTGCTCTGACCAGATGTGGCCCATAATGTTTAAAATCTGAAGGATGGTTGGGGTTTATCAATCACACTACCACTCAGTGGAGCAACGGTCAATTTCCTTAAATGTCTGGACCAAGTGGCAAAGCCTCAGGACCATGAGCTCCTGTTGGGACAATAAATGGAAGATGAAGAGGAGACAACAACTAAGTCTGAAGTCACAGTGATACACCAAACCTCTATTACACTGACTGGCTTGTGGTTTCACAATCATTAGCATTTGTTTTATGCACAGATAAAGTTATAACTGAAGTGCTTATTTCAGCAGAAAGATAGAAGTACTGAATGCTTGCAGTATTCCTCCCTTCCAGATACCGGTATGTATATATATACAGTATATATATATATATAAAATCCAGCATCAAGACCCATTCTGAATGAATTCAAGTTTTCATATGTTCCGATTATGGCTTCTTGGCCTGTACTATGATTTTTTATATAATGACTGTTACTGCTGAATTTATGCAATCATTTATACATTTTAATTGTTATAAAATACTATTTAGAGATAACTTGCATAAGTTCTATTTTATGTATTAGTATTATTATCCTGCCAGAAAATCCCCATCCATTATCTTATGATATATATCATTATTGTCCTTTACTAACTCTCATCTTGCATACCTTTCCCCTACCCTCATGCTTCATACTTTACCAATGCCTCTCCTTCATCTTAGAAAATACATAGTAGATGATGGGCAGGGTATCATACATCCATCAAGGGCCAGAAGGCATTCAACTCCGCGCTTTCAATTGACACCGCAAGCTTTTTGGTCGGCATTATGACAGATGATCTTATGCACTTTGCTCTTTTCATGTATGAAGTTGATTATTAAAAATGCTCTGCTTAAATCTCTGTTTAGATGCCATTTGTACTGTACAGTGTGGTGTTGTAGATGTATTTTGGCATGCCCCATTTTTACTTAGTTTTGAAAATTTATGTCCATGGTATACTTATTTTTTAAAACGTCATATTGAGGGATAATTACATATGGTACCTCTCTTCCTTTAGGAAACATGCTTAAATTAGTTCCACTCTTTCTTTTTTTAAATATGTAATATCTGTTAATTGAGATGATGGATGAAGTCAGAATTATTAATCGTATCACTGAAACACTGAATATGACAATGATATATAATGTTTCTCTGTTCTGATTTCAGACTAGACACATGTAGTTTGTAAGCAGTCTTATGTATTTTGTGGATTTGTTTTATAAGTTAGATTTGAATCTCCACTTTGGGCAGCTGGTATATGGGAATCAGTTTACAATATAGGCTATGGTACTTATAGGCCTAATGTGCTGACTACAGCACAATTTTTGCTGTTTTATGAAAAAGTAAGAAGTTGTTCTTAGGTATCCCCATCTTGTATTATGTACAGTATGTATATTCTAGGGTTTTGCATTTGTGTCAGTTTCAGATACACATTTCTGAAAGAGATTTTCTCTTTGAAGTTTCTGAGCGACATCTGAAGGAGGTTACAGAGTGTGACCTCAGGGATAAGGGATTGTATGAGGAGGCTGCCAGAGATCAAGCAGCATGGAGAGGTGCCATTAGGTGACCAAGGCCAATGTATGCAAGCATGCTGGAGCCTTTATAAACAATACAGTATGATTTAGCGGAAAAAAAAGGGCCAAGTGGACATGACCACCACCAACATCCACAGGTGTTTGGGGGGGGAAAAGTTCAATACATGTCATTGACACTTAGAAAGTTATGCTTACTGGAATTCACCTTGAAAGGCTCACTCGTGTTCAAGTTTTAACATTTTTTGTAAAGTATGTCTTCAGTTTAATTTATGTTAATGCTCAAAGTTCCAAATGACTATTGGACAATGCCTTGAAAGGCTTTCTCATATTTAACTTTTAACATTTCTGACAAAGTGAACACAAGAAATATTGAGTTTTAGACAAAGTACATCAGTTGTAGAGAAATGCAATGTAGACTATATGATTTTTTTTAATGCCTTCAGTAAGAGTTGTAGTTCAGCTTATAGATGGGAAGTACACTGTTTATGTTTTGTTTTTGTTTTTTTATACATGTAATGCTTATTATGGATGCTTCCAAGCATGTATTGTCTTTCTAATAAGAATCTGGTATATTTTCTTAAAGATTATATATATATTAATGAGAGAATTTACATATACGTTATGTATTTGAAACATATACAGTAATCACTCCAATATCCGACGTAATAGAGCCATAGGTAGGTCCGGATGTTGGTTCTGTCTGGATATTGGGCCCTAGCTTATGGACTTGTACTTATGGACCCTAACTCAGAGTAACACCTATACAACTCCCTCTGGACACGCATAGCACCTATTTAAGACCCAAATCACACCAATAAGGCACATAAGTGACTGAAATAAATGCAAAAGAAACATTAAATGAGGGTTTAGAAGTAGGTTCATACAATAATAAACATTCTGGTGCCTGGCTCCTGGACTGGTACTTATGGACCCTAACCTAGCCTAACTCAGAAAAACACCTTCCTACTGCACATGCATAGCTCCTAACACCCTATTCACACCAATAAAGGACATTAAAGAGTGAAATGAGGTAAGTATAGTATGGAAAAAAGTACAGTATGAAACATTCTTATGTCCGGATAGTGGGGATGTTCGGATGTTGGGCGTCCGGATATTAGAGTGATTACTGTATCTTAAAGGATATTGCTGTAATGATATAAATCACACTAGTTATTATGGACAGTATAGTTCATCATACCTGCTGGTATTGCACTGTCTTTGCAGTGTAGTAGCCTAATTGCACTGAGGATCATTGTATTTTTCAGCCATACTTACTTCAGCTTAGCAAATATACTTTGAAGTTTAATTTCAGAAAAAGTTTCTAATAATTAAACAGACAATTTATAATTGTAATTAGGACATTAATTCATGTCGTACAGCTGCCCGTGAACAGCTCTTCAAATGACTGAACTCATACATTAATGGTAGCAACTTGCTTACCAAGTTGACATGTGAGTTAAAACATAAAAGTCATCACAGAGTAGTTACCCTATGTCTGATAGCAGTGCTTTGGCGTCAGATTCATCCTTGCTTGAGAAGAGATTATTTTAAAGTACACAAGATGTTTAGAAGGTGGTGGCAGATGTGTGATACTTGGCCAGTTTACTAAACAGTTATGCTCCTTAATCATCGTCATAGAATATGCCAGCCAAAGGAATGTTATGTAAATTTGTGCTGACAACAATATTTATATCATACTGATCTCATCTGCAAAGTGTTGGCTTGTCATAGTTGAATAAAGGGAGAGAAGAGAAAGAAGTTGAGAAGAAAAACAAGAATGAGGGGGGAGATACAACTCTGTTATGTAGATTTTTCAGGGAAGATATATGTTATTGGCATAGTGTTTTTTGTAAACTAAACTTTATTTCTGAAGTTACTGTATATGCAGCATGGGTCTAAGCATTTTATGATATGGTGAAACATAATGATAGTGTTGAGTAACCCCAAAGACTATACCTGCTCAGAAAGTTAGTTTCATAGTGATAAGCCCACATAGTTAGGAGAGCATCATTTGATGTTTTTCATGCAAAAAATGTGAACTATCAATTCTTGAATGACTATAC
Organism: Coenobita brevimanus; assembly: GCF_032717465.1. Classification (NCBI taxonomy): domain Eukaryota; kingdom Metazoa; phylum Arthropoda; class Malacostraca; order Decapoda; family Coenobitidae; genus Coenobita; species Coenobita brevimanus. The sequence continues at coordinate 47,929,670 of NC_137063.1, read as the reverse complement.
AATTAAATGTATGGGTTTTTTGTAGTCTATTTTACTTTCATAATTTTAGGTTTGTGTAAAATCTATGAAAGGTAGTTTTCATCTCTAAGTAATTCATACTCTTAGCAGGAAAACTGAACAAAATATTACTATATTCTTTCCTTCCTTCAAAGGTTACTTTATTACATGTGTGTACTGCAAGTATTTTTATCCCTTGACATTTTTGTTTGACTGTTGCATCAAGAGCAATTTGAGCACTTTGCAAGATGTAAATACTGTATACTGTACAGTACTCAGCATTGCTTGTTACACTCAGTTTGTGCAGAAAATGAATAATGTGACTGACATGTAGGTTTTTCTTATGCTAGCATTATGTTTGTAAGTCCTGTCTTTCAAAGTTTTGTAAAGTTAAATAGTCTAGCAATATAGTGCATTAAGTTATCTTGGGCTTGGTGGAGCTGAAGCATTGTTCTTATGTAGTGTTAGTTTGGAGAGCTGAGGCTTGGAAGATAAAGATGAGGGTTTCTGTGTTATGAGAGAATATGCCGTTAGGGTTTGTAAGAGACACCTGATAACAGGAATATGATTATATGTAGGTAATCATGACCATAGCTCCAATGATGAACTGCTTGAAGGATTCATTTCTGGTACAGCACAAAAACATACAGTATTGCTTAGTCAAGATTGAGACATTTGTTGTTAATGCTTCACCTCTGCCATAGCGGTTTTTAGTATACTGTGCTGTAAAGTATATTTTAATTATATCTTAAGATATATCTGAGCTATGAAAATTTACTATATTTTCAGAAAGAAAAATATATGATATATAGAATGAAAAAAATCAAAATTATGGATGTTATTAGCATTAGTTAAGATTAACTCATTATAAATTCTTAACCTTATGAAAAAGTTGGTCCAAGCTCTGTTACAGCTGTTAATGTAGTACTGTACAGTACGCTGTGGGGACATGTATTTATAGCCAATTTCAGATGCAAATGATGGTGAATTTACCACCATCACTGATACAAATACTGTACTGTACTGTTTGTAATATGACCAATCCAAAAAATATGGAAGAGTATAATTGGCCATTCACAAAGGCTGTTGTCCAATGACATAAATATTTGAGAAGGATTGTCACTTCTAAGTAAGAACAGACTGTTTTCTGCGTGTCTGTACTTTTCAATGGTTACAACACAAGCCACATTTGGTAACTTGCCATGATTCTGGACTACACTCTCAGTAGTTCAGCAGCAGAGAATTCTGTTAGAATTGGCAGCAGTTTGGATCTGAGACATGAAAGGATTTTTTATATCATGTAAACTGTTGCCAGAGGCATAGGTCAGCTTCTACAATTTAACCCTGTGACTGCAAAGGTTAAACTTGGGTATTTTATTCAGACCATAACAAAGGGATTTTTTCAGTGTACGGAAATTCTGGCAGTTAAGAGTGTTAAAAGCAATCCTGATTAACCCTTTTCCTTCCATAGATTCCTATAATGTCATTCAGGTCAACATTTTTTTTTTTTAATTTGGGTGAAGGGGAATACTGCAGTCAAAGAGTTGAATGTTTTGTACTACAGCAGCCTAGCCTCAGACCCCTAAACCCTAAACAAGTAGTGTGGGATTGGCTGTTAACTTTTTTTTCTTCCTTTTTACCTATAGTACAGGTTTCTCAGTAATGACCCTCTGCATTAGTACCGCATTTAAGCTGGGCTATTTTTCACTTTCCCACCATTACATCAACTTATTCAATATGGTGGTGTATTTTGTATTTAGTCCTGTCATACTGAATGGATTAATGACGGCTATGTTTAACTCTTCCAGTTTGAAAGGTCTCCTAGGCTCATTAAAAACATCCAAAGATTGCAAGACGAGAAAAAAAAAAAAAAAAACTGGACTGAAGAATCTGAAGCTACTGATCTTGGACCACACAGCTGATGCAGTTTGATATATATATATATATATATATATATATATATATATATACATACAGCATACAGAATATGCAAATGTTAGTGTTCATTCATAATTTATGAACAGTATGTTATGAAGAGTTAAATCCATATTTAATGCTTTGTAATGTTAAGTAATATCTATAAGTTACAGTACTGTAATGTGTTCATAGTAGGCGTACACTATCTCCTTATTCAGCACTACATTTAGTATGCATATTAATGTAAATAATGAGGCTTTGGATTTACCTTGGCCCTGTGTAAGAGAGTAATAAGCAGCATCTCCCCGCAGAAAGCTTTAGCCCTGTACCTGACACAACTGTCCATGTGTTTGACCATTAAAACTGTAAATACCACTCACTATTTTTATGTCCTTGTTGACTGACTCGGGTATGTGTATTGTATTCATGTACACATATGAAAATAATATGAGGGGCACTGTGAAGTAACTCTATATTTGCTAAAAATCGAGAGAGAAAACAGAGCATAGATACGGAATTTGGACACACAGTGCCTTCAGAGTTTCCCCATGGAATGCCTCACATTATTTTTATTATGCTTCACCCTGCCCTAGGGTGGGAAAGGAGGCCCAGATGATGATGATGATGATGATGCTCCATGGAGGAACTCCGAATGCATCATGGGTAAATATTTTTTCTGCCTAACCCCATATTTCATGGTGTATTGTGTTTGGCACATTGAGTTACTCCAGAGCTCCTCAGATGATCAGGCCTGTGAGGTGGAACCATGCTACCAGGGGACTTATATCTCTATCTGTACTATGTATTAGTGAATTTTCATCTTTCCTAGTTTCCTGGATCCTACATCACCCCATCCTCAGGTAGGAAATGGGGTTATGATGATGATGATGATCTGGGAAGGAGGAAGTAATGATGATGGATGTGTGGAGGTATTTTTGTTGCAGCCACTTTGGATGAATTTTTGTAGCTACTGGATAAAAATTGAGGCAAAACTAATTTACAGACCAAAAAATTTGTGAGGAGACAGGCTAAGTACTACCAAAAAAGTTCTGAGGAGACATAAGTTCTAAAGAGAAAATATCAAGGCCATCTGGATGTAAGTACTGGCGAATGAAGGTCAGTACAAAGAATGCCTAAGAGTTAGCTGGTGCGTGATTGAGAACAGACAGACCCTAGAATGAAGCCCTAGGAAAAACAGCAGGAGTACATGGGGATGTTGGCCTGTAGTGACTGGGGGGGGAGTGGTAGGTTGTGACAGGCTTGATGATCGCCATACCCCTTTATGAGGTCTGGGATTGGGCATCTCGCATCTGGGAATACTACTCTGATGGATCAAAGTCCAATGTTGTGGATGTGATGGTTTTCTAGCTTAGGGTGATTTAATACAAACTGGATAGCATCTTGAATGGATCTGGAAACTTGGCTTTATTTTGTCTCATCTCATTTGGAAAGACTTATTTTTGCAGGACTCCGGCAAAAATACGAACAAGAAGCCTCGGACTACTGACCAAAAGGTGACGACTAAGGACTTGATACGGATAGCTACATGGAACGTTTGGGGTACAAATGATGAGGTGAAAGAAAGATTGTCCAGGTGCTTGAGGGTGCAAAAGTGGATGTATGTGGGTTAACTGGAACTAAATGGAAAGGTGAGAATGGGAGTATGGATGGGGTATACTCGTATGCGCAGGAGAAGGTGAGAATGAGAGGGCAAAAACAGATGGATGCAGAATATAAGAGTGTATGGATCAATTGGCTCAAGAATTGTGTGGGCAAGATTGAAAGTTGGACTACAAATGTGGGCGACTGTCTGTGTGCATGTATGCGCCAACGCAAGATTGTGCAAAGAAGAGTGAGAAGAGTTCTGGACAAATGTGGAAGCGTGCATGGAAAAGTTTGAAAGGAATGAGAGAGTTTTTTGACTGGAGATATGAATGGAAAAGTAGGGAATGCGAAGGTGGATGGAGTAGTTGGTGAGTGGGGTGTGCCTGGAGAGATGCATGATAATGGCAGTGCTTTAGTGGATATTTGTGCCGGGAGGGGGTTGGTGATAGCTAATACCCTCTTCAGGCACAAAATGATCCACAGGTATACGTGGCGAGTGATGAGAGGGGTGGGTGGTGAACTGAATGATCGGATGGCAATGAATGATTATGTGTGTGTGGATGAAAGAATGAGGTGTGTAATGGATGCAAGATTATAATTACAGAGGTTTGGGGAGTGGACTTTCGGACCACTACTTAGTGGTGGTCAGAATTCTATCTATCTATCTATTGCCAGACGCCTCAATCCCGTACGGGGTGGCCACAAACAAATCGCCTCCACGTCGCCCTGTCCCCCGCCATTTCACTGCCCTGCTCCCAACTCACACCCCCCTCTCTCATATACCTCTCCACCCCATCCCTCCATCTCATCCTCGGCCTCCCCCTCCCTCTTCCCCCCTCCACCTCACTCTCCTTGTCAGTCTCTCACCCTCCATCCTCTCCACATGGCCAAACCACCTCGGTGTATTCCTCCTAACGCTTCCTATCACATCCACACCACAACGCTCCTTTGTATCCTCATTTGTCAATCTGTCTCTCCATGTGACTCCACAGGCTCCTCTTAGATAACTCAGAATTAATTTCCAAGATAAAATGGAGATATAGAAGAAGGGAAGGACAGGAGGAAGTAGAACATACAAAGAGTGTGGAAATGTTACAAGAGGATGGGAAAAAGACAGAATATAAGGGAAGTGGGGGAGCGATTGGGTAAATATAGATTGAAGCAGATGGGGGATGTGGAAGGTGTGTGCAAGATATTCACAGAAGAAATCTGTGCAGCATGCGAGGTGGTGTGTGGGGTGAAGAGAAGACGAAAGGGGGTGCAGGGAACAGCATGGTGGACTGAAGAGGTGAGAGAGGCTGTGGCACAAAAGAAGAAAGCATATAATGAGTGGATGAGAAACAGGGGAGTGGAAGAATTTGAGAGACGAGAGTTATATGTAGAGAGGAAAAGAGGTGAAAAGATTAGCAAGAGAGAGAAAGAAGAGAGTGGATGAGGAATTTGGAAGGAATTTGAGTGTAAAGTGGAGGGAATGTAAGAAAATGTTCTGGAAGGAGGTAAAGAAAGTTAGACAGGGTGCCAAAGAAGTTAGGTGGGGAGTGAAAGATAAAAATGGTAGATTACTAGTGAAGGAACTTTAAGGAATTGTTGAACATAGGGAATGAAAGTAATGCAAATATAAGTGGCTGGGGAATGGCTGGGAGAAGGAGGGATGTGAGAGGAGAGGAAGAAATCAGTAGGATGGAAGTTGTGGACGCAATGGAGAAAGGTAAAATGGGCAAAGCCCCAGGAATTGATGGAGTGTGTAGTGAAATGCTGAAGCATGTGGGAGAGATAGTAGCAGAATGGATGTGGAAGATGTGCAGATTGGCATGGGAGGAAGGTAGAGTCCCGGAGGATTGGAAGTCAGGTATAATTATTCCTCTGTAAAATGGAAAGGGGGAAAAAGAAGTGTGTGGTAATCATAGGGACATTTGTCTTCTTAGTGTAATAGGAAAAGTATATGGTAGGATACTTACTGACAGAGTTTGGGAAATAACAGAGGAATTAGTTGGAGAACAGCGAGGTTTAGGAAGGGAAGAGGTTGTGTAGAACAGATATTCATTCTTAGATCTTTAGTGGAAAAGTTTCTAGCAAAGGGACAGAAGTTGTCTATGACCTTCATGGATTTGGAGAAAGCATATGACAGGATAGATAGACAAGGATTGTGGAAAGTATTAATAATATGTTGAGTAGATGGGAAGTTATTGAAGGCCGTGAAGAGTATGTATGAGGAAGCTAAGGCTGCATTGCATGTGGACAGTGAACTGAGTGAATTTTTCTATTTGAAGGTTGGATTGAGACAAGGATGTGTCATGTTTCCATGGTTGTTCAGTCTGTATATGGATGGGATTATAAAAGAGATACAAGGTAGGGCAGTGGATGTTGGAGCGGCCCTAATGAGAGAGGGCAGTGTTTGGAAACTACTTGTATATTGTTGTTTGCAGATGATGCTGTGTTGTTCAGTGAAGACGAAGGGGAACTGAAAGGCTTTGTGGATGTGTTTGGGAGAATGTGTAAGAAACGGAATCTAAAGGTGAATGTATGGAAGAGTAAAGTTATGGTCTTTGAGAGAAGTGAAGTCAGTGAATGTACAGTGTGGCTGGATGAGGAGGAAATGGAAAATGTGAGTGCGTTTAAGTACTTGGGTAGTGTGATGAGTAATGGTGGAAGTTTAGAGGGTGAAGTGCTTAAAAGAGTGCAACAGGGAAGAAAGGTTGCTGGTTCCTTGAAAGCAGTGATAAGAAACGGAAGTTAGCATGGAAGTGATAGAGCTACTACATGACAGTATTGTGGTACCAACTCTAATGCACGGAAGTGAAGCCTGGACCTTGTTGGAGGGAGATAAGTCAAAAGTGGGAGCAGTGGAAATGAGTTACTCGAGAGGAGCATATGAAGTCACATGGAGAGACAGGCTGACGAATGAGGATATAAAGGAGCGTTGTGGTGTGGATGTGGATGTGATAGGAAGCGTTAGGACAAACACATTGAGGTGTGGGCACCATCCAGCCCTCTTAAGCTACCAGAAGAGGCTGGATGACTCCGTCGCCGATGCCTGTCCAGGATGCAACACAGCACCCCATACTATTAAGCACATTAAGGAAGACTGCATTGCACACAATCACCTACGCCAACAACACAACATACACTCTTTGAGAGCTCTGTGGGAAAGCCCGGTCTCGGCCATGGCCTTCCTAAGGGACTCGGGGCTGTTCGGCCAGACTGCCTAGGGAACAACTACTACTACCACTACATACTGAGGTGGTTTGGACATGTGGAGAGGATGGAGAGTCAGACTGACGAGGAGAGTGTATGTGAGTGAGGTGGAGGGGGAGAGAGGGAGGGGGAGGCCAAGGGTGAGATGGAGGGATGGAGTGGAGAGGTATATGAGAGAAGGGTGTGTGAGCTGGGAGCAGGGCAGTGAAATGGCGGGGAACAGGGCGACATGGAGGCGATTTGTTTGTGGCCATCCCTTACGGGATTAGGGCGTCTGGGAATAGATAGACAGATAGACTCCGGCAATTTCTTAGAGAGAGAGAGAGAGAGAGAGAGAGAGAGAGGAGAGGAGAGGAGAGGAGAGGAGAGAAGAGAGAGAGAGAGAGAGAGAGAGTACTGCTGAAAGTGCAACTAACAAGTATTAATGCATGAAGTGTGAGTCACAGCAGATTTGTTTAAGGAGCAGTGCAGTACACAGCTCAGGCTGTGCCACCACACTAACTTGTATTTCGAAAAAATTGCACAATGGGGAGGCGCTCAGGGTAGGCACTGTAATTGCCCACTCCACTGCAGGTAGTCATATATTTATGCAGGCATACAGTACCGTACAGAAAAAAAATAACACTGGGTCACATGGAGCCAATGACATCCATACACTGTATCTGCATTATACTGTATAGCCTAAGCATCTTAACTTTCAATTTTCAGGAATATTCTTTGCAGTTTCCTCTCCATTACTTAGCCTGCTGTGTCAGTCTTGCAACAGTTAAATTTGTTGCAACTAAATCTGATATCTCGAGGAGATTAGTGGATATACGCGTACCGTATGTAAGAGAATGTATGGGAGAACAATGGTCCCATCTTACCCTTCCATGCCTCACATCGTCAGTTCACTGGAACAATTGCCTCAGTGCAACCCTGCATGCCCATTATCACCATCATTTGATGATACCATATTTGAACACCTTAATGTCCACCTGGCCCTATCCCTACCCATAGCCCTATACACCCACCACCCACCCAGCTGCTGCCACTCGTGCTTCATATCACGTCATTCCCAGCATCCAGCCCTTTCCCTACAACACCGTCCAGTCTGCATGACACACCTTTCACGGTGCCAGTCACATCACGCATCCTCTAATGCCCGTAACAGAGAATATTGCACCACTATTCTACCTATCCCTTAACTCCTTTTCACACTGTCTAATCCATACAACTATTCCCATAACCCGACCGTCTCAACCCTGCACTCCTAAATCATCACACTGGCCCACTCTCCACCCTATCTTCACACTAGCCATGCCATCATATCCATATCACTCTCATCCTACCATCCAGTTCTCCATCTCCACCCGCCCATCACCAAGCCACTCTCATCACACCAGTCAGTTAATGTTATTAAACAATAAAACAATGGTGTGCTGCTTGCCGTTTTTACTTGATTGCTTAGTGCATGAAACAGAGCTTTCTATGCACTATAGCCTACTGTGCGATCACTGTGTTTCTTCTCGGTTAGTTTAAAAAAAAAAAAAAAAAAAAAAAAAAGGATGTTAAGGGCTGACAGTACAATACATTACTAGTACTGTACTTAAGTGTTTTAAATATCAGCTGAAAGTGCCCTGTCGGTACAGAATACCACTGTCTCCCTTGTCGACCCACATTTTCCACACCAACTCATCCAAACTTTATCAAGCATTATACCATTACCTATCTCAGCTCATCATCACATTGAGTATTATAGAGCACTCACTATACGTACCCTGACGTAGATCCCTAATCCCTTTTAACTTTGTTGATGGCCAAGAGTAGTCAGACTGGACAGCCAGTTTAACATGTAACTCAGGACAAAAATTTCTGTCTCTGAAAAGCTCACTAAATTTCATGCCACCACTACATACTATTTAAGTTGTGGAAGTGTCCTAGATATGTCAAATGAAAACAAACCACCTACAGGATGATAACTTATTCATAACTACCAGCGGAATGAACACCATATGGCTAAAACACACACACACACACACCGCTCGCTGTTGCAGTGGTAACGTTCTCGCTTGCCAACTGGTGGACGGGAGTTCGCGCCTCGCTCAGGTTGCGAAAAGTTTCACTGACGAAGTGGGTGGTTACTGTCCCCCTTGAGCAAGGGGACGGGTGTGTGCGTGTGTGAAGGTCACAGCCTTGCCCTTAGATCGGACTATATGAGCTCTCAGCTCCCTTCCGGGAGGGTAAAAGCTGACGATCACGACCATCAAGTGATCCTGACCGAACCGGTGAATTACACTAGGTCACTGCTGTTTACCTTCACCACAAACTCATCTTTACCATAACCTTACACACACACACACACACACACACTAGGTCACTACTGTTTGCCTTCACCATAAACTCATCTTTACCACAACCTTCCCATCATCTTGCCTTCACCACCCACCCACTCACCCTCATCACTTTCACAACACCACTTTCACCATCAACTTCACCACTACTGTACCTTCACTCTTTCACCCTTCACAACACGCCACCACCTCTGTGTACTCATGACCTTCACGCTAATTACTCCATCCTCACCACTACACCTATACCACCAACCCTCACCACTACACCTACACCAACTCTCACCACTACACCTACACCACCAACCCTCAACATTACACCTACACAACCAGCTCCTACAACTGCAACTACAGAATCAACGCTCACCTTTACACCTACACCACCAACACTAACCACAACACCTACACTAGCTCTCTTCATAAGCACACCAACCCTCACCACCACACCAACACCACCAACCCTCACCACCACACCAACACCACCAACCCTCACCACCACACCAACACCATCAACCCTCACCACCAAACCAACACCACCAACCATCACCACCACACCAACACCACCAACCATCACCACCACACCAACACCACCAACCCTCACCACCACACCAACACCACCAACCATCACCACCACACCAACACCATCAACCCTCACCACCAAACCAACACCACCAACCCTCACCACCAAACCAACACCACCAACCATCACCACCACACCAACACCATCAACCATCACCACCACACCAACACCATCAACCCTCACCACCAACCATCACCACCACACCAACACCACCAACCATCACCACCACACCAACACCACCAACCATCACCACCACACCAACACCATCAACCCTCACCTCACCACCACACCAACATCACCAACCCTCACCTCACTACCACACCAACACCACCAAACCTTACCACCACACCAACACCACCAACCCTCACCTTACCACCACACCATCACCACCACACCAACACCACCAACCATCACAACCACACCAACACCACCAACCCTCACCACCACACCAACACCACCAACCCTCACCACCACACCAACACCACCAACCCTCACCACCACACCAATACCACCAACCCTCACCACCACACCAACACCACCAACCCTCACCACCACACCAACACCACCACCACCACACCAATACCACCAACCCTCACCACCACACCAACACCACCAACCCTCACCACCACACCAACACCACCAACCCTCACCACCACACCAATACCACCAACCCTCACCACCACACCAACACCACCAACCATCACCACCACACCAACACCACCAACCCCCACCACTACCCAACCTACAACAGCAAACCAGCAGTAGACTAACCCATCACACTGCCTACACCACCCTTCACCACCCCACCCTCGCAGCCAGTTTCATCCCACCACCACCTCATTCCCCTCTTTCCTTAATCCCTTCCCCTACCTACTATGCTCCTTTCGCCTTAACTTGGCCTAAAATTATCATCCATTTTGAATGCTCGGCGGTCAGAAAACAGACCATAGAATAAAATGCTAGTCACGAAGATGTGCTATGGAGAGGGTTAAAGCTTTGCGCTGTCTTTTTTCTGGCACAGAGCTACAAAAGAACGAAAATCTAGGTCAAGTTGCGGTGAAAAAACTATAGCATCCCCATAATCACCCTTACTCGTCCCTCGAATCAACCCCCTCCATTCTGTCTCACATTTCACCTGACCAGGCCTATCCTGATTATTATCTACTGTATTTACTTTTTTACCGGTACTTTTTTTTTTTTTTTTTTTTTTTTTTGCCACGGCGGGCATTGCGAAAATTCATCTCTCTCTCTCTCTCTCTCTCTCTCTCTCTCTCTCTCTCTCTCTCTGTCATTGTCTTGTAAGTTATCATGCTTTATTGGTTTACCTTCAGCCCTATGACGTCTTATTTTTTACTCTCAGTTTATCGAGAGATGTCTGGTAGTGCAGGGACTACCGAAGTCTTTAATTCACACCCTCAGCTTGAAAGTTTATAAAACAATAACAAAACTGTCTAAATGTATATATCAAGAATATTATGTTGAGAGAGAGAGAGAGAGAGAGAGACGTCCTCGTTCTGCAGGGTTAACGGTATTGACAACTTCCATCACAGTGTAGAGACTACACTGACTACTATAGTCGGTTTGTTTTCATCAAACTAAACTGGGTCATTCTTACAGCATGAATATTATGCCGTGGACACATGAAATTCGATGAAAATGAGTCAAACATGAGGCAGGAATGAATCTCCTTGGTTACTTGTCAAATCAACCATTCAATCTGATCAGGCTTAGCCATCACCTGAGCTGAAAGTTCTGGACCTTCGACAGATCAGAATAAACCCATATTAGTCTACTGCTGGTGCGGAATACTGGGAAATATATACTTATAAAAGAGAAGATAGCAATTACACAGCCCTGCTTCCCTACCCACAGACTTTATTAGCCTAATTTATGCATTAGATTGCATGCTTATATATACGGCACGTGTCTATTTATACAGTTGGTGATGGAGAGGGGCACCTTCCTGTGGTGGCACTGATATAGCTGGGCAGCTCCACCGCCCGGCTATACAAACGTCCATCACTTCCCTTCCAACCCCCCAAAAGTACAGTAAGGAGGACTGCAGAAGGAGGTCACCTTCAGCCTGCAGTCTGCTGGGTTCACTTCCTGATGAGTGTGGGGGTGCGACTTATTCTACTACTATCATACACTTCAAAACCAATCCGTATTTCTGGGCTATAAAGAGATTAACACGAATATGATGCTCGTCACGAGGAAGTACTAGCTATGGAAATGAAGAAGTATTATGGAAATTATCTGGGACGGTGGTACTGTATTAACACTGAGGTGCGAGAAGTAGACCACAAATGTACTAAAATCTCTGCCAAGTTTAAGTGGATGAACTATAGACCGAGTGTTAACGTGAAACATAACGAAAACCAAAATTATTTCTGGTAAAAGTACAGTAATATGGAGACTTGTTTGTCCTGTAAATTGGTTAGAATCCTTGATAAATACGAACCCCAGCTCACCGGGTTTTTCCTCTCTCTCTCTCTCGCTTCCAGTACGTAATTGAAATCTCTCTCTCTCTCTCTCTCTCTCTCTCTCTCTCTCTCTCTCTCTCTTGCTTCCAGTTACCTCAATTAGGTTTATTCGCTGCACGTAATTGAAATACTCTCTCTCTCTTGCTTCCAGTACGTAATTGAAATCTCTCTCTCTCTCTCTCTCTCTCTCTCTCTCTCTCTCTCTCTCTCTCTCTCTCTCTTCCTTGCTTCCAGTTACCTCAATTAGATTTATTCGCTGCACGTAATTGAAATACACTCTCTCTCTCTCTCTCTCTCTCTCTCTCTCTCTCTCTCTCTCTCTCTCTCTCTCTCTCTCTCTCTCTCTCTCTCTCTCTCTCTCTCTCACTGACGGTGAAAGTGCTACTAATCTAGAACACTGCATCTCATAATAGCAAGTCATACAGAAGAGGCGTTTTCACAAGGTATACTATCTATCTATCTATTGCCAGACTCATTAATCCTATACGGGGTGGCCACAAACAAATCGCCTCCATGTCATCCTGTCCCCCGCCATTACACATCCCCCTCTTTCATATACCTCTCCACTCCATCCCTCCATCTCATCCTTGGCCTTCCCCTTCCTCTCTCCCCCTCCACCTCACTCACATACACTCTCCTCGTCAGTCTCTCACTCACCATCCTCTCACATGGCCAAACCACCTCAGTGTGTTTCTCCTAACGTTTTCTATCACATCCACATCCACACCACAACGCTCCTTCACTTCCTCATTTGTCAGTCTGTCTCTCCATGTGACTCCACAGGCTCCTCTCAAATAACTCATTTCCACTGCTCTCACTCTTGACTTGTATCCCTCCAACAACGTCCAAGCTTCACTTCATACGTTAGATTTGGTATCACACTACTGTCACGTACGGTAATAACTATTTCACTTCCATGCTCACTTCCCTGTTTCCTATCACTGCCTTCAAGGAACCAGCATGGTATACGTAGGCCTATATTTACCCATTCATATCCTACGATGGAAAATATATAAGGTCAAATTAAACAGAATTTGAAAAGGTAAATATCTCGCTTCGATAATGATATGCAGCTGCTATATATTTAAAATCTGATTACTCGATAAACTTCTAAAAGTCCATTAACCCCTTCTGTCCAACGACGAAACTAGCGGAGCATTTTATTAGTGAATGAGGTTAATGAAGGCTATATATGACTCTTCTACTTTGAAGTCTCTCCCCATAGCTGAATAAAATCGTCTGACAGTAGAAGGACTAAAAGAATATGCCATACTGATGAAGCAGTCACGGTGAACGGACTATACCGAAAACAGAATGAGGTCAGTAAATTTCCACGAATGGGTCAGAGAGTGGATCACACACACACACACACACACACACAATGGAAACTTACATTTCTGTACTGAGACGTTCAATAACAATGATTTCAGAAGTTTTTTTTTTCTGTACCCTGCACTGTGTAGTCCACGATAGCCTACATGAAAGTAGTAAAGGGCAATAGGAATATCAGAAAACCGAACAGCACCATGAATATCGTATAGTGTACACATACTTCCCCCCCCCCAGGAGGAATGGGGGAATTATGGTAAGTTAATAGTTCTTCCCCCTAACATTGCGATTTTCGTCCTTTTGCTGCTTACTTGACCTAACTCGGTGACAGAATGAGGCAATACTACAGCTCTGCAATCTTTCCATAGCACTTCGTTACTAGCACCAGGCTGTTATTAATCTCTTGTTACTGCTCAAATGTTCACGATGGAGGGCGGTAATTTCAGACTGTTAAAAAAGAAGACTATGAAGGAGCAATTATTACAAGACAGTAACATGAAAAGTCGTAAAGCGTATGGGTATTTTTCAAAGGAATGATGGTGGAAATGATAAACAAAATCACAGTATAAATTTAAAAGTAAGTGAAGGTCATTTGAACGGCACATGAGTGGAAAGGGGGTCGGAGTGAGCGAGAAAGAGAGAGCTGCTACTACTGTTATAAACTCAAGGCCGCGGTTGGTAAGCTAGGGATACCAATTCAAAATCACAAATAGCGCTAAAATTTTCGTCATATCGGGGCCGTGAATGTTCGAAAGTAAGAATGACTTCATACTCATATATGGAATTTATATATGTTCTTAATAAATGACATCTCAATATAGGCTATGAATATAACGTTTCCATAGCTACTCCTGCTTTCAAAAGTCGCTAGATATGGGAAACGCCAGAAAAATGGTTACAAAAAGGTGCTAACATTTACAATATATTGGTTACATGATAGTAAAATGTTGCTAGATGTCGTTAGTTTTCTTGTCGCTAAACGCTTAAATATTATCTAGCGGGAAAAGCGTTTTAAATGGCAACCATGAGAGTGGTAACCACTGGTGGTAACCAAACTCTATCCGCTGAGTCAGTGAATGAACGCTTCACTGGGCCTTTACTATGCCCAGTTAATGCAATTGCAATGTGTTCCTATATAATCTCTTCCCTTCTATGATGTATTAGCTATTTGTTATTTACTTATTTGTTACCACCAGGCGATTTCATTCAACTTAGGGGGTGACTTCGAAATGGAGGAGTTTGATACGGCCTTCTTTACCCCTTCGCTGCAAAAGGTCTTCCCAAAACTTAATAAATCATCTGAAGGTAGCAGGAATACATCAGTAAAACTCCAACAACCTTCACAAAATCGTCTGGAGATGGCAAGCAATAAAACATGTCACTGTATTGAAGGAGTCACACTCAAGAGTGCTACACTGAGGATATTATTGGGTCAATGCATTTGTTACAGACTTATTGCATTTACTGTAGTATAATTTTTACCATAAATTATACTCTTTTCCCTTCTTCACGTTTCTATGGGAAGAATCGTCATGCCCTTCTTATCACCTCTCTGCATCGTGATTTATACCCTTCACTACGATGACTTCAAGATTCTTCAAGATTCTTACTACCGGGTACCTCCTTCCTTATAGGAGGGAGTTATAGCAGTAAAGGACCTGGTGAAGGATATAATGTATCAGCCCATTATGATTCAAAAGATTTTCCCTGGACTGAATCAAGACGTCTGGTAACAGCAAGAATAAAAGAAAGGAAACGTAGTGAAGGGATTAAGATGCTCAAGAGGGTCGCCTTCCCCTCCTTGGCACCGATATGACCAGCTGGCCACTTGTGCTCATACAAACGTCCCTCATCTCTGTCTACCGAAAGGATAGTGGGCAACTTTAGCCTGCAGTGCGTCGGGTTCACGTTGAAGAGCTAGGATAACAACACCACCAACAACGGTGATTAACAAGAACAGCAATAACAACAACAACGGTGATTAACAAAAAAAAAAAAAAAAAAGATTAACAAGAACAACACCGACGATTAAATGGCTACATCACAAGCCTACTTTTAGCCAGCATCTACAGCTAGCAGGTTCTATGAATGCCCGGCGTTGTTCTTGGGAATGTTTTCAAGTGCAAGTTTGGCTGAACACTTACGCTCCGAATAGGCTAAGCCTTAATTTCTTAGACCAATTGATTTTTATATCCCGGTCTGATCTGATCCCGCAGACTTCCTACCACTGTTTTCATACTGTGTTCCCGAGCAGATCAGACTTAGGGCTGCACCTCTTCCTTATTGGTTTACAGTATTTTGCACATTAAAGGTAAACAATCCTTTGTATGTTACTTATATCGTTATAATATCGACATATTTTGTATCAAGAATATTCAAGAGGCTAATGAGATAAAATGTACAGGATACATCGCTGAAAGAGATGCACTACGAATTCTCTAAAGTCACTAATGACCGTATTCTTAAAAATAATTCCTTTCCAAAACATTTTTCTTCCCGTCGAAGGAATTTTCTTTTCTCTCAGTTTAGATTACTTGAAGGCATATTTTCCGCACGCACCAAGAGTTTGTTGAATATCATTTGTGGTATCTTTAGTTCGGCTATAGATACATTTTTTTTTTTTTTAGTTACCGGTAATTCTAGACGCAAAAGAACCTGGAGATACACAATTTAATTTACTACTATTAACAGAAACTTCAATAAGCATCCATGCCAAAGGACATTGTACTGTACGTTACAAGCTCACCGCTTCTTAACACCGCTGTATCCTTACTGTCTCTTCCTTGCACCAAATATGGATTGGCAGTGATGACATTAAACCGACACAATGTTCGTCGCTGTACTGGCTATCGAGGGTGCGCTGGCTTTAGGCTACCTGAGGGTTACATCAGTGTGTAATGAACTGCAGTGTTTACATGGCAACCCACTGTTTATGGCGGCATTGTAAACTAAATGATCCGTGTTTATGCTGACACTTCCATTTAAAGTGTATTGTAATTTATGCAGCCTCACTACTTGTCCCGCTGCTTGTCAAACGTTCACTCCTTTCGTGCTCATATTGCAACTGCGGATTTATTCAACTTCAGGAAATCCCTACTCATCAAAGTGTTACCCGGAAAAAGAAAACAGGCTACCTTGCTTGCCAGGAAAATCATAGTGAAAGGAGGTGAGAGTCCTGAGACAAAGGGGAAGTGTGGAGTTCATAACAAGCTAATAGTGAGGCCGCGGGAAGTGCTCTTGATAAAGGAAGCGGGAGCTTTCCTGATTGCAGAAAGGGGGTGGAACTTGCTCCTGAACAGAAAGGGGGTGGTACTTGCTCCTGACTAATGTATAGAATAGGAGTGGAACTCGCTCCTAATTATAGACTGAGGGTGGTATTTGGTTGTTTATTGAAAAGGGGTGGGGGAAATTATTGTTTGCTCGTGATTATAGAGAGGGGAGGTGGAATGGGTGTGGATAGGTCTTGCGACAGGTTACGTAGGATGCAGCACCGCCATGAGACATAAAGGTCAGGGACTGTAGGGCAGCGAGGGTGTGGCTGTAGCAGGTGATTATAATAATTGCCACACCACCAACATAACAAAGTGGGCCATCAGGCCAAGAATTCATTAACTCCATGCAGTAGATGGGCATAAATTTAAGCCTTCTTTTTCTTCCACTCCAGAAAGTGTTATATTACCGATGCCACAAACGTAGCTATAGTAATCGATTTGGTTTATATGTACGTATTATATATATATATATATATATATATATATATATATATATATATATATATATATATATGCGGTATATTCATGTGGCTATGCATGCTACAAAAAATATTTTTATCTTTACCTACAAAGTTTTTAATAAGGGGTGATATCTGGTTAAGAATTGGTTAACGCTTTACGTAACTGCGGTTCAGTTAAATCGTCTAAATGAAGAAACTAGATCAAAGAACAACGGACCTAATTGTACTGAAAGGAATCTCTATCCAAGGCTAGTGCAAATCAGCCGCTACAACACAGTACAAGCCAGTGTTAAATTATTCAATTCAGTTTAGTTCTGAAGATAAAAGTCTAAACAATATTACACGGTGGTAACTGGCTGTGGTTTCTTTAAGCCAACAAGAACAACAACAAACTAAGCACGCGTTGCTCTGATACATCTGACGAGACGCAAGTAATACTACAGCTGCTATAAGACAAGTCAGTTAAAATTTCAGCAGCAAGGCATATCGATTCCATCCTAAATGTCACAGGGTAGCGTAACAGGATTTAGTAGGGTTTTATGTATGTGATGAGGAGAAAGACTTATCCGAATTCTATGCCACACAAAATTTAAGCGACAGGACCTCACTTTGTTTAATTTTATCACCATACAAATTTATTCAGCTGAGTGAATTCGCTTAAGGGAAGAGTGACAAGACGGTAGAGCAATATTAGGCCAATGAGAGAGAGAGAGAGAGAATTTCGTGATGGGTATATTAAGCACTCCTGCACGCAACCTTCACCTGGACATGGGAACAACGAAAGTGGTGAAGTGTCACGTCAGTCATGTTCAACACCTGACAATAACATAATACACAGGGGGAACCGCCACAAGCCATATACCGTAGTTACCATAAACCAAGGATTTCCAACCTTTCTCGTCTCCTGTACCATCTGACATTTTTTTTTTTTTTTAACAGCTGCGTAGGCTTCCACTGAGACAATATATACTGTAGTTGAGTGAATGAGGGAGAACATGTGAAAAGATACTCATGAACTGAATGACAATATAATTACCTTTTCTTTTTCCTTTTGTTTTTTTTTTCTTTTGTTTTTTTCTGAATGTATCCGATGTAGCAGCAGCTTGCTTGAGCGAGTAGAATTTGTTACTGCGCAGATGAACTGTTTCTCAATTGTTCTTAGTGATTCATCTAGTTCGAGAGCTGAATTAAACCATCTGGGGATAGCAAGAAAATTAGGCTATATAAAAGAGATCCTAGTAGCGACTGGGTCAAAGAAAGACAGAGGTGGCATGGAGAAGAAGGTGACACGGTGAGCACACATATGTCGCTGACAGGGTGTAAACAAGGCCAGACGCACACAGACACCCCCGCTTGCACTCTTCACCACCAGGCCATTAACACTCACCACACCACACTGCATCACACCATGCCACATCTAACCATCACACCACAGCTCCCAGCACCATACCAGAACACGCCTCATCCACCAGACACCACACCTAACCGTACGTTTATATACAATCCCTCCGGTGTTATGGTGTTGGTGTATATCAAGAGTTCCCAACGTGTGGTAGATTTAGGCTACCACTAGTGGTACTGGGTATTTAAGCTTTGGTGGCGGTACGGGGTGAATTGAAAATTCGAGTGTTATACATTTATCAAGCAACAGTAAGGGATATAAAGCCTGTCAGTAACCTACAGGTACTTCACCAATATGCATCACCACCGGGTTATAACGTATGCGTAATCAAAGACCACAATGAGAGGCATGCTATTCGTCATTTTAACACAAGCATCTTAAGAGTCTAGGTCCACTCCCTCCTAAGCTCCTTCTAATTTATTTTATATGCACTGGTGGCACAGGTTATCATGTCGGAGCAGACTACATTAACGCGTCGTGGTTCCGCTCCAAGTGCTGCTGAAATTCTTGCCATCATATAAATGCTGCCAGGGGCGTAGGATCATCTATGGCTTTAATGGTCCGGATTACAATAACTTAACCTCGGACCCTCCTATATTTCGAAATGAGTAATGAGGGCTGGCTGTTTTTTAACGCCAATCCTTCCCACCACAAAGACACCAGTAATAAACAACTCAGAACTAGCCTATACAAAATACTTGAAAACATCAACTCACTCTCCCTGTACTATACAACACTACATTATACAAACACCTGGCCACAACAGCAACCCAAATTTTGCTCCAACAAAACTACGGTACCATACTGGAACCTATCCCCACCAACAGTGTGCAGTATAAACCACAGAAACTTAACTTTCTGGTGAGGCAATAGTTCACCTAGCTAGCCTGCGATGTGGTCAGCATCCTTCTCTTCACCAGCAACAACATATAACAAGTCACAAGCAACCTACTCTGCCCTCAGTGTAGCATAGCCTCACAACACAGTACGTATACTCAACTCACGCGCTTTATTCTCACAACAATGAGAATCCTTCAACATAACCCACCGGTATGCAAAAGATCTGTGGCAGCTGACGTAACCTAATTTCTCTAGCCCACTAGATTTACATCTGAGCTAAGGCAGAGGCCATGGTGTGTGTGTGTGTGTGTGTGTACACACACACACACACACACACACACATATATATATATATATATATATATATATATATATATATATATATATATATATATATATATATATATAAAAAGACGAGGCAGCACACGTGGGTGCGAGGGTAGGAAAGTGAGGGTCGGGACTCAGGTTAAATGGGTGATAATGGCCTCATCCTCAAGGCCCACACCATCACCATCACACACAATCTTCACTGCATCACGACGGCAGCCACGGGGGGGGGGGGAGGTAGGCAAACACAACTATTGAAATCCGTGAATTAAGGTGCTTTATGAACTGATATATTGTTCTTGGTAATGATTATCTAGTTGATGAGGCCCCCGGGTGAGTAAGGGGTGACCGTGGGACAGTCTGCGCCAGTGGGAGGCGGAGGGAGCTGGCACTGGCCACACATCACACATAACCCCAGCGTTAACAACAAAAGCATATAACTAGCACCATACAATTATAACACTATTTATTTGTTGCATCTACTGTACCATCTTGCCTAAACTCCATCTCAAAACTCACACACACACACACACACACACACACACACACACACACACACTAAGCCCCGAATTCTGTGGGGTACAGGAGGCTTCGTAACACCCGTTTCCTGTCGAATTATTATGCATGCTGAGTTACACCTTCTTTTTTATTCTGATTATTACCGGTATTTATTCAATTCTAGCACGAATGTGGTGTGCATCAATAACCTACACGACGCTATCGAGGTGTGCTGTGCTGAATAAATCGCTACAGGTGTTACGGAACCTCTCAAGGACTTTAAGTTAGAATGTTGCATAACCCTTCGATCTCACAATATCTCACTCATAAATTTGAACAGACGAAAAAATGACACCTTTGTCAGCATTAGTTTTATGAGAACCGAACGTGGATCGAAAGTGTCACTAAAATGTGTATATGTTTTCACTGCAGTCGCAGGAGAGGGACGCCTTCTTGTGGTGGCACTGACATGACTGAGTGGTGGAGGTGCCCGGTAATTCGAACGTCCATCAAGTCCCTTCCTAGCTCCCGAAAAGAGGTTGGTGGAGTGCGGAAAAATGGCAACTTCGTCCTGCAGTCCACTGGGTTGACGTTCAGATAAGCCTGAGGTTGCAACTATAAAATGAGAGAGAGAGAGAGAGAGAGAGAGCTACTACTACTTTCAGTGCTATAGCTTAGATTCACTTTTCAATCCCACTGCAAGTAACAAATATATCATTTTAATAACCTGTAGGTAATCCTTAACATTCATAGGGTTAACAACGATCAAGGTAACGAGAGCCATTAGCCATAATAAGAAGAGTGATTCAATTTCCGTCAGGAAATATGTACGGTACGGCAGAGGAAGTCAACAATAAGCGTTTATCAGCGAATATGTGAGCATGTCCGAGATTGTGTACGAGTTAGCTGACAGAGAGAGAGAGAGAGAGAGAGAGAGAGTGTGTGTGTGTGTGTGTGTGTGTGTGTGTGTGTGTGTGTGACGGAACAAAGAAGAGAAGTGACTCAGAGTGAGAGGCATTTTTTACTCTGGTTTATTTTGCCTATTACACCTAAACATCATCTTGTACGTCACTACTACAAACTACCTATATCAAGGCACTGTAGGCTCACTCGACGGTTAAAGAGGTTCCTAACACCTCTCCCCTACCGATTTATTCTGTTTCTGGCACGTTAATATATTCTTTCAAGATATTTATGTAACCTGCGTCGATGTAAATAAAGATAAATTAAATACAACAGATAAATAAAGTGGAATTATCCAAAGTAAATCGGCAAGTAAGATGTGCTAAGCCAACCAGAATGGCGATCAAAGTAGCCTGGAGGCGGTTCTGTCACGGCCATCCTTTGTTCGGAGGTCACCAGGAGGAGGCAAGGCGTCCACGATGATGATGATGATGATGATGATGATGACGATGATGATAATGAGGAGAAGGAGGATGGTTATAATGATGATAATGATGATGATATGATGATCGTAGGGTGATACCGAACCAGAATTTCCTTTTCATTACCTCCGCCAAGGAGGTTATGATTTTACCCCTGACTATTTGTTTGTTTGTTTGTTGGTTGGTTAGTTTGTGGGCAAGATTACACAAAAACTACTGGACGGATTTCCACGAAAATTGGTAGAAGAATGGGCCTTGGCCCAGAGCAGCCTCATTAAATTTTGGTGAGGATCCGGATAAAGGTGCGGATCCAGGATTTTTTTTTTTTTTTCACTTTCTTTAACATTGCGAGATTAGGCGTTTTTCGACATTTTCGTAAATTTTTCAGTGAATATTGCATGGATCTTGACGAAAATAATCAGGCATATTTAGGATGTTGGTATCTACGAATGTGTACAGTTTGTATCAACCTATTATTCTTTCATAATGCTGATTATGAAATGGCATGCACTGTTTTGTTGGCTGTTACAGTGAATTAAAAAATTATGATTAAGAGTTATGGGTAGCTAGTTTAAAATTATGATGTTACAGCTCATAGGGTTATGAGTTTGTTATTGGATTAGACTTGACTGAATTAAAAGGAACTGCATGTTGGGCCTGTTTCTAACCCCTTCAATCCGAGAAGCCTCCCATTAACTAAAGTGTCTGGTGCGGTGCTTACTACAACAGATAGACAGATAGATAGCCAGGTGGATAGAAAGACAGACAGACAGACAAAGACGAATTCGTCGTTGTATGGAAGAGATTAATTTCTTCACTACGATGACTGGTTTTATTGATTCCTATTGCAGACGATATTATTCAAGTTAGGGCAGATATTTCGAAGTGAAAGAGTTAGAGAAGATGCAACTGCCTGTTATGTGTGACGCAAATAACAGATAAGGCATAAAATAGATAAGGCAAATAAATCCATTGATAACCCTGTCACTACGATGATGCCTTACCTTAGATTATTAGATCTTGTTACCTTCAGACGATCCCATGCAACTTAGTACAAAAAATCGTGTTCAAAGGATAACATGGCTATATATCCCCCAACGAAGTGAAAAAAGTCTCCCCCTAAACAAAATAAAATCGTCCGGAGACGGCAAAGGTAAAACAAGAAGGGCGTCCTCGTATTGAATGGGCTAACGTGAAAAGGAAGTGGGTAATATGTGTAGTGTGAGTGGGTAATGAATAACCTCCTCCTCAACACCGCCATTATTAACCCCGTCAACCAAGTGTGAAGGGTGCTACTGTTTCTCATGCTCATCTCTTACACCATACCCTACACGGAGATTCGACCTGTCTCTCTGTGGCCACTGGCCACTGAACGACTATCAATCTCTTCCGTAAAGGGACGTCTTATTTTAATTAATTCTTGATGTCTCCACATAATTTTAATCAACTTTGGTCGGCAGCTTGGATGTGGATGATTATTAATAACTATAATTATATGATCCCTTCTGTTCAAAAAGTAAAAGTGAATAACCCGGTACCGCCTCAAGAATTCAAAATACCAAAATAAGAAAAAAGTCATCGTAGTAGCAACTGTTGTTGGTCAACCGTGTCGTCCTGGCCAAGCAGACCCATCGACAGCAGGTTACAACTGCCTATGGAGCCGTCCCATTGGTTCATTACACCGTTGATACTGTCTGCGTCTTAAGTGTGGTATGTGTTGTGTAGTACTTCATTACGGTACGTGTATTATGCTGTGTCAGCCTAGTATACAAGCGGGGAACGGGTCATCTGTCCTCACACAACACGTCTGCAGTAAATTAAGTAACGTCTGGAAGAATCTGAACTACACTTTCCGCGCATAACCATGAGCAAAAGTTCGATGACGCTGCCTGCTGTGGCCATGGAGCGTGCTGCTTGAACTATTAGGTGATGGCAGTGTGAGGCACAAAAACACTATCAGAAGAATACGCTCTGTAGTCTGGGTAGTTAAGGGAGAATGAGGAATACAGAATGCATGATACAGTGCTGAGAGAGAGAGAGAAAAAAAAATCTATCTATCTACAGCCAGACGCCTTACAAACAATTCGCCTCCATGTCGCCATATCCCCTTCCATTTCGCTGCCCTCCCCTCAAGTTACACATGTCGGTGAAATTTAAACCTACATAGCTGTTCCCGAGAGAAAGAGAGAGAGAGAAAAAAAATGGTGGGGGAGGGGAGAAATGAGAGCTAAATTCAAATCCGTTCATTTCGAAATACCCGGACACATATCGTCTAAAACTGTGGAGGTCAGACAGAGAAATACCCAACTGAGATCCATTCATTGCAAGAGTCATTCTGTGAGTGGCTTTGCCTTTTTCGTCTCCTACTCGTAAATGCTCGCCACCCACTCCCACAACCTTCCAGAATATTATGATTATAGGTGGTTTATCTTTAACTGACAGAATTCGACTATTCCCACACCTTGAAAAATGACTCGCGATAGCATGAAATTCGACGAGCCTTATATATGGGTCCCCTTGGATACTGGTGTGGAAGTTACTACACTTCTTTTACTCTTACTTGGCCTAAAATTCCCATCTTCCCGTCTTGAATACTGAGTTCTAGTAATAGCTATTAACACTGGAATATAGTGCCAGTCATGATCAAGTGCTACTGAAAAGGATGTAGAGCCACAGCATTGTTTTTTCTCTGCCATTGAACTACGTAAATTAAGCTGCTAAAGGACGATAATCTGGGCCAAGTGAACGTGAAAGAACTATAGTCATGTCGTGCCTTCAATCCAACTAGACTTAGTCATTACCCGAGGAGATAATTGGGGTTGGGGATCTTCGTAAATAAAAAAAAAAAAAAAAAAAACATACTTCAGGTCTTTCACGTTAACTTGGTCCTGATTTTTGTCCTCTTGCATTTCACTTCACAAAGCTCAGAGGCAAGAGACGACAATACTACAGATCTAAATTCTTTTCAAGGCATTTCTTGACCAGCATCATACTCTACTGTTAATCTGTTGTTAAAACGAAGCATTCAAGGCGGAGGGATGTTAATTTTTGGCCAAGTTAGAGTAAAAAGGGTATAGCAGAGACAGGGTTTTCACAGTACTTCGCCAGTTCTTTTCGTCCGACGGAATAGAGAAGACAGTTCTTTCTTTTACTGTACATTGTGTAAACCTTAACATTATCCCACATAAGTGAATAAGTGGCCATGAATGAGACTGGGGGTGTTAGAGAGAGAGAGAGAGAGAGAAAGAGTGTGTGTGTGTGTGTGTGTGTGTGTGTGTGTGTGGGCGTAGGCGTGGGCGTGTGTGTGTGTGTGTGTGTGTGTGTGTGTGTGTGTGTGTGTGTGTGTGTGTGTGTGTGTGTGTGTAATTCACCGGGTCGGTCAGGATCACGTGATGGTTTTGTGATCATCGGCATTTTACCCTCCCGGAAGAGAGCTGAGAGCTCATATAGTCCGATCTAAGGGCAAAGCCTTGACCTTCACACATTCACACACCCATCCTCTTGCTCAAGGAGGACAGTGACCACCCGCTTTGTCAGTGAAACTTTTTCGCATCCCGAGCAAGGCGCGAACCCCTGTCTTAGCAGTGTGTGTGTGTGTGTGTGTGTGTGTGTGTGTGTGTGTGTGTGTGTGTGAAATAACATCAATAATCATGTAGGGATGGGGAGAGGAGGGATTGAGGGGGCTAAATAAAAATAGATAAGTAAAAATAAATAAAAATGAAAAGAGGATTTAAGTAGGATGTAAGCGCTTGGGTCAGATGTCCTTCCATTGCGACACACTGTACTCTATTACCCAGGGTTTTCCCAGTATTCTGAATCAAGAGAGAAAGGGGAAAATAAAAAGGAAAAAAGGAAAAGAAATGAGACAAAGGAAAAAATGGAGGATAGAAATGTGAGAAGAAGGGGAAAGAGGAGGAAAAGAAATGTGAGGCAAAAGAAAAAATGAGGAAAAGAAATGTGAGAAAAGAAAAAATGAGGAAATGAAAAATGACACGAAGGGGAAAAATGAGGAAAAGAAATGTGAGACAAAAGAAAAAAATGAAGAAAAGAAATGTGAGACGAAGGGGAAAAATTAGGGAAAGAAATGGGAGACAAAAGCAAAAACGAGGAAAAGAAATGTGAGACGAAGAGGAAAATGAGGGGAAAAAATGAGACAAAGGGAAACAAAACAATGTAAGAGAAAGATGTGCCAGATAAAAATTAAGTGTGAGAAAGTATAAAATGTAAGAGACAGAAAACGAGCAAAAAGTAAGAGGCGGAGGAAGAAATAAGTAAACAAACACAAAACATGGAAAACAAAAGAAAGCAGACAAAATCTCTGGCGATATATATTTTTTCTATTATGCCGGTGCCCGGAAGGGGCGCCTTCACATGCTGGCACTGATGTAGTCGAGCTGCTTCTCAGACTGGCTACATAAATGTCCCTCAACTCTCTCCCTATTCGCAAAACGAGGATGGTGGACTGCAGGATAGGCAAAGCTTCGGTCTGCAGTCCACTGGGTTCACATTCAAAGGAACCTGGGGCTACAACTACCATTTACTACAACTTCCTTTATACTTCAATTAGTTATAAACTCTCTCTCTCTCTCTCTCTCTCTCTCTCTCTCTCTCTCACACACACACACACACACACACACACACACACACACACACACATTTCGGAAAAGGAGAAAAAGAGAGTGTTTCTGATACAGGTCCCTACTGCACTGATATTTTACCTTCCTAACTCGCGGTGTTTTAGACTTTACAGGAGATACGATGCAGTTATACCATGTAAGAGCACAAAAGGAGTAAAACATTTCTTTCTCTTTACATACCGGTACTTCTTTTGTTCGCTGCAGATGATTATTATGGTGTGTGTGTGTGTGTGTGTGTGTGTGTGTGTGTGTGTGTGTGTGTGTGTGTGTGTGTGTGTGTGTGTGATAAGGAGAGCTAGAGAGATGAGAGTGAGAGTGACTGTGAGAAATTCTAGATAAGTCCAGACAGACTATCCAGAGATGGCATACTGAACTGGGAAAATGCATATCAGTTGACACGAGTTGAATTAACGAACGAGAGAGAGAGAGAGAATTTGTGTGTGTGTGTGTGTGTGTGTGTGTGTGTGTGTGTGTATTACATAATACACAATGACGTGCTTGTGAGAGGAAAGAAGTAGAAAAACGAGAGAGAGAGAGAGAGAGAGAGAGCATATCTGTTACTGACAAACAATGAAGGGAAAAATTTGATAAACTATTGTGGAAGAATATAGTCGTAGGTTGTTCTGTGTGTGTGTGTGTGTGTGTGTGTGTGTGTGTGTGTGTGTGTGTGTGTGTGTGTGTGTGTGTGTGTGTGTGTGTGTGTGTGTATGTGTGTGTGTGTGTGTGGTAACAGTAGAATCAACCGGCAGTAACACATTTTAATGGCAAATAGCTGCTCTCTCTCTCTCTCTCTCTCTCTCTCTCTCTCTCTCTCTCTCTCATTACTATTATTGCACTTCCTATCTCCACTATCTCCAACACTTACGCCTCAAGGTTACGCAAGCACGTACATAACTGATAGTCATTGATAGTCTCGCACTTCATCAACATACACTTTTTTCTCAGCTTGATGATCTGTTACACACCTTTTGGACGACTATCACAGGTGAAAGTAGTAGTGCTAGTAGTAGTAATCGTAGACAGGATGTGGTGGTTGATTTAACGATAGTGGTAGATGTAACATTACTTCTACTTCGACAACTACTGCTAACCACTACTACTACTACTAAAGACGTACTACTACTACTACTACTAGTAGGTTAGTAGTAGTAGTAGTTGCAGTTATCGTAGTGAGGAAGTGTTTGTTAGGTTAATGATGGTAGTTGTAACACTACTACTACTACCACTAAAGATGTAGTAGTATTAGTAGTAGTAGTTGTAGTAGTAGTAGTAGTAGCAGTAGTACCGGATGTAGTAATATTCGCGACAGTGGTAATAACAAATAACTGCAGTAGTGAGGCATTGGTACTGGTGTAGGTGAAGTTATATAATCAGAATACAATGACAATATGCCTGTCCTAGTAAATCAAATAAAAATGCTAAGAGTAACAGTTGAGCACCGTAGTGTCTAGTGGCAATAGTAACACGGTGATTAAAGTAACATTCGTCATACAAACAACAGTAACTGATACCGGTAAGTGATAATATGAATGCACATTTTCTCACAAGGGATAGACATTTAATATGAGGGGTGATGTTACAACTTCTTATACACTTATACACATTTTGTTGGGTCTATTTACAGGGAAGATGCTGATAATAATAATAATAATAATAATAATAATAATAATAATAATAATAATAATAAATAATAATCATCATCATCATCATCGTAATAATGTCCTAATAATATGGTATAAATAATAAAAAATAATGCCTCTCTTCATACTGCACAGGCCAGGTGACAATGGTAATATTATCAACATGAAAACAGTATCAAGGTTAAAAAAGCAGCATAATAATAATAATAATAATAATAATAATAATAAGGACAATACCAAATCTCCAATATTATATGTTACTAGTTATCAATCATAAACCAGATGATAAATACAGAAACTAACACTGATGATAGCGGTGGAAATAATAACTGACAATTAAAATAAATGCAATAATAAAAAGTAATAATAATCATAAGAGAAAAGGGTACACCGACAGACAATCATCATTAACCCCTTCAGTCCGGTGACGTATTTTCTGTTTTATTTACGTATTGATATTACACGCTGTTTACTGGAGACGTTAGATATGACCTTAGTTAATCTTTTCAGTACTCGAGTTAAACAAAACAGTCTATTGGCATCTTTATCATAATGAAAAATACGTCTTGGGCGTAAAGTGGTTAATGTAAACTGTACAGTATAATCAGTATGGTCACTTACCTTCCTGCGTGCGCAGCCACCTCTCCTGTGGTGGGAAGTTGAGCGAACAGCAGATTCCTCTTAATTTGATAATCTCCGCCCACGTTATAAATCCTCTGAAGTACGCACTCACTTTGAACCACTGTATAACACTCAGTTTATCTAATTTCCACTTCTTTCAAATCACTAACTGATAAGAAAACCACTCAGTTACAATAATTTCTTTCATATCTTTACACTGCGCGAATATGGAAAACTTTTATTTTACGTCACATAATGGATATTTCTTGTGAGTTCATTCGCGTAATATCACTAACTCAGTTATTTTCAGCACTGATTTTATTCCCTGGTTGTCGAAGCTCGCATGAGAATTATTAACAAGTACTTAGATCAGTTTCCTTCACTGGTAATAATATCCTTCACGACGCTAGTAACAGCCGTGCCACTGCGCAATCCACGTCAATCTTGTTTATGCACTCGTTCTAGCTTCATTCAGCCTGTGTTTTGAAGAGAAGAAGGCGCAGGGAGGATACTAGGTTGATCTGCCCAGCTGAAGAATGTGTTAATCCTCATTATAAGTCTTGTGGGGATGACTAGAATGAGGGAGGTGGAGGGTATGTGCGTGCGAGTGGAAGAGAGTGAAGGGATGAGTGCATGTGGACGTCTGTCTCTGTGTGGTGAGGATCAAATGTGGTAAAGAGGGTGGAGGACTGAGAGAGAGAGAGAGAGAGAGAGAGAGAGAAAGAGAGAGAGAGACTTCTAATGTGGGTGGAGCTAGCCTAAGTTGCGAGTGGAGAAGGGTGGAAGTTGGGTAAATGAGGATAGAGTGAGCTTTGGTATGTGTGTGTGTGTGTGTGTGTGTGTGTGTAGGAGAAGAGTATGGGTATGTGAGGGTGGAGCCGTGAATTAGGGTGCGCTAGTTATGTACAGTATATGTGGGTGGAGTCTGCCTCATTGTGATGGAGGGGGGGGAGAAGTTGGACACTAGTATATGTGGATGAAGTCAGTCTCATTTTGCACCACTAATGCGCACTGTGGAGTTAGAGGTGGATAGGCTGATGTGAATGGATTGATACTTAGCGTGGATCTCTTAATAACAGTGCCCAGATGGAAAGTGGATAAGATTAATGGTTAGAGTGAGACTGAGAAACTAAATATATGTGGGTGCGAGACAATGTGAACCTCTACTACGAGTGCACAAAGTTGAGTCTATTGAATTGGGACAAAACTGGGAGTGGATAGGACTATGTTGGAGGAATGAGACTGAATTTACGTGGGTGAACCTCTGGGAGTGACAAAAACTGTGAGAAGATAAGATAAATGTGGGGTTTGATGCGTGGCGTGGATCAAACTAACATCGGTGGAGAGAGACTGAATTTATGTGGGTGAACTTCTAACACGAAAGACAAAAACTAATGTGGGAATGGATGCATGGTGTGGGTGGATGCGAGTGGGTGGGTGAGGGAGGTGTGGGTTGGTGGGTAGTGTGTGTGTGTGTGTGTGTGTGTGTGGGTGAATGTGAGGACGCTAGAGCTCCTACCACTCCTACCCACAACACCACACTGCCCCACCACCAAGCCTGCTGGTGGTGGTGGTGGTAGTAAGAGAGCGGATGTTCCTGAGTTGCTCTAGTTTGTTCACGTTCGCTCACTACCTCCCCAACGTTGAGAATCACGCCCTTTTGAGGAGACATTCTGCAGCATTCTTTGGCCTCCTGACACTTTTTACAGTTTATCGTCATCTGTACGATCACTTTAAAATCACAACTTTGGGGAAGTTTGGGGGGAGGGGGAGGTATTATAGTCTTCTCAAGCCTCCTAATACATTTTAGTCATCTGTACGGTCGTTTTAAAATAATGCATTTCGGGGGCTATTCTAAAGCTTTCATGGCCTTCTATGACTTTTAAAAGTTTCGTCATCTATATGGTCACGTCCAAATTCATGCCTTTTAGGGGTTATTCTAGCGTCTTTATGACCTTCTAAGACTTAAATATTTCGTCATCTGTACGCTCACTTTAAAATCACGCCTTTCTGAGGGGGGAGGGGAGGAGGTATTTTAGAGCATCTTTTGGCCTCCTAAATCATTTTAAAACTTCTCGTCTGTACGGTCACTTTATACAGTCGTCATTATCATTACTAAAATTAGCCTCCTTGTGAGGAGTCACGATTCAGAAATTGTTATTTTATGCTGATATATTTACGTTCCTTATCATCACTGAAGTCACTACCGGGTTAATATAGTGGGATATATTCTGTGACAATGGGCATTTGTTTATTGTTACTGCTGGGTATTTACTGTTACTGCTACTGCTTTTATATCTGAGCTCCTAAAACACTAACTGCCGAAGTGAATCCTCGCATCTTCACTCTTAAAAAACCAGGTTCCAGAGGAGACAGCTTCCTCAGCTTAAGAGCGAAAATGAAGCAAAAAAGAAGAGGCATAACTTGGTGTATTTGCTGTTGACACATCCCTAAACTTCCTCGGCCTTGCATCAACACACACACACACACACACACACACACACACACACACACACACACACACACACACACACACACACACACACACACATATCCTCGCGTAGGGCAGATTAGGAGCCGAATGCATTGCAGCAACCGATGACGAACCTAAAATAGTTAACAAAAACAGTGCGCGGTCTGGTTCCCCCTCCCCAGCTGCACTCCAAATGATCAACAAGGAACTTAGGCGCGGTGGGGGCGGTGGCAGTGTAGGTAGTGTATGCGGCTCACTAGACTTGCCATGTGCACCCATTGCTAGTTTAGGCTAGGTTTGGTGGACCTGGTTAGCGTAGGCTAAATTTGGTGTGCTTAGACTGGGTCAGGAATGTCTGCTGGGGCTGAGTTATTAGGTAAGGATTGGAGGAGGAATAAGTTTGGTGGGGCTGAGTTTAATAAGGTAAGGATTAATGGAGCTAGGTTTGAGTGGGTTGAACTGAATTAGGGTGAGTTGTACTGAGTTAAGACTGAGTAGGATATGTAAGACTGGGTTATCAAGCTGTGTTTCGTTAATTTAAAGTCGGGTGTGATGCTCGGTAATGACATTTGTTGTTTGGCTGCCACATTACTACAAGATAAACGCTAACGATGCAACACGGTGACCACCCAAACATTCACTCGGAATACGACTCGCAAACATCGGCTTTACTTCCGGCACCCTATAAATATTTCTGGGTACAAAATGACCACTACTACTACTGGTACTAATAGCTACTGTTGTTGTTGTTGTTGTTGTTGTTGTTGTTGTTGTTGTTGCTGCTGCTGTTGTTGTTGCTGCTGCTGCTGCTGCTGCTGCTACAACAACAACAACAACAACAACAACTACTACTACTACTACTACTACTACTACCACCACTACTAGCACTACTACTACCACTACTACTATTACTACTACTACTACTATTATTATTGCTACTACTACTACTACTACTTCAAGACTTCAAGCAATGTGCATATTCTGCCATCCTTTCACATTCCGTCACCACCAGCCCGAGATAATGAACCGGAGGGTAAAGGCGTTTCCTATCTTGCTTGGCTCTCACCCAGCCTAGTGCTTCTTTAGTATGTTCCACCTCAGCCCGCCGTATTGGCGAATTTCATGTTTTCATCTGGTTCACAAAGTAGAGAAGGATGGCTACATGTATTTAACGCTTAACATTCAGTCCCTCCAGCACACATTTTCTGCTTTACAGCCAGGAATTTGAATGAATAACTTAGAACCGCATCTCTTAAAAAAAAAATAATACGGATTTTTTTTTTTAATTATAATCGCTAACTATGCAGTCGTAATAAAGTACAAGTTTCACATTTTTGGTGTGATCATCTCCATCGCCAAAGTCAGTCGATGATTTAGGGTTATACTCTCCAGCACTGCATTTTCACCATAATCCATCATTCTCACTAATATGAAGCTCTGCCTTTGTACTTAGGTAAGAGTAACATACCGGTATTTTCTACCTAGTTTACTCCCGCCACAAATGGAAAATATTATGGGTACATTTATTATGGTTCCACAAAATTTGTAACAGACTAATTTTTCAACAGATTTAGTGGGAAATAATTCTATAATCAAATAATCAACATAAAAGGAACGCATGACCGTCCTACGTTTGGCAATGCAAGTATTTAACTATTGTATCGTTAGAAAAACCGCAAAATATCATAATATGCATACTGTACTGGGGTATTAAGGTATTATTTACTGCTATTAAAAAAAACAAAAAGTACTTTTTTTGACACGACTTACTTGTAAATGCATTCAGTATATATCTTTCACAATAACAGATCTTAAAGGGCACTTTGTATTATACAGTACATTGCATAAGAACACATCCACAATGCTTTCTGAAATATTGCACAAGTAAAATGAAAGAATCCTAATATGCATATTGAATTTTTCAGCATTTGCAGGATAAACATCTTAAAACGCATATTTCACTTCTTACTTCACAAGAGTATCCTAAACCAATATAAAACTTGTGTTGCGACAGCGTTAGCATCCTGGCTGTGGCCCCAAGGTTGGTTAAACATGGTGTTCTAAAACGCTTATTTCATAACATTCACAACAACAACAACATGGTAAACTTTCCATTTCTTAAACTAGCATAAAAACACGTGATGTGAAAGCGTCAGCACCCTGCCTGTGGCCCCAAGGGTGGGTGAAGCCTCTCGTGGGAGTTTAGGAGTGGCCCCCGCCCCCACCCTTCCCCCGGCCTCGCCATGTGGAGTGTAGCTGTGGGTGGCGGCGTGGCAGTCAGCGCAGGGTGGAGGGTTATGTGTGAGAGGACATGCAGGGTGAAGTTGTGGATGGATTTGGTTTGGGGAGAGAATGTAGGTGTGACGATAACTAGCTGATGATCATGTAGATTAGAGTAAGAACATGCCAGTGTGATTGTAAGAGAGAATGAAGATGATGCGAATAGACTGATAAGTAAATTACTAGTATTCCTGGTTGCAAAAAGATGAAACTGCACAATGTCTTCACCACTTCACGCAAAGAATCAGCAGACTGCCTACTGGACACTGCTGAAGTCACCACACCATCATACCTGAGGCAAGAGTGATGTGTAGGCAAAAAAGGAGGCTACCATGTTTCCCCTACCCAGGCGGATTCAAACCAACGTGGGTGAGAATGCATGTCGGGATGTGTGTGGGAAAAGCGTGTGGGAGAGACTGAAGACGCGAGAATGTATGAGACTGTGTGGGAGAACATAAGTATATGGGGAAGGTGAAGATGTGTGGTTATGACTGGGAGTGGGAAGGTTGCGTGTGTGTGGGTTAGGGTGTTGGGGCAATGAGGTTGTGGGTTAAGGTGTGGGTGAAGGCAGTGTGGATGTGGGTTAGGGTGTGGGTGTGGGTGAGAGAAGTATGGATGTGGGTTAGGGTGGGGGTGGGGGTGAGAGAAGTGTGGGTGTGGGTTAGGGATTAAGTGCGGGCAATGTGGGTGTGGGTTAGGGTGTGGGTGTGGGTTAGAATGTGGGTGAGGGAAGTGAGGGTGTGGGTTAGGGTGAGAGGGCAGTGTGAGGTCCCACCATCAATTAGTAGGCACTAGTCACTCAGACAATGCTCTCTCTCTCTCTCTCTCTCTCTCTCTCTCTCTCTCTCCTCTTCCTCCCCTCTTCTCTCCTCCCCTCACTCTCTACTTTCCTCCTTCACCACACTCTTTTCTCTCTCCCATATCCGTTCTTCCCCTGGAGTGACCTTACTTAAAGTTTATTCTCTGTTATCGAGACCAGTTCAACGCGTGCTGTACTGCCTCTCTCTCTCTCTCTCTCTCTCTCTCACACACACACACACACACACACACACACTTCTTCTTTGTTATCCTTATCTCATTCTAGTAGTTCAGTTACTCTTCTAGGAGCTGCCTAGCATGGGCCAACCGGCCTACTGCAGTTATCCTCTCTTCTTATGTTCTTATGTTCTTATCTCTAGAGTGAGAGGGGTGCTTTCATTAACACAACACAAGTGTTTGGTTATTACTCTCTCTCTCTCTCTCTCTCTCTCTCTCTCTCTCTCTCTCTCTCTCTCTCTCTCTCTCTCTCGACTTTCATATTTCCCTTACAACTACTAACACAACCACAAATGTCTTCTCTGCCAAAAGTACCACTGCTGCTGTTACTACTACTACTACTACGACCACTATACTACTACTACTACTACTACTACTATTACTTCTAATAATAATAATAATAATAATAATAATAATAACTAGAAGGGCACTCAGTGGAGCGCATCTCCGACAAAGGCAATGTAATTTCCAAACCATTTTTCATAATGGGCTGGGTTATCTCATCACTGATTAGGGTTTCGCAAAAAGCTTTTTCTGGATCCAGAATCTGCAATTCGATCCGGATCGGTCCCAAAATTTAACCGACGGTTCCCTGGGACATGGGCTATCTACCCATCAAATTTGGTCAAAATCCCTATTTCAATTTTTGAATAATCCTGTTGACAAACAAACAAACAAACACGGGCAAAAACATACTCTCCTTGTATGAGAGAATTAGAGCTAACTCAGAGTGCTTACCTCCGCAAACTCTAATAAAATTTTTGATTTACTGTTACGATTCCCCTCTTTCCTACCCAACGAACAATTTTTACGGTGTCACAAAGCCAATTAATTCCACTCTTAGTCTGCCCTGTTACAGTCTCCGAGAACAAATATCGTCGCCAACGTCAATATGACCCATGATTTAATCCTGCATCCGGATCCGGATCCACCTCAGAATCCCAGTGTGTGTGTGCTCTATCGACAACATTCGTAGGTTCCTTATCAGAGATTTTCATATCCCTATATGTGTTAT
The DNA here is from genome assembly GCF_032717465.1 of Coenobita brevimanus. Classification (NCBI taxonomy): domain Eukaryota; kingdom Metazoa; phylum Arthropoda; class Malacostraca; order Decapoda; family Coenobitidae; genus Coenobita; species Coenobita brevimanus. Next base: position 47,894,348 of record NC_137063.1, on the reverse strand, counting down.
TAAGAACTGTCATATCCATTCTTCGAGATCTCTAATTTCACGTTCTACGGTCTTTGTTAGGCTCCGAGTTTGGAATTAAGTTTGGGGTCCATTAGAATGAGAACACACATTATACATTATGTCCCTTTTTTAGACAGAGGCTAGTCAACCTTTATCACAATATAATGTTTACCAATAACTCTCCCTCCCATTCCTATTCTCAGCTTAAACTTATCACGATACTATGTTTACCTCTCCCTTCCATTCCTATTCTTTGCTTAATTTTGTTCTCATGAAGAAAGATAATGTCTGAACTGTCTAATTTAAAAATGGCGTCAGGTAAGAAATGACCACCATTGGCACAACTATACTTTATTTTTTACTCTAATCTGGTCTAAAACTGCCATCTCTCCATCCTGAATACTGAGTTGTAACATGAGATTAACAACAGAATATGATGCTATTTTTTTTTTTTTTAGTCATGAAGAATGCTGTGGAAAGAATGCAGCGTCATGGTGTTTATCTTTTTCTGCCACTGAACTATGTGAGCTAAATGAACATGCACGAAAATCTGGACAAGGTTGAAGACAAAAGTATAACCATGTTTCCTTATCGAACACCTTTCGTTCGGCATTGTCTTGTTCGGCTATCCAACATTTTTTTTTTTTTTAATGGTTTTCGAACTATGACATGCCAAGTCCCCCGCACTAAGTGGGAGACTCCAGCAATTAGCCTCTGCCTCCCGCCCTTCCGCCAAGGGCAATAACACTCCCGCATTTTGGCACAGGTGTGTTCATTCATTCATTCATTGCCAGACGCCATGTATCCCAGACAGGGTGGCCAAGGGCTTAGAGTTAGTTGTTTTACAGGGAGGGGCACTAATCCTCCACCAACCCCACTTGACGTAGGGATGCCAACAGCATCTGGTGTTCCCAGGCGGTCACCCATCCAAGTACTAACCAGACCCAACGTTGTTCTGGTTCCGATTTGCTGTTCTCTTTGTCCTTGGTGCAGGGAATTCCCCTGTCTAACCAACCATCAAGCTAAAGCTGTGCTGACTCTCCCACACTCAAACATAGATGAGAGGGTGGTCTCCCTGGGTAACAAAGAATAAAACTGTATTCCAAACAAATCTTGCCCTTGACGGTACCCTGTCCTCAATTGTGACAGTGAAATTGGCGTCACCAGAATCGTCCTCTCCCTTTTACAAGTTTGAACCAACTGCCGAAATGTTAAAAGCAACCAAGAAGGCAACACGGACATACAATAAAGGCCCATTCCGCTAATACCAGCTTGAACAAGTAATCATAACCAGACAAACATTGTGTGACTGCCTACTCGATGATCTTTATAGTCTAACTCCAAGCCTGACCTGACAGACTTTCGGCAGTGACTTTCTGTTGGTTTTCTCTGGGCACACGAATACCAAACAGCAATGCGATCTATGAGCTGTGTTCTATTACCTAATTTAGAAACAAGAAACAGTTATTTTTCTGCACGTGTCACCAAAATGCATTATTTGACGTCTAATTTTCAAAATTTTCCGGGGACTTGAGCCCAAACCCTCCTAGCATGGCAATGCCGTTTAGCCGCTGGCCAGCTGCCGGCCAGGCTAGCAAACAGGAATCGCTCTTTGTCCTCTTTCTAACTTGGCATCTCTGCATCCTGTTCAGCCACTTTTGATTCAGCACTGCATTTTTAGCACCCAGCAAGCGAGTACTCGGTCATGAAGCTAGTATACCAGGGGAGGGGAGGGGAGTAGTGATGATACTTAGTGTTCAGGATGCGGGCTGTAGACTGGGAGAGGAAACCATTCAAACCACTCGGCCATGTCTACTTTTTTAACTCACGGCGAAGGTAACGGACTGCGTGCCAAAAAATTATGGCAAACGAGCACATTTGTTCATATTTTTTTTCGACTGATAATTTAATGCTTAGAACTGCAGTATTGTGGTTACGTTAGTTTCTTTCTTTCTTTCTTTCTTTCTTTTTTCAGAGTGTGATTTACTTTCACCAAACATACAAACAGCTTCTCACTGCAGATAATAATGATTCGTTCCCGCCATGCACTGGCTTCCGCAACCCCAGCCCTCAGCTGCTCTTGCATATGTTGTTGGCAAATACTACAGAATAATTCACAAACTAATTTGTAACTTCGTGTTTTATTTTGCCAGTTTATTAACGTTTGACAATGTGCTTATTTTTCCTTTATTGTTTGAATCCTGTATGAAAATTGATAAGCAATATTATTAGTTGTTAATTTCAACATGTAAAAGTCGCCCTTGTAGATTAATAACATAAATTCTCGATTTTATATTATCCCGTTCGCATCATACCTATTTCATCTCCAAAGATGAAGGTACTGATAGCCAGCTTATACTGTAGGCTACCCTGTCGCCTGAACTTGGTAATAATAGTTCTGTTGATTACAATCTCTTGAAGCATTTTTTAAAGAACAGACCAAGTTACTATGACTCAGTCTCTGGGAGGTGCCTCAACGTTGGACCTCTTCCATAAGCGTGGTGACATATCCTGCTTTAAAATGCCATACGTGAGCCTAGTAAGAATACTTTACAATATATATGGTATTATTATATCAACACTAAGGCTCTTACTCTCCCCTTCAACTAAATAAAATCGTCCGGTGCCAGCTCAAATAAAATTAATGCGACCATGAGAAATATAACTGAGACTATTAAAATTCTCAGCTGCATAAATTTGTCTGGTCGAGGTCAAATTAAATACTAGAATTAAGTTACGAGAGATGAACTTGCACAAAAATGTCAAAACTGAAGCTGCATTAGTCCATAACTGTAGAACCAGGGAGTGACAGCCAGAATTAACCCTTTCCCATGCTAGCGAAGTGCATGTGGGACTTTGATGTTTGTAGGAAAAGTAATGCATGTAAAAGTGGAAGTCTTGTACAGTACGGTATTATGTCAGTGCATCCGAGTTTGTGTCACTGGTAGAACCAATAGTGTGTGCGTTTAAAACCTGGGTTAATTCCCTGTTTTTTCCTCCTTAGTAATTGCTGCTTGGCTATTTGTGCCGCTGCTGGATCCTTTGGGGTATATACTGTAGGTTGCTTACAGTATCTTCAGTGAGGCTCATACTTAGTGCTTTCAATAATAATAATAATAATAATAATAAGAGCAGTAGTAGTAGTAGCACAACAACAATACTAGTAACCATTATCATCATCATCAAATGTCCTCCTCGTCATGGGCTCGAACCCAAGACGAGATGGGTATGCTTAGTGTGAGAATATAGTGCACTGGTCAGCTATTATCCCTCTCAACGCACCCGGCTGGCCCCCATATCCACCTCCCCATCCATCCCCCCATCCATTCCCAGTCCATCCTCCCCTTCCATCCATCGCCAGTTCATCCTCTCCCCCATTCATCCCCAATCCTCTTTATTTATGGTTTGCGTAACACCCGCTCTCTGTCACGTGGTGCTTCTTTCACTTGTTCTTTTACCATCCATGACCACCTGTAACGCGCCCATACTGAGCAGGGTAGCTTTCTTTGCTCTTAGGATATGTTTATATTTCTATACTTGTGTGTGTGTGTGTGTGTGTGTGTGTGTGTGTGTGTGTGTGTGTGTGTGTGTGTGTGTGTGTGTGTGTGTGTGTGCTTTCGCTGTGGAAGGGAAAAGAACCATTGCTCTATGTACACGGCACAAAGAGTGTGAGAAATTCACAGTTTAGAACTTGAATTCTTAATTTTCTCAAACGTTTCGAGCTACACAGGACCGCTCATCAGAAAGGCTGTGTAGCCCAAAACGTTAGTGAAAACAGAGTTCAAGCTGTATCCTGTGTATCTCACCTCCTCAGTTTATTCATTTGTCACAGTGAATTAGCCCTTGAATCAGTCACAAGACAATAAGTTGACTGAACCAAAGGCAGCTTATCTTATCGGAGGCTATGCAATCACCCAAGCATGCCTCAGTCACCAGGGATACTTCAGTAGTCACTATGAAGAAATAATGAACATTCACAAGAAAGCGTAAACATTCCCTCCTGCTGCAGACCAGTGCATCGTAAGGGCACGAGCACACAGACTTTTATGGCGATATATTGCCGGGAACACCAACTAGGCATTAAGCTGACCCTCTGCTGCTGAGATGTTACATGTGTATAACCAAGTAAATACAAACAGCCATCACATTGATTATTGCTGTACAAACCGATTAACTCGGCCTGAGCGTGTTTAATATAATGGAGCTGCCTGCCTCTGATACTAAATGTAACGCTGTAAGCGCCGTTAATGCTAACATCATACACTAATTAGCGCGTATAAGAAGCATGATTTATTGGAGCGTATAAGAAGCACGTTGCACGTTGACGCATGTTGTGTGCCGCGGCGTTAAGTGTGTCGTGGAGGGAGGCAGGAAGTTGTTTGTTGTTGTAAGACGCTGGCTATTAACTCACAGATAACAGGGCTGGCCACGCAGAACAGGTCCACCACCAGCCAGGACTAGAAGTGCACACATCCATATATATATATATATATATATATATATATATATATATATATATATATATATATATATATATATATATATATATATATATATATTATTATTATCATTATTATTATTATTATTATTATTTTTATTATTATTATCATTAAGGAGGAAGTTAAACTGAAATTTGAGTGAGGAGGGAGAGCACGTATAACTTTAAGCCCTACAGAGGAGAGATCAGAGCCTTCAGGAGGAGGCTAAGGAACTCAAGAAGTAGCAGTGATCGTCTGAGGATTTTACTGCGTGAGACTGAGTGCATTCTGACGTGTTACACGTAATCCCAGCACCTGTCTTCGCAACTTAAGCATATCATAAGCCGTACGCGAAATTAACCTAGAGGAGCCCGTGCACATAACTATACTCTTTTTACCTTAACCCAGGTATTTGTCCTTCTGCAACTTATTTCATGTTGCTTAGTGGCAGAAAAAGAGAATATCCCTACCATTGCACTTTTTCATGACTGACTTCATATAGTATTAATCTGTTGTTATATCTCAGCATTCGTTTGTGGTGATTTTAGGCCACGTTAGAGTACAGTGAGAATAGAAGTTATATGTTAACACAAGTCAGAATTAAACACGTGTGTTGCATTGATTCTAGAGTATAGTGTAATAAGCCAAGTAGTAAAACACCGAGAGAGACTATACAAAATCTCTTTTTACCGCTTGCATATTCCGCAGGGGGTGAAGGGGGGAGGAGGAGACGAGGATGAGACGGAACGACGGAGAAGATAGGTATATAAGAGAAGGGATCGAATGTGGGTCGGAGAAAGTGCAGCCTGATGGCTAAGAAAAGGGTAACACTGAGGAGATTTATTTTTGGCCACCCCTTCCAGAACTGAGGTGTCTAGCAATAGATCGACAGAACGACAGCTTTTGACCAATAAATTAGTAGAGTCTACGTGGCGGGTCAGTATCCTGAAATCTGGAGTAAAACTATTATAGAATAGGTTGGATTAGGTTAAGTTACGTTAGGTTGACAGTGAGGGATGTTGTATGTATACTCATTTTACCTTAACCCGGCCCAGATTTTTGTCCTCTTCCGGCTTAATTCACATAGCTCAGTAGCAGAAAAAGACAGTGCTACGGCACTACATCCCTTCTATAGCAATGCCCCGTGACTAGCATAATCTTTTAATACTACTTCCTTTTGACAGCCCAGCATTCAAGATGGAAAGATGACAATTTTAGTCCTAGTACAAGTAAAATGAGTATAGTAGTGCATGTGATGGTGGTAAGTTGAGCATGTCACAGCAAATGAAAGGTTGGGTCAAGATGGCTTAGATTACCTCAGCCTTGTTTAACAGTGGTTAGGTTAGGTTAGAAGTTAACAGTCCATGTGACATTCAGTACCTGTATTAGTGCCACTGATGGTACTATGATCAGGTGACAGCACATTTTGGGTTAGGTTAATGCAGACTGGCTGATCTCTGTAGTTTAGGTTAGATTATTGAAAATTAGCCTAACTTAAGTGTTAGTTAGGTTAGGTTAGATTACTGTAGGTTAGCTTCAGTTAGCTTTAGGTTAGTATATCACTGGAGAGCGTTATACGAGTATCTAACAACGTGTGCTGGTTGTGGGGCAAGCATTTGACAGTACAGTTTAGGTTACGTTAGGTTAGGGTAGGCTAAGCTTGGCTTTGTTTGATTAGGTGACGGTGGTAGTAGCTGTTACATTAAAGTTAGATTAGTTTAGGATAAGGTAGTTTAGTTTGGGTTGGTTAGAGTTAAATTAGGTTAGCATTGAGGTGTGTTACATCCAGCAGTGTGTGTGTGCTGGTGGTGGGGCAAGCAGGTGACAGCACAGTTTAGCCCATCAACTGCCTGCACCCGCCCCTTCCTGCAAACCCCTACCCCCTACTCCCCTTCCCCCTCTGTTCTCCACCCCCTACACCCACTCCCATCCCCACATCCATCCCAACTCCTCATTTCCACGCCCAACCTCATTCCCACTTCCACCCCCACACCCACACCCCACTCTCACCCCCGCACGCAACCCTCTGCTCTGTTCACCCTCATTGTTTCCCTGCTTGGTTCTGGAGAGAGAGAGAGAGAGAGAGAGAGAGAGAATTATATGTATTCGCTGATGCTGCATGATACATATTCACTGATATTTAAGACGATACATATTCGGTGATGTATAAGATGATGCCCACATCTTCATTCTATGCCGCATAACACGATACTCAGCCTACTCACTAATGTATAATACCCACATATTCACTGATGTATGATACCCACACATTCACTGGCGGGAATAGGATGTAGTAAACTGATCCCTCCACCCCATAGTGAAATATATTGCAAGCAGCTTCGTACCTCCCACGGACCAGAACTTATGGAGATTCTACCTGAGATTTCCTCCTTTTCTCCCACTATGTGTTGCTAGTGTGATTAGGCAGCAGAGTGTCACCCACCCTGCCTGAAAGTGGGAAACTGGGTTAAAGTGATGATGATGATGATGATGATGATGATGGTGGTGGTGGTGGCTGTGGTGATAGTGGTGGTGATGGTGATGATGATGATAATGATAATGATGATGATGATGATCATGGTGGTGGTGGTGTAGCGGTGGTGATGATGATGATGATGATGATGATGGTGGTGTGGCGGTGATGATGATGATGGTGGTGGTGTGGCGGTGATGATGATGATGATGATGGTGGTGTGGCGGTGATGATGATGATGATGAGTGAGGTGATGGTTATGATGATAATGATGGTGATATATGATTGTAATAATGAAGATGATGATGTGTGGTGGTCGTGTGGTAGTGGTGATGATAATGTGTGTGTGTGTGTGTGTGTGTGTGTACGTTTGATGACCTCTGAATAAAAACACTAGGCTATACGCCCAGATGTCATGGGACGACACGGTATAACCTTCAGAGAAATTTTACCTTACACACCAGAAAGTGGCATAGGTGCGTCCCTCTCTCTCTCTCTCTCTCTCTCTCTCTCTCTCTCTCTCTCTCTCTCTCTCCTAATTACGCCTTGCCCACACACTTCTTTGGACTAGGGAATATCTTACAGTATACCGGCAACAGTTAAACTCGGTTTCTTCTTAAATGCACGGAACTTTGTCATCCGTGCATTCCACAACTTGGGTACGAAGTCGTGGTTGCATGAAATTCGATGAGTCTTTACCATTAATGTACGATGTTCCTGTGTCGGGGATTTTGCTGAAAGGGTACTTAGCGTGGAACCCTCGGCCTATTGCTTCATACTCGCGACTCCTACAGATCCAAAGATTAGAATTTCCCCACTGATTAACTTTTGAAAATGCCTCGTTCTGCCCACTAAACGGACACAAGGCGCAAATGTGTTTCTTAGCTATGGAGCAGCATTGAGTCTTCTTGGCTATTATATACTTCTTACTCTACTTTGGCCTGAAGCTGCCATCTCTCTGTCTTGAATGATGCGTTGTAAACAATAGCTTAGCACAAGAATATGAAGCAAGTCACGAAGAAGCGCTGTGGAAAGGACGTCGAGACATAGCACTGTCTTTTCCAGCCACTGAGCTATGTGAAATAAGCTGCAAAAGAACGAAACTGTAGGCCATGTTAAGGTAAAAAGGGTATAGTTGAAGTGACCCTCTAATCTGATTACACTTGGTCATCAACTTAGAGGGGTTTGAGTTCTTAGTCAGGTAAATATATATATATATATATATATATATATATATATATAGATATATATATATATATATAAAACTAATTACACAAATAAATAAGTGCTACAGATACAAATTAAATCCAAGTGATACTCTTAATTACAGAGTTAAACCGGCCATATTAGGTCATTATGACATACATGAGTGTGTGTTGCCCAGGGTAAGATAGACTAGATATGTGTGTATGTGTGTGTGTGTGTGTATGAATGAAAAGAATGTGTATTTATATCTATATATCTATGTATATGTGTGTGTGTGTGTGTGTGTGTGTGTGTGTGTGTGTGTGTGTGTGTGTGTGTGTGAGGGAGGTAATAATTATCTCCGTGTGAATAAGTGTATTTTCATGCGTTTTTGTACAAATGCATTCATGAGCGAGGAAATAAATGCGTGTGAATGAAAGAAATTCATTGTGTGTGTGTGTGTGTGTGTGTTCTTACCTAATTGTTCTTTCCTAATTGTATCTTTACAGGAATGAGTCAAGCTCTTACTGTCCCGTGTCTTAAACCATATTTATCGTACATATCCTTAAATTTGTGTGTGTGTGTGTGTGTGTGTGTGTGTGTGTGTGTGTGTGTGTGTGTGTGTGTGTGTGTGTGAAAATGAGTGGGAGCTTATATGTGGAGAGAGAGAGAGAGAGGTGAAGGTCTGTGTTGGTAAATGGTAAGGGGATTGAGAGGGAGGGGGTATGAGAATGGGGGAGGAGTATGAGAGAGAGAGAGAGAGACAGAGAGAGAGAGATAGGCGGGGGGGGGGGAATGAAAGAAAAATGGAAGATAAAGGTGTACGAGAATGAGGAAGAGGAACACATGACACACTATGCAGCAGAGACCACTGTGACCACAGTGTATGTACTCTAAATACCTCCATGCAAAATACACTGACTGTGACAAAGACGGTTAGGAGGGAGGGGGGAAGTATGACTGGGAAAACCTAGTGATGTGAGGGAGTAGGGGAAGTTACCAGTTAATATTAAAAAAAAAAAAAAAAAAGGGACCTAAGGGAAGGGAACGTAAAAATTGAAAGCACTCAGAGAAACAGCTCGAAAGGTTGCAAGAAAAAGAGATTGAGTGAGAAAGAGCAGGTAAGAGTGTGAGAGTTTTACGTATGCCAGAACTCTCACTCTTAACACATGTGATGAAATTCCAGCCTATCCTGCTTGAAAACGCGCTCGATTTTTTTTTTTTTTTTTCCAGCTGTTGTCATGTGCTGACTCAGTTGGCGGATAAACGATAACCTCCGCGAGCGTTCGGTATGAGCCCGATTTCTCAACCCTAGGTCCTATTTTTCGTAAGCTAAATAAATAGTTATCTGTCAGTGTTCAAAATAGTAGGTGCCTTCATGCTTTAATTTATCGTTTACGAGGTAAATCAGAATTATCTAAAAATTGTTCAATAATAAAAAAATGGCACCTAGGCAGTGACGAAGTTACATGCTGACCTCACCAACCTCCGCTGTTCGCACCGTTTTGTTCTTCCCTTCCGTCAATGCTTCTTCCTCATTCATTTGTTGCTCCCTTCGAGTCTGTCCAGCTTTCCTTTCTACACTCCGAATTCGTTCTCAATCTGCTCTCTAATTTATTCCTTTTCTCGATCCCGCCTCCTTTTCCTTCTTTATATATTTCAACCTTTCCCATCTACTGTACTTTCTTCACAGTCTTGTTCTTTTTCTCGTTCCTTTCTTCGCTTATCCAGCTATTTCTACTTTCCCTGTTATCTTTCTCGTATTCTCTTCAGATAACAAAGTATCTTTTGTACCTCTCTCTCTCTCTCTCTCTCTCTTTTACTGACTAATTTGATCTAGTCCAGCATTATTATAATGCTGATTACAATTTTTATGAAATCACGAAATATTACACCCAATAAAATGCAGTATAGTCTCAAGGAGGACAGCTCAACACCCCCAGAAGGAGCCTACGGAGGGGCAAATAGAGCGCGACCTGACTCCGGACGACAGGGACATTAGTTCGCCCGGGCCGCGCGCCCCTATGACCCGGAGCTCGCCCGCCGCCACCATAGCAGGAAAGTGAGACTACCTTCCGGACGAGCCGACCACCAACAACCACGGGGTGGGGCTATTAATCTAGCTCCAGTCAGCACCCGAGACGGCTGGTAGCCGCTCAACCCTCCTACAGGAGACGGCCTGCACCCGCTCTGGAGGTAATGAGGAGACGGCCGGTAGCCGCTCCCACCTTCATCAGGTGACAGCCAGAAGCTGCTCTGAAGGTGCCCTTAAAGAGACAGCCTGTAGCCGCTTGACCCTCCTACAGGAGACGGCCGGTAGCCGCTCTGGAGGTAATAATGAGACGACCGGTAGCTGCTCCTGCCTTCGTCAGATGGCCAGCAGACGCTCCGAAGGTGCCCTAACAGAGACAGCCTGTAGGCGCTTGACCCTCCTGCAGGAGACGGCCGGTAGCCACTCCGGAGGTATCCAGGAGACGGCTGGTAGGAGTGGTAGCCGCTCCCTCCTTCGTCAGGAGATGGTTGGTAGCTGCTCCAAAGATGTCCTCGCATCGGCCTGTAGTCGCTCCCTTCCCCAGGCCACGACCAATAGCCGGGCCTTTGCGACGGCCGTGTAGTAGATTGCATTAATCCCTTTTCTTCTCATATTGGGTGTAATGTTAGGTGTTTTAGGGTCGGCTTCCCGTCCCTCTAATGCTTAGTGTGTAGCTGGGTTCCCTTTTCTAGACCGAAGCTTAGACAAATAAGAGAGAGGCAGGACACAAAAACTCAAGGCAACAACCTTACACGTGTATTGCTAAATTCTACAAGTGGAACGGGTAGATGTCACAAGAGTACTTACACTGAACAATTATAAACCTTAGGCCTAGACTGTGGGTGTTAGTATCATGCAGGATGCTACTTGGGACACGATCGGGTAAAGTGAATAGCACTATAATCAGGAGTCCTAGGGTAGTGGGGCCAAATGCTATCACTTAGGGGAAGTCTAGGTTTTATCTATCGGGTGGAGTTCTGTTCACTAGGGCCGTGGCATTGTTTTCATTGTTGGCAGTCTAACTGGTTTGTCTGTCGTGTCGTTAGTTATTGTTCTCGCACTGGAGCCTCCGTATGAACTTAGTGTGAAGCATTATCACCAGATGGTAGTGTGTTCACTCAGACAGACACTTATTCCACTGCCCTGCCGTATTCACTGTCTTACCGTTACTTTATTTATTCCACCTTTCTTTTACACTAACACTGATGCGTTTAATTCTCTGACTTCCTGTATTTTGATAATTCACTGTTCTACCCTTGCTTCACTGTATCACTTTCACTGTGCTTTCACTGTCACTCACTTTTGAGACTGGGTGTAACGGCGGTCAGGTACAAGGGCGATGGGAACAACTCAGCCTAACTACTGGCGGGGCTGAGTTCCGCTGGGGACCTCCGTATTCAGGGGCCACGGGATCAAGTGTGGGGGCATCCTCTCTCGTCCGGGGCTGCTGGTGGCGAAGGGTCCCGTGCTCTCGGGGCTCGGGGTGGGAGTCTGGCCCTCTGGGCTGGGGCCGAACAGTTGCCTGAACCTCTCACTCTGGCGCCTGATGGAGGATGAGGGTCTCCGGCGTCGGGGTGTAGGGATGTCCCGCCCACGGGTCTTGCGGGCGGTCTGAAGGTCCCATGGGCTGCGGTCTCTGGTGGTCGAGGACGCCATCAGGAGTGGGCTGCGGCATCGGCCTCCATCGGGGTCTGTCAGGTGAGTCCTCTCAGGAACTGGCTGCAGTGAGAAGAGCCCGGTGGTGGTTACGGGGCCTCTCCAGTAGTCCTCCAGGCTGGGGTCTCCCTCTGGTTCATAATCTCATGTAGGGGAGTCAGCACCTGATGGAGGAGTGGCTACCGGCCTGGGCGGACTTATGTCCCTGTCGCCCGGAGTCAGGTCGCGCTCTATTTGCCCCTCCGTAGGCATTTTCTGGGGGTGTTGGGCTGTCCTCCGTGAGACTGTACTGCATTTTAGTTTCGGCCTGACTTACCCAGTTCGTGCCAGAATTACATTTTCGCAACAAGTAAAATTTCCATGTTTAGGTACTAGGTACAATGATCCACTTATCACTCCACTGTTCAGTCAAGAAGTCCCAGGATATCTTATTGGTCACTGAATAAGGCGCCATGACAGAAAGAAAACGGTACCAGCTGATGCATTAAACAGGAATGACTCAAACAAACCACCACCATCGCTGCTTGCTATGGTTGCAGGGACATCGCAGTGAATCAGTTGCCTAGACAGAGGGGTGATCGTCGTGGCACAGGCCGCCCCTAAAATATGCCTGGCCACCTCAGATTTCAGGATGAATACCCTCGTACCCACCTCCCTAGAAAGTTCTCCTCTGGTCACTTCATAAATACAGTAGCTACGGCCACTCCTTAGCCACTCCATTAGCTACGCTTCTGCAATGAGTCCTTCTCACATCCCGCATTAGCTATCCTGTCACTTCATAAACCTCTCTTCGGTCCTCAGTGACAATTTCTCACGAGAGCCGGAGCAGGTCGCTGGGTTATAATGAGCATGAACACAAAGAAGTAAAAGAGAAGGCAAACAGCAACAGACTTGTTGGCCTCCAAGGTATTTTGTTGTAGGGTAGGTTTGTTAGATGCCCTCGGCGTTCCAGCCGGATGTGGCCCATGATTATTTACTGTATATACAAGGGAATGGTTAGGGTTTAGTTCATAATGCCACCGGGAAGCAAGCAACTAAACTCATTTATTTATTTCCTTCATTCTTTCCTCTTCCTTCTGCCTATGGGTGACTCTACACTGAGTGACAAGCCAAATGATTTCCTGTACACCAGGAAAGCATTTACTACGCTGGGTGGTAACCGTACATCCAAATTATGACGCCTGGTGGTTTAGTGGGTAATTACGGCGCTGCAATCGGATTGAGCCGGTGAAGGTTTATATCCAAGGGATGGCTGGGGTTACTGCTCATGTAATGCCACTCAGGGATGAGTGAGGCTGGTCACTCATCTTAAATGTCAGGACCAACTTGCCTAGCCTCGGGCTTCTGTTCTCCTCATGAGGCAATGTAGGATTGGCTGATGGATGGATGGATTTTTTAAACTGAGGTGAAGTTGCATTTGACAGGTCGGTGATGACTGGCTGAATGCAACGTGCCCGAATAATATCGTTTTATTTCAAATAATTAGCGGTAATGTGAATTGAAACTTATTTACCAACCCAAATACAAAGATGCTATTCGGACATGAAGTTAAAAGTTTATTGTTGTTAAAGGTACAGAGTGCTTATGGAGCAAAAGAAGGTGGTTGGTCTTGCCACACACCTTCTTCAGTATGTTGCATTCAACCAGCCATCACCAACCTGTCAAGTGCATCTTCACCCCCATAAAAAAAAAAAAAAAAATGAGCATAGTCACGCCGTAAATGTCTGGACTAAGAATACTAGCCCAGGGCTACTACGCTCTTGATGGAGTAATAAGACAGGACTTATACTCAATGGTCAGGATTTTTAGTGGTTATTAAGAGGAAATGTTAGGTTTAGATTATTATTATTATTATTATTATTATTATTATTATTATTACCATCATCATCATCATCATATGCGTGTCTTACCAATCATCTACCTCGGTCCACCCAAGCCGGATCCTTGACCAGTTTTTTTTTTTTTTTTTTTTTTTTTTTTGCGTCGCAAGTCGCCAAGCATATCATAGTAATGCCAGTTTCTCATGTGGTTGTTGCTGTTCTTGTTGCTCTTGGAGAAAATGTTGACATAAACCTTCACTGCACTTACACCATTAATCCTACAACACTCATTTACACAGGGTATGCTCTCATGCTGCCCCCACACCCGATAAAAAAAACTCTATTCATTTCTTTGCCCCCCCCCCACCGGCCTATTTCTTACCCCCCTCTCTCTCTCATTCCAGACGACTACACACAGCTTAGGAAACGCCTTTCTTATCGGTGGAGTTAATGAAGGCTATATTTAACTTTAAGTAAAAACATTTGGCGGTAATAATAATAGATTATAAGTCACCGGAGTGAAGTGGTCAACCCAAAAAATGTCCGTCTTTTGAGAGTAGGGGACAATCACGAACACATACAAGCATAATTGACAAGGGGAAGGACCAGCACGCCTGTTAAAAGATGAAAGTAACTTTGGTCATTCTCGCGTTACCCCTATTTCAATGGAGTCTTATACTAACGGAGTTCTGTAGTGGTCCTCTCTACAACAGCCACCAACCAAGGAATGACGGAAAGTCTCCCCCCCACCATCTATCTAAATGTCTATCTATCTATCTATCAATCTATCCAAGTAATGCTCTTTCTGTCCATTTCTGCAGCATTTCAGTCCATTACTTCTGTTCCATAAATTAATCAGCGCATCACCACCGCCTCACGGCTTTTTGCGACATTTGGTCGCCTACGATGACCTGTCGTCAGGACACGGTACTATACAAGAGGATATCCTCTCATCTTCCCAAGTGAGACCTACGCCTACCACGAATTAATGGTCCAGATGGTATACATAATGCATAGTCCTCCAACTTTTCCATGAAATGTGCATGGCGGCAAATATTCTTATGAGAATACAAGAATGGGTTTTATAGAGTTACTTACTCTCTGGGACTTCAAATTATTGCTAAAACTTCTCAATATATAGCTTGCGGGCACATTTTGATTTACACTTTACGTTCCTTGTCTGTGTCCTTGAATATATGAAATGATGGATTAACCGTCTTCATTCACATTTCGGCACAGTCCTTGTTACTTACTAGCTGTAATATTCCAAGCAAAAATAAACCATTCTATATAATCATATTTAATCATGCATATTTAAATCCGTGTTAAGCTAGCAATGCCTACATGGATGGTGAAATAATTTAACTGGAGCGATGTGTTAAAGACGACGAAAAGTTAAATAGTTTCTATTTAGTGTACGATAATAGATTTGTCGAAATTTTGCACAAATATTTTACAACAGCATGAGTAGAGATTTGTTTTATACATATATAGTGTTATTACTGGTTTACCAAACTCAACATTCAAGTCGACTTGTAACTTTTCAAAAATCGTACAAGATATGACAATGAGCACCCTGGAAGGTGAGCGAGATTTAGGCGGATTAATACAACTTTCACAAGACAGATCTGGTTCCATCTTTTCTTTAAGGCAAGGAACATTTTACAATCAGGTGTTCATACATAGTTAGGATTTCTGTTCCTGTATTATAAGCAGAGTTTAGTTTTGTATTAAAGTAGCAATTATTAGTATAAAATGGTAAACACTGTCGAACTAGTTGCCCGAGCGGAATACTCTAGCGGCACTAGGACCCGAGGTTATATAAGGTGGTGCCTCGGCCATTTTATTTACCCCTATTACATTAAACGTAGGGTCTGTTCACGCGTGGTTGTGTGTCGCTATTTAGTATCACACACACCATCATCTTTGTCAAAAAATTTAAAAAATAACAAAAAAATCATAAAATCTAAAAAATCCCATAAAAATTGCAAACGGTTTAGGAACAGAAGTTGAAATAAGAAACATCTTGTGTGCGTGACGTTGGTGAGTACAGACGTAGCGGTTAATTGGGCACAGTTTCCTTTTATTGCTTATATTTATGATCCTTTCCTATATTAGTTGATTTTTTTGACGTGAAATATGAGTTTGTGTGTCCATATATGGTAGTGCGAGTCAGCATATGGAGATTGGAACTGTGATCAGGTGGTGTCATGGCGCCTCGTGGTTCTTGCCCCATATTTTGCAATAGTTTCCCAGTACAGCACGTTTAGGGCATTCAGACAGTACTATTACTGTACTGGGTAGGCCAGCATGGCGGCAGTATAGTTTGGCTAGGCTGTTTTGACTGGTTAATGCTTAGTGTATAGTAGGCAAGAATATTTGGTATGGCGTAATGTTGATCTTATTGTTTGCTGGCTCATTTCTCAAGATCTGATAAGGGTATAGTCACAGAGCCTGTTTTCCCAAAGATAGATGTGTTATGTGTTTTGAGTTTGTGGTGGTAGAATACAATGTATAACTGGCTGGGGAGGCCAGTGGTGCTCCTCAGATATTAGTGGCAATAGTCACTTCAGCTTTTTTATGGCCGTTATTTAATGATTGATACTAGGAATTCCAGTAGTGTAGTACACTATTGATATTTTGTTTGATCCCAAAAGATGTTAAAATTTCCAGTATTTAGAGTAAACAGACATTTAGTTTAAGCAGCAGAATTATGGTTGACTGCATATTTCCATGGTTATCCTCTATATTATTCTAATCAGTTTTTTTTATGGTAATTGTTTACTGTTGATTTTGTTTTCCCATTTTTATCAGTGTTCATTCTGATAAGTTTTTCTCGAGCATACTGGCAGATTTTCTAACTTACTCAGTTTGAAGTATAGTAATACCAGCCTAATCTTATATACTTATAACAAAGCCTAACCAATCTTAAACTAACTTAACAAGGCAGTTTATCTGTCCTTACAAAAAGTAACCTAACCCAACCCAATCAAACCTAACAACCTAACCTAAGGGGACAACCAAACAAGCCAAAGTGGAAAACAACTTCAGCTTTGTTGCATAGCTGCAAAAGGGTGAATTAATGGACAAACATAGTGTAAAATGGATGTAGTTTCTTTTTAGTAGGTTATGTGCTTGGTATCCCACTATGGGGGGGGGGGACCATTTATAATGGACTATTGTTTTTAGCAGATCAGGCTTTCCCCCATTTTGTCATTTACAACAAGGGTCTGTTGTAATGCAGAACAACTGAACGTGGTTAACCCATGCTAGGATATAGCGATCACTTAGACCCTGCTGAACACTGCAAAAACTGAACAAAAAGTTGCTTGAGTGAGGTGATGAGCAAACTTTCCAACCAACCATTTGTAGCAGTAAATTCTAATTGAATTTTGTGTACATTAATGACTGAAAATATTTAGTTAACTGTACAGTATTATAGTACAGCACACACCGTAGACAACTGAACTTCAGTGGCTTGAATATAGCCTTTTGTGCATCCACCAGACAAGCTTTAGCATAGGTAAATGTGCACTGTACTGTAAGCAACAGAAAGACCTTACTAATTCAGTTCAGATTTTCACCATTTCTGTATTTTTGACTGTTTTCAGGGTGGTAAATTACATTTTCCTGCTGAAAAATTCTTCCCCTGTCATCACATACCTTAAACCATACCTACGATTGTTTCTTGCATAATAAAAGAAATTTAATCAAAGGTGGATTTCGATTCCCTTTTCCCAGCAGGAGGTTAGGTTAGGTATGGTTGGTTAAATTATTAGGTACAGTTGAGCCAAGTTAGGTTAAATAAAACACCTTGGTTAGGACAGTTTCTTCCTCCATAACATTCATGAATCAAACTCGAGTTGTCACAGCAGAACATCTAAATACTAGGGGGAAACAGATTTAACAAGTAATGTTCACTACTCCAGAAATAATCAGAAAAATATAAGACTATCAGGAAGAACTCATTTGATAAGGTGCTTCTGCTGCATCAAGTTTAGTGTAAGCTTACCTTTAGTACTGTAAGTAACATAACCTGGATTTCTCAAACCCCCCCCCCCCCCACTGCATGAACATTGGAAAAGTAAGCCCTCAATATATTGAACTGGGGGGGTGGGGGCCAGACTACATGGCCACCACCCATCCTGCTAAAATACCAACACAAGTTACAACTGACTCTTATTTGCTCTCAGTACAGTGTAGCCCCCACACCAGACACATTTTACATTATCACAAGTTCATCAAACTTAGCAAAACTCCGGGAACAGCCAGTTGATTTACTGTGTCCACTGGGTTCAGTTAGGTCAGCCTGGGAGTTGCAACATCATAGCCCGAGATTTGTACTAAATCTTTTTTGGTTGATACCTGATGGGATTGTGTATGTTCAAGTTTATCTGTTTTGTACGAGTTTATACTGTGTTCCTTGATACCACATGGAAACAAAAATAGTATGCTTGATTTATGTGGTATGGTGGCCATCACTCAACATCGTAGCCCCAGATTTGTACTAAATCTTGTTTGGTTGATACCTGATGGGATTGTGTATGTTCAAGTTTATCTGTTTTGTATGAGTTTATACTGTGTACCTTGATACCATATGGAAACAAAAATAATATTGTACTTGATTTGTGTTAGGTAATTTGTGGACAGTATTACGTTATAGTATTAGTACTTTATGAAATGAAATTCAGGATGTATGGTCTTCAGAACTTATACTAATTTAGATTTCAGGTGTGACTCGGCAGAACCATGAATCCCAGTGGTCCCAGCTACCCCCTTGCCTCTCTCTATGTAGGTGATCTTCATGCAGACTGCACAGAAGCCATGCTCTTTGAAAAGGTAGGATTTCTTTTGTTTGTGGATTATGTATTTTTGTAGATACAGTTGAAGTGAAATTTGGGTAGCTAATGTTCATAGTACAGAAATGAGTACATTGAGGTTGAAAGTAGAAATATTGCAGAAGTGAGGAACCAAAGACTAGAATCCTGCCAGGTTTTTGAGAGAAAGAGAGAGAGAGTCGCCAACTCGAGATTGTAGATTTTGAGATGCTTGGACACATTGCATTAGACTGAAGATCATAGGCAGAAAGAAGCTTCCAGAGTTGACTTGTTGCATTAATGGACTGGGAATATTGGTTAACTCTTAGACTAGAAAGTTGGACACAAAAGGGATGAGTTTACTGCCAGAAATGATTCAGAGGTGTGGGGGTATTCTGGTGGGAGTCATGAAGATTGAGAACTAGCAATGTTAGGCTGTCCGATTTCTTAAAAATGGAGGTGATAGTGTGGTGCTCTTGGGTGTCTGCCCTTTCCTCTCCTCCATTTTTCTTTCCTTCTATCCACTTCTGTCTTCCTTTCCTTTATTCTTTCCTTGTCCTTCTGCCTACGGGTAACTTTACACTCCCACATCTGTGTTTCTTTCCTTCTGCCTGTGGTTGACTCGACACTGAGTGACGAGCCAAATGGTTTCCTGTACAGCAGGAAACCATTTACTACACTGGGTGGCAACCATATAACCAAATTTTGGCGCTTGGTGTTTTAGTGGGTAATTACAGTGCTCCAATTGGATTGAGCCGGTAAAGGAGTGGTTGGGGTTTATTGCTCACGTAATACCACTCGGGGATGAATGAGGCAGGTCACTCTGATCTTAAATGTCAGGGCCAACTTGCCTAGCCCCGGGCTCCTATGCTTCTCATGGGGCAACGTAGGATTGGATGATGGATGGATGGGTAGTGTTGATGTATACTTCAGCATTCCAATTGCAGTGACAATGCAGATTGGCAGGTTGGCACGGAAGGAGGGTTTTTGGTAAAGTGAAAGTACTCTTTTATCCTTTTGAATGTAAGGTAGTGTTGAAGAATGGGTAGAGTCAGATTAGTTTTCAGGTGAACAGATAAATCATTCTAAGAAGCCGGAAGTGATCATGTGTAGGCCTACTCTTTTTGGCTAATGGTTGTTTTGTGATGGTTGATTGAAGTGAGTACAGTAACATTCTAGATAGCTGCATTGGCTAAGAGTGTGGTAATATGTATTATAGTTCAGCTTTATAATGTATTAATAAACTTTCCAGTTCTCCTCTGCGGGGCCTGTCCTATCCATCAGAGTATGCAGAGACATGATCACAAGGCGATCGCTTGGATATGCGTATGTCAACTTCCAGCAGCCAGCAGATGCAGAACGTGCCCTAGATACTATGAACTTTGATGTGATGAAGGGCCGTCCCATCCGCATCATGTGGTCTCAGCGTGACCCATCTCTTCGCAAGTCGGGTGTTGGCAATGTCTTCATCAAGAACCTTGACAAATCAATCGACAACAAAGCCATGTATGATACATTCTCAGCCTTTGGAAACATCTTAAGTTGTAAGGTACGTTGTCTAAAAATGTGTACTACTGTAAATATTTATCTATGCAAGTGGATACAGGCAGTTTTCTTCATTAAACTGTAGTAAACCCTCACTTTAGCAGACGAGAGTTGGATGTAACTGACACTATGAAAGTCACCAAACTTGGTGTGCTATAACAAATAATGCCCATTAAATAGGGTGTAATGGTTCTTAACCCTAGATAGGTAATGTGGGGTATCAGAAACCCTGGTCCCCGAAATTTAATTTTTTAAAAATATGAGCATAAGGTCTACAGATCTGTCAGTCTTATTACCTTCCTGCCTAGTGAAGCTCTTCATGGGGATGATTGGGTTATAGCTGTGCCTGGCTCTGATTTGGCTCTATAGAGCCATTGGGGTATGTCATACCCCAGTTTACCTATAATGTAACCTCAGTTTAGCCCTCATGTGATTTTTTTTTATTTTAGTTTGCTGTCTTTCTCCTTTTGTATACAGAAGGTCCCAACATAAGTCTACCGCAAGCCACCCACCCAAGGAATCACAATATTACTTTTCAGTTTGCAAAATTTAATTTTAAAATTTATACCGTACCTAAAATTTTGCCCTTTTCTGAAAACTTTAAATTTTTTTTTTTTATTTAAACTTTATCTTTTCTGGCCGTGTTCAAAGATAATGAGTTGAATTATTTGTATATTGAACCATTTTGAAATATCTCTGAGTATTTTTGTTTTATTTTTTTTCGTAGAGTACATCATACCCCACTTTACCTAATATAGTAACAAAAAAGTTTACCTATCCAGGGTTAATACATGTTTCCCATCCCATTTACTCCAGCCTGGCCTGAAATTACCCTCACCCCATCGTGACTGCAGAGTTTTAAGATTATTGTATAGTAATATAGTAACAGTGAAAGCTCGATTATCCGCATTCGGAATATCCATATTTCAGCATGTCCAGGTTGTGACTGAATGGTAGTGGTACGGTAATATGTAATATTATCCGTACAATGGCTCTCGTTTAAACAGCAAGCGTCTCGTTGCTAGCGAGCGAGCCACAGGTAAGCAGGAGTGAGTCTGCCCTCCACTCATGCCTCCCTCTCATGGCCCTCTCTTGAGAGTGGTAGAGTGGAGTTTGATGAGGCAGTAGTAGTAGTAGTTGTTCCCTAGGCAGTCTGGCCGAACAGCCCCGAGTCCCTTAAGAAGGCCATGGCTGAGACCAGGCATTCCCACAGAGCTCTCAAAGAGTGTATGTTGTGTTTTTGGCGTAGGTAATTGTACAGTGCAGTCTTCCATAATGTGCTTAATAGTATGGGGTGCTGTGTTGCATCCTGGACAGGCATCAGCGATGGAGTCATCCAGCCTCTTTTGGTAGCTTAAGAGGGCTAGATGGTGCCCACATCTCGGCCTGGCCAGGTGGACCCTATCCTCATGAGGGAGATAAGATTCAGAAGGGTGGATGTCAGGTGGCCGTGCATGCTACTGTGTGTTGTCTTTAAGTGACTGAATGAAGCGGCAAGTGATCTGAGTGTGGATATGCTTCTGGAAGCTGGTCTGAGGGGGGAGAGACAACAGTATTTGTGTATGGTATCGTGTGCTGGGTATTGTTTTGATGTTCCTTGGTGTGGGTGGATGTGCTGCCATGTAATATAGTGGATGTTGTGGGTTTGTGGAGGCTGCAGCAAGAAACTGGGTACCTCTCATGTCTAGGTGATCCTTGACTTTGAGGACTTTGGTTTCTTGATGTAGGTGGTCTGTGGGTGTAGTAGCTGTGCAGCCTGCGATTATTTTTAGGGCCTTGTTCTGTAGGTCTGTAGTGTGTTTTGGTGAGGTTAGAAGCCCAGGCAGGACTTGCGTAATTCATCACTGAACGTATGTATTGTTTGTATATTGTGGTGGTGGTTTCTTAGTTGTCCGAATGTTGTATGGGCAAGTGACTTCAAAGCATTGAGTCTTGGTGTTATTTTATTTTTAATGTTTGTGATGTGTGGTTTAAATGACATTGATGTATTGTATGTTACACCAAGGATTTTGGGGGTGTGTGTGGTAGGGGAGTGTTGTTTATGGTGAGGTGTGGGGTGTGACTGTGTTCTGCTGTCCAGTTTGTGAGAAGAGTCACTGTAGATTTGGCTGGGGCTATTTTGAGCCTGTTTGTGTTGAACCATTCGTGTAGTGTCTTGAGGTAAGGTTGAATGATGTGTGCAGCTGTTTGCGTTTTTGTGCGTACACGTAAGTGTTATATCATTTGCATAGGAAGCTGTGTGTATCTGTGGGGTGTGGGTACGTCGTGCATGTATAGGTTAAAGAGTGTAGGGGACAAAACAGATCCTTGGGGGACACTGTGAAGTTTCTGATGTTAGAAGACTGACCGGCATATGTTACGTGTGCACATCTGCCTGCTAAGTAGTTTGCCAGCCATCTTTTTGTGTTATTGTGCATGTTTGTGTTGAGTATTTTGTTTTTGAGGTTGTGGTGGGGGATGGCATCAAAAGCTTTGCTAATGTCTAGTGTGACTAGGAGTGTTCTGTGTGGTGGCCTAGCTGAATTCATGCCATCGAAAACTGTGTAAAGTCTGTAAGGAGGTGTTTGTGGAGTGTAGTGGCCTAAAGCCATGTTGTGACTGGGCTAGGGAAATGTGAGGTGTGACTAGTTGTAGTACCAGTTGTTCAGTGACTTTAGAGGGGATGCAGAGGAGTGTGATGGGGCGATGTGAGGAGGGTAACGTGGGGTCTTTGTTGGGTTTAGGGATAGTGATGATATTGCCATGCTTCCAGATGTTGGGTAATATGTTGTGCGAGTAGCTGTAGTTTGATATGTTGGTGAGGTATGCCTTGTGGTCCTAGGTGTTTAAGGTGAATGTTGCTTATGTTGTCTGGTCCACAGGCAGATGAGTGCTTGAGGTTGTTAATGCTGTGCTTCGTCTGGTTGTAAGTGAAAGGTGCGTAGTCTGGGTCTGTGGGGAACTGTCTCTTATGTCGGATGATACGTCGGTCTTCGGGATGGGGGTTTAGATGGCTGACTTGTGAAAAGTGATTGATGAGTGTGTTTGCTTGTTGTTTGTTTGAGGGTATGGTGTCTGTTGTTGTGATGGCAGCGTGTGATTGTGTGGTGTTGCTGTTGGAAAGTGTGATGCTGTTTAGTGTTTTGTAGAGTTTGCTGATGTTTGTTTTGTGGTCAAGTTACAGTTAACACTTCCTGGAATGCCGAAATGACATGGAATATTACCTACCAGCTCAATACATCATTTGTATTGGTGAACACTGTCATCACTACTTATATTATTACAAATGTGTTTGGAGTGAGTACTGTATACAGTACTCTATCATCATCATGAGTACTCTATCCAAACACAAAATAAAATAGTTGGAAAAATACATAAATTGGTAAGGTCTTTCTGATGAAGGTTAAACATACATTTTGTGCCCATTTTTTTGTTCATTTTTGTGGGCATATGTGAAAGAGAGAGTATTGATGCAAACAGTAATGTATTCCATTATCCCCTTAACCCCCGGCATTGAACAACCCTTTACAGTACTGGTGTCAGTGACGTGGAGTTAGTGTGAGCTATAAAAAGCTGTGAACAATTATGGGAAGGGAACGAAGGTTGCTGGTATGTTTACACGACTCAAAGCTACTATTCCAGGCAATCAGGCGGTCTCTTAATCTTAGATGTTTTCGCCCAATTGGTAAATGCATCATAACTTTATAAATTCTTCTGTGAATCATGGCAAATCATAGCAAATCATAGCATGGGTTTAGGAAGCTAAAAAAAACACATTGCTAGGTGCGCCAGATGATTCGGTTCACATCATTCGGAAAATTAAATGGAAGAAATTTAATCCATCTTTGAGTACGTAGAGTAAGTTTCTTCCATTCATCTGAAATCAATATATTTTTCTTAAAGATGGGAAGAGAATAGTTGGGTGCACCTAGCAATGTGTTATTTGGCTTCCTGAACCCATGCTATGATTCAAGGAAGAATAGATAAAGCTACGGTGCATTTACCAAATGAGTGAAAATATGACATTAAGCGATGGCCTGACTGCTTGGAATCGTAGCGTAGGGTTGTGTAAACATACCAGTGATCTTCATTCCCTAACCATGATTGTTCAGATTTTTTTATAGCTCGCACTATCTCCACATCACTGACACCGGCATTGTAAAGGGTTGTTCAGTGATGGGGGTTATTAAGAGGATAATGGAATACATTACTGTTTGCATCAATACTCTTTTGCATATGAACAAAAGAATGAGAGCTATGTGTACATTTAACTTTCATCAGAATGACCTTACCAATTTATATTCCTCCAGTTATTTTATATATTTTTCTGACACTAAGTTAGGTAATGTTTGGTTAAATTATTAGATACAATTAAACTCGGTTAGGTTAGGTTTAGTTAAATGCTTAGGACAGTCCCTTCCACCATTATGCGGAGGAATCAAAGTACAAGAGCTGTCAGAGCCATACAGCTAAAAACAACAGGGAAACAGAGTTAACAAGCAACACTTATTTATGGGTAATGCATTACAGTATCAGTGGTTCATGGGCTACACAATTACCGGTAAATGTCATTCTCTAGAAGGCTTCAAGAATTAGCGAATTTCAAGAATAAGCGAGGGGGCTTGTAATGTCACCCTCGCTGATTGGGGGAGTGGTTACTGTACTGTATGATACTATGCAAAATTGTAATCAATACAGTACTATACCTGAATCTGAAAAATGTAGAAACTAGTGAACATATACAAGTGTAATGAAACAGTAGGCCTACAAGTCACAGATAACACATCTTGGACTTACGAGATGATTCCAGACATCTGCTGATCAAGACTAGTAAATGGGACTATTTCTCAAAAACTGCCAAACTGTCGGATCTACTGAATAATCAACTGCTGAATATTAGGACTTTTACTGTACTACTTTACCCTTCAGTGGACATGGGTTCAGAAATTTGCGTGCTCCCTGGCCGGCCCAGAGACCATTTTTTCAGTTTAAAAATCACCCCCCCACAGATGTGAAGAATTGTCTGGTGCGCTTGGCAATGTGGGTTTTAGTTTCCCAAACCCATCCTGTTATTTGCTGATTCATGGAAGAATTAATGGAATTACAGTGCATGTGCCTTAGAGTGAAAACATCAAGTGACCGCCTGACTGCTTGGGATGATAGCATAGGGTCGTGTAAACATACCAATGACCTTCGTTCCCTTCCCATAATTGTTCACAGTAGTTTCATAGTTTGTGTTAACTAGTAGTCACTGACGTTGGTACAGTAAAGCGATGTTCAGTTCCAGGGGCTATTAACTCCTTTGCCACGAGGGTGACTAATCTTGCATATTACCATGTACGAGGCTTCCCCTCCCTCATTCCCCCACACTACTTTTCCAGGGAAAAGCTGCTATCTTGCAAAATAGCTATGGTGTTTTGTGGGTTTGTGTATACGTGTGTATGTGAGTATACACCTTTGTGTGTAAGACTGAATCTGTCACTGGTTGTGCTTGTTATAAGAATAATATAGATCAAAAAATATTTTTGAATAGGTTCATAAAAATTACAGCACAGTGAAAAATGCTTCCCCCTGGGGGTAGGGGTTTTTTTCAAGAATACTCCCCCAGTATCCCTGCTTGTCGTAAAAGGCGACTAAAAGGGTTGGCGGAGGGTTAGTGCCCCTCCCCGGAAAACAACTAACTAAAAAAAACAAACAAGAAGCCTCGGACAAGGACTGACCAAACGTTGACGACCCAGGACCGGACAAAGGACTTGGTAATGTGTACATGGAATGTAAGAGGAGCGAATGATGAAGTGAAAGAGAGAGAGATTGTCCAGGTGCTTGAGGATGCGAAAGTGGATGTATGTGGAATAACTGAAACAAAATGGAGAGGAGAAAGTGTGAGAGAATGGGAGTATGGATGGGGTATATGTGCAGGAGTAGATGAGAATGAGAGGGCAAAGGAAGGAGTGTGTATAGTTGTGAGTAAAAGATGGAAGAAGAGCATAAGACAGTATGGATCAGTTGGGTCAAGGATTGTGTGGGTAAAGTTGAAAGTTGGAATACAAATGTGGGCGATTGTGTGTGTGTATGCGCCAACGCAAGATCGTGCTAGAAGAGTGAGAGAAGAGTTCTGGACAAATGTGGAAGTGTGCATGGAAAAGTTTGGAAGGAATGAGAGAGTGTTTTTGATTGGTGATATGAATGGTAAAGTTGGTAATGTGAAGGTGGATGGAATAGTTGGTGAGTGGGGTGTGCCTGCTGAGGTAGATGAGAATGGGAGTGCGTTAGTGGACATTTGTGCTGGGAGGGGGTTGGTAATAGCCAATACCCTCTTCAGGCATAAAATGATCCACAGGTATACATGGCGAGTGATGAGAAGGGTGGGTGGTGAACTGAATGAAAGGAAGGCAATGATTGATTATGTGTGTGTGGATGAAAGGATGCGAAGATGTGTAAAGGATGCAAGAGTGTATAGAGGTTGGGGGAGTGGACTTTCTGACCACTACTTGGTCGTGGCCAGAATTAGGATGCAAGTAAGATGGAGGAATAGAAGAAGGGAAAGACGAGAGGAAGGAGTAGTTGCAAGGAGTAGTTGCAAGGAGAGTGGAAAGGTTACAAGAGGATGAGAAAAAGGTAGAGTATAAGAGAGAAGTGGAGGAACGATTGAGCAAATATGAATTGGAGCAGATGGGAGACGTGGAAGGTGTGTGTAAGATATTTACAGAAGAAATATGTGCAGCATGTGATGTGGTGTGTGGAAGGAAGAGAAGACGGAGGGGGGTGCAAGGAACAGTGTGGTGGACTGAAGAGGTGAAACAGGCAGTGGCACAAAAGAAGAAAGCATACAATGAATGGATGAGAAATAGGGGCGTGGAAGAAGTTGAGAGGCGGAAGAGAGAGTTATATGTGGAAAGGAAGAGAGAGGTGAAAAGATTAGTAAGAGAGAGTAAGAAGAGAGTGGATGAGGAATTTGGAAGGAATTTGAGTGTAAAGTGGAGGGACTGTAAGAAAATGTTCTGGAGAGAAGTGAAAAGAGTAAGACAGGGTGGAAGTGAAGTTAGCAGGGGAGTGAAAGATAAAAATGGTAGATTACTAGTGGAGAAGGGAGAAAAAGTGAGCAGATGGAGAGAACACTTTAAGGAATTGTTGAACGTAGAGGATGGAAGTAATGCGAGTATAAGTGGCTGGGGAATGGCTGGGAGAACTAGGGAGGTGAGAAGACAGGAAGAAATCAGTAGGATAGAAGTTGTGGAAGCAATGAAGAAAGTTAAATCGGGGAAAGCCCCAGGAATTGATGGAGTGTGTGGTGAAATGCTGAAGCATGGGGGAGAGATAGTAGTAGAATGGATGTGGAAGATGTGCAGATTGGCCTGGGAGGAAGGTAGAGTCCCGGAGGATTGGAAGTCAGGTATAATTATTCCCTTGTACAAAGGAAAAGGGGAAAAAGAAGTGTGTGGTAATCATAGGGGCATTTGTCTTCTTAGTATAATAGGAAAAGTGTATGGTAGGATACTTATAGACAGAGTTAGAGAAGGAACAGAGAAATTAGTTGGAGAAGAACAGGGAGGCTTTAGGAAGGGAAGAGGTTGTGTAGATCAGATATTCATTCTTAGATCTTTAGTGGAAAAGTTTCTAGAGAAGGGAAAGAAGTTGTATGCGGCTTTCATGGATTTGGAGAAAGCATATGACAGGGTGGATAGACAAGGATTGTGGAAAGTGTTAAGAATATATGGAGTAGATGGGAAGTTGTTGAATGCTGTGAAGAGTATGTACGATGGTGCGAAGGCTGCAGTGCGTGTGGATGGTGAACTAAGTGAATTTTTCTCTTTGAAAGTTGGTTTGAAACAGGGATGTGTCATGTCTCCATGGTTGTTCAATCTGTACATGGATGGGGTAATAAAAGAGGTACAAGGTAGGGTAGTGGATGTTGGAGTGGCCCTGGTGAGAGAGGATAGTGTTTGGAAACTCCCTGTACTGTTGTTTGCAGATGATACTGTGTTGTTGAGTGAAGACGAAGGGGAGCTGCAAGGCTTGGTGGATGAGTTTGGGAGAGTGTGTAAGAAACGGAACCTAAAGGTGAATGTAGGGAAGAGTAAAGTGATGGTCTTTGAGAGAGGTGAAGTCAGTGAATGTACAGCGAGGTTGGATGGTGAGGAATTGGAAAATGTGAGTACGTTTAAGTATTTGGGTAGTGTGATGAGTAAGGATGGAGGTTTGGAGGGTGAAGTGCTTGAAAGGGTACAGCAGGGAAGAAAGGTTGCTGGTTCCTTGAAAGCAGTGATAAGAAACAGGGAAGTGAGCATGGAAGTAAAAAAGTTACTACATGACAGTATTGTGATACCAACTCTAACATACGGAAGTGAAGCTTGGACATTGTTGGAAGGACACAAGTCAAGAGTGAGAGCAGTGGAAATGAGTTATTTAAGAGGAGCCTGTGGAGTCACGTGGAGAGACAGGCTGACGAATGAGGATATAAAGGAGCGTTGTGGTGTGGATGTGGATGTGATAGGAAGCGTTGTGAGGAACACACTGAGGTGGTTTGGCCATGTGGAGAGGATGGAGGGTGAAAGACTGACAAAGAGAGTGTATATGAGTAAGGTGGAGGGTGGAAGAGGGAGGGGGAGACCGAGGATGAGATGGAGGGATGGGGTGGAGAGGTATATGAGAGAGGGGGGTGTGAGTTGGGAGCAGGGCAGTGAAATGGCGGGGGACAGGGCGACTTGGAGGCGATTTGTTTGTGGCCACCCCAAACGGGATTGAGGCGTCTGGCAATAGATAGATAGATAGATAGATATATATATATATATATATATATATATA
Organism: Coenobita brevimanus; assembly: GCF_032717465.1. Lineage (NCBI taxonomy): Eukaryota > Metazoa > Arthropoda > Malacostraca > Decapoda > Coenobitidae > Coenobita > Coenobita brevimanus. Next base: position 47,865,558 of record NC_137063.1, on the reverse strand, counting down.
TATATATATATATATGAATCAGTTCAATGTACAGTAGTTACCTGTTAGAAATTTTTCCTCTGAAGTCTGATCTGGGCCTACATTTTCTTGGCCTTCACGCCCCTGCTTGGCCCAGACTGTGGCGTATCCTGGCTGTGCCATTAACATAACAGTACAACATGCTTCTGTTCCAGTACATGTGAATGCAGGGCATGGAAACTAAAGGCTGATAAGTGTACACACACTCAAAAAAGTATCCTTACACCTTCTGCATGATACAAACTGACACCATGAATGAAACATCTGATAACAGCCTCCCTCTAGCCCTAACGAGAGAGCTGGATTGTTCAGTGCGAAACTCATCGGATCCCCCTGTAACAATACTTTTTTGAGTGTAGAGAGGCGGCTTGCAGTCCTAATGGACCCAGGATCGAATCCCGGTTGGGGCAGGGAACAGTTTAAGGATTTGAATTTCCTAAAAAGCAGACTTTCCTGATCTATCAGATGACCCGCCGACATGTAAAAGTACCCTCGCTAATACCAGTACACCAGTCCTGTATGAGACAGCCCTAGCATGTATTCAATATGGACTCTGGGTGTTAGCGCCGAAGTGGTGACATGTGGAGGTGTAGGAGGACTACTGGGCCTTGGGATAGGCCACTACCCCCAAGAATTAGGCCCTGAGCCTTTGCCCAGAGTAGGACACGTTAAAAAAAAAAAAAAAAAAAAAATCTGTGAAATTGGATGCCAAAAAATGCTGTTTACATTACCCCTTTTCTGTTGGTTTTCACTGAAAAATCTATTTTCCTTCAGATTTGTCCACTCGCATGCAGCCACTACTTGTTTTACATTGATTTGATATACAATAATTTGCTACAACAATAATAGAAAAGTTCCACCCCAAAATCCGATGTATGATAAATTTCCCGCTATAACGACATTGCCATTGGAAAATACTGTACAAAACACCAGGCACATGCAAGGTGACCATCGCTTGTCTCAGGCAAGATGGCGGCCCCAGTGTGCAGGGCATTGTTTTGGTTCAGTTGCAGTCCCAACACCCCTTCAAAGCCCTGTCTTTTCCACATGTTCACGTGTGGCCCCCAGCTGTCGTCACCTCTCTGCCAAGCATCATGCTACTGTAAGCCTGTACCGTACATCGTGTAGCATCAGGCCAATGTTGTGCAGATGTGTTTGTTGTGTTGTTGCAGTGATTTACTGTACATGAGGAATGCTGCCTGTATTGGTGTGATAAGTGTTTGTTTTGGTCTTGGAGACAACTTGGACAGACACAGAAGTAATTAAGGTGGATTGTCATTTTTGTTTGTCTTGGGTAGGTGACTTTTGGAAGTTGAGTTGACGTAACCCCCTTTTTATGATACGTTTCAATCTCCCAGTTCACGATAAATTTGTTATACGTTAAGGTATGACCTGACGTAACCCCAACGTAAAACGAGTAGTGACTGTACTTGCTTCACCACATCTGCATCAAAAACTAGCATGAGTCCAAAGGCGACACAACATCAGATTTGCTGATTGCTGGGTTCAGCCGGAAAAACTGTCATAAATTTAGGCACGTGGTTGGGACATGTCAGCAAATATGTCACTTATCAACCACCAGCCACCTTCGATTTCTTTTTCATGAATATCATCGGATTCATCTGTCAAGTTCTTCACCCGACGAGTCATCGATATCAGAGTCTTGAGCTGACGGCTGATAGTCCTCATCGCTCGAGGAATCGCAAGATTACTTGAGAGTACGCTGTGATTCGGCAATAATTCACAATGGAGGGAACGACATTACACTCCTATGACACACAGTCAAGACTGATCCTGGTGGGATGCAGAGCTACTGTCCAACACACCATCAATCACATGCCCTTCCATATAAAATGGGATTGGCTGGAAAAAAGAAAAGTGGGTGGAGCTTATTTTATCCCCGGTGACATATACGAGCCAATATGTAAGGCCCTAGCACAATAAACAAAACCCTCTTCCGTCTCCTTTGGTGGCATTGATATATGATGACACAGAGGTGTCGTAGTGAGTGTGCACTGGAGGGTTATGACGTATAAGCATTGTGGCGAAGGGGTTAATGGAATATATTATTGTTTGTATCAAAGCGTCTTACAAGTACACGAGAACAAACAGAAGATTGAGCGCTAAATGTATGCTTAACTTAAACAGCAGAAAGACCTCCAGTTTATCTGTATTTTTCAGACTATTTTCTGGGTTGCAAAATACTTTTAACTGGTTTAAAAATTTCTGGCCTATTAATCATGTTCCTTAGCTCCTTAACCCTTTAAGTCCGGGTCGGGCCTTAAGACGGATTCTCTTGATGGATACTGGATCGGGGCTCATGAGTAAAAGAGCCTCAGGCAACGGGTGACTTCGTATGATACCCCCCTCCTTCCATGTTGCACTCAGAATGGTCTGGGCTCTGACGTCATATGTAAACAAACCTGCTGGTACAAATGTACTGGGTTTGCGGGTGGATTTTTTTTTTTTTTTTTTTTCCAAATAATTACCTAAAAATGACTCATAAATCATAACATAATTTTCTGCAAACAAATATATGCCTAAAATGCTTCAAAAATATGCTATAATAACAGTACATGTGGCCAATTTTTTTCACGTCTGCACACACGCAGGGTTAAGGCAACACGATTGTGTTTATCATGGAGTTAGAGGGAAATCTTCATTTTTTGCCCTCAACACTGGCTTCAGATGGTATGGCAGAACTGAACAGCAACTTGGAGAACTCTGAAGTGACTAGTAGACTCGGTGAAGAGAGGGAAGTGCATGACATCACTGATTTTGATGGATTTTCAGCCAGTGATATACAAACTCCATCAACCTCTGGGGTATCAGTGAGTAGTATTGGAGTGAAACCTAAGTTATCGCCAGGTTTGGAGTATGATAGTGATGAGCAGGGGAGTGGTAATGACGGGGAGGGGATGGCAGACAGTGACAGTGATGGATTTATTCCAGTGAGTGACATGTGATGATGATTCAGACCTAAGTGATGATGAAGATGCTGATGATGACCCCAAGGTGTGTGACCCTCCCCGTAGGCCTGGTGGTACTGGTAGTGCTGATGGATCTGGGTTTATCTGGGCAAATGGTGATTGATTCATACCAAATTGCTATAGATTTGATGCAACTCAGTGGAGTGACAAGGGCTGCTGGTGTAGACAAAAAGTTCTGAAATGGAGTATTTTCTCCGGTTTTTTTTTTTTTTTTTTTTTTTTTTTTTTTTTTTTGAAAACAATTGTACACAGAAGCAAGAAATAAATTTTTTTCTAACAAGGAAAGAATGTTCTGTTCAAACTATAAGAACAAGAAGATAAGTTTTGTTGAATGAGAGGAAATAAGTTCTGTTCTGATTACAGTACAGTACTTGGTGGCATAAGTAAAGTTCAAAAGTTGAAATTGCAATTTTTTAAAATATGGAAACAAGTTCTGTATGAAAATAATTTACACAGAAGCAAGAAATGTTTTTCTAATAAGAAAAGAATTTTGTTCAAACTGTAAGTGAAAACAACAGATGGAAAAAAGTTGTTTATTTACGTTTTGTGGCTTCCTCATGGATTACCCATACTGCATTCATCGGCTGTATCTTCAGTAATGGGCAGGTAAAATATATTCATTTTATTATTTTTATAGATATTTCATCATTATCCATCATCCCAAACACACAAATCGTGAAACTATGACTTCTCAAATTTCCCGAAACTTTTGCCTCCCGGGGCATATTTGCGGATTCCGAATTGCCTCACAGAGGGGTTAATAGCCCTCAGCGTGTAACAACACTTTATCCTATAAGTGTCAGTGACGTTGAGTTAGTGTGAGCTACTAAAAAAATGTGAACAGTTATTGGAAGGGAATGAAGTTCACTGTTACATTTACATGACTCTATGGTACCATCCCAAGCAGTCAGGCAGTCACTTCATCTTAGATGCTTTGAACCATAAGGCACATGCACCTTAATTTCATGAATTTTTCTTCAGATCATAGTGAATCATGGGTTTATAAAGCTAAAAAGCATATTGACAAGTAAGCCAAACAGTTCTCCTAACATCTGTAAGAAAAAGAAATTTATTTTAGATCTTCGAGAAAATGGTCCCTGGGCCGGCCAGGGAAGCATACAAATTTCTTATCCCACGGCTATTGAGGAGTTAATAATCAGTTTAACGGTACTTGTTCCTTTTCCACCAGATTAATTGTGATTTCGGACTGCTCGGGCACTTTGACACTGTATAGCCCAGAAAGTCGGGCCATTGCAGTACAGTAAATCCTTGATATACTGAACCCTCTTTTAATGAATTTTAGTTTTAACGACTGCCTTGAACTGGCCGAATGTTATGTTCATTTAACAAATTTTGTTGGGGAAAAGAATGGATGCGTGAGAAATACCGACCAGCATGGCGCCCTTACACACACACATACACGTGCATGCATGCTCTGCATGTGGTAGAATGCTGCATCAGTCTCTGGGTGGCCTGCATTGCAAGAGGAGCCATGAATAGAGCATTTGAGGAAGCTGTTTAGTTCTGGCTGTACTGTATGTTATTCTGTAAGACTGTTTGGCCAAACAATGCTCTATACTTAATGATCTTGTTCAGTAAAAACCATGACTCTGGGAAATTACCGAACAGCATGGGTTAATGAACTATCAGCTTTAACATCAAAGGTTTGGTACCAATTAGTTATATTGAGCGTGTACTGTACTGTACTAGTCACGAAGTGCTGTGACAAGGCTGTGAAATAAGATGCCAAAGGGTGAAATTACAGGACAGGGTAGTGTAAAATGTGTTTATTTTTAGGACTTGAATGTGCTGTTGTATTAATTTAATTTCTAACATGTTTGAAATTGTGCTAAGTGGGATGGACCATCAGATACAACTATCAGCTTTATTGGACCCAGCCTTCCCCCTCAATTAGTCAGTTAGTGAGGATCTACTGTAGTTTAGTTCTTGTTTTGGTGTATGAATAAATTATATTGGATCAATAAAAGTTTTTATGATTGCAGAATGAACAGAATTTGTAATCCTGGTAAGCTTATTGCTTTGACATGAAATCATGTGGGAAATTTACTGAAGCACCAATAAGTGTCAGATTTATGGTTCTGTATGAAGATACACTAGTTTTAATTGGCTTGGGCTGGTTGTGGTGAAGGGTACTTGAAGGTTATGTTTTTAAAACTAAATCTTTGCATTAAGTAAATGGAAAAGGGCTTAGGTTGAACGGTTCATTTACCTATTATTAGCATTGGTTTGGTAGTGTACTTTTAATGTTAAGTTTGGGAGTGGAGGTTTTGGCATCACTAAGCAAGGTTGAATTGAGAGCTTGGAAGATAATGAGCCAGTGCAATGAGTGGTCCTGCCATATGGTGGGAGTCTGTGAACTTCTCCCAGATACATGATTTGGTGGTGTGAAGGTTACAGCTACCAATATTTGATGTTATTGTACCCAAAGCCAGCTAAAACTAAGTGTTATGTTGTACATAGGTTTACACCAAAAAAAAAATAAGGATTGTGCAGTATTCATTGCCTTATGAAGAAGATGGATTGGGAAAAAAATAGTACAGTATTCAAATGTATGTTCTACTCCTGTTTGTCAGGTGATTTCTAAGGATGTATTAACCCTCCTCATCCCGACGTTTCCTGGACAGTGGTACGCCCCAGTCCCGACTTTTTTGGACCTTTTGGGGGGGGGGGGCTCAAACATCCGCTTTTGGTGAGAAACATCGAAAATTCATAGAGAAATCGCTCACCTGAGGTTTAAAATACTCAATCCAGGTAGGAGTATCTCCTTACCTTACAGGGTTTTCTATCAGGCTGGCTGCAAAGAAAACTAGTTCAATGGGAGGATATCTATTCCACACCACTCATAAACGGTATTTATTTATTTGGTAAGATTTTATATGTAGTATGAGAGTATATTGGTTTTCAAACGGTAATATAGGCATTATAAGCATTGTTTCACTCACTAAATCATCACCATTCCTGACTTTTTTACCACATTACCTGATCATCATTTCTGACTGTTGCTTCGTCTAATGTTTGTCCTCCACATTGTCATCAACTGGGGAATCACTCTGGCTCTGAATTTCGTACCGTGGCATGACATGGCTTTACTGGCCAGGTCACTGATAACAGGTGCTGAGAAAAGGTCATGCAAGGGGGGGGGGGAAGGTCATGCTAGGTAAGGCATGGTCCCTGCCTGGCATCTTGTAGAGGAAGGTGTCCCGTGTATACGTGCCAAAAATCACTCGCAAAAATTGAAAATTGTGCAAATTAGGGACCTTGCAATGTTGCCGCGTTAAAGTACGTCTCCGGGATATGAGTGCACATCATGTGAGGACGTGAATTCACGTCTGCGGGACTCGGCGGGTTAAAAAGGGTTTGTGAAAATTTTGCCTTCATGCATGTATAAAGACGGTATATAATTCGAATATGCTTAATAAGATTTCCATTTCTTAAAAACAATAATGAAAGCTATGGAGAAATTTCCCCTGCGACATTTCCATTTGGTACTCTGCTCTGCCACATGTACGACCGTAAACAAACAAGAGACTGGCGAGGTGCGTCGGTGATAGGGATTGCATGGTTGCATGACATTGACAACAAGAACAGTTAGCAAAATGATGAACTTTGTTTGCGCTATGGCTGACCACAAATCAAATCCAACTTTCAATGCAGATCAGCACCTATTCATGAAACGAGTGAAAGGTTGGGCCAGGTTTCCATCAAAGATGGACACAAAACGTCATAGGCTGTGGGAGATGCGATGTAGAAGAGGTGTTGAGTGGACAGCAACCAGGAAAACATGTCATATATTGCTCCGGCAGTGAATTTTATATGGCAAAACTTATGCATGAAAACATTTCTCCATATAGACTATTTACCATGTTAGTCTTTCACCAGTTACAAGGGATGTTTATTGAATAGTTAATTGTATGTAGAAGTTAACTTCATGGAGATGATGATTCCTGTTTTTTTTTTTTTTTTCACCAATAGCATGATTGTCAAAGGCTTTTGAAAAATTGAGATTTGAGGAAACTACATGAAAATGTGTAGAAAATTTATCTTTGAAACCCACAAAACATGTTTCACTGCCCATCCCATTGGTCAAGTATTAGGAGTGACATTGCAGAGAACAAATAGATGACAGATTAATTGGAACAAAGGGTGGAGGAGCTAAATCTTTGAATTTGAAACGAAAGAGTTTACGAAATTTGGATAATTGAGGGTTTGTTTGATTAAGCATTGATGTGGCACAAGGTGTCTTAGCAGCCCTGTTGACCACAGGTAAGAAACTGCTCCTATATGATTGTCCTTTAGGACAATCATATAGTCTGTGTGGCATGTGCTTTTCAGTGCTTCATTGTGTTAATGTTGTGATCCTATTTTTCAAGTGGCACTTGAAATTTATAATGTTTCCCAATCCAATCTAAGCTGGTAGATGAGGGTTTAGCAGTGCCCTGATCAGAGTCTAGCTAGGTGAACTCTGTATCCAGTTAATATACTTCAGATGAGTGGATGTCAGTTTACTGATAGTTAATATTGGTGGTGGGTTAGTGCCGTGGCTCAGTGGGTTAGAGCGCTCCGCTCTTACCGAAGGGTCGGAGGATCAAATCCACCCAAGAGTCATTGATAGACATCAGGAAGGGCATCCGGTCATAAAATGCTACACGCTCCAAACCAAAGTCCTCTACCCAGGGGCAATGCCTTAGCCATTATCCAAAAAAAGGGATACCTGGCGTTAAAACTCACTTAGTGCCCTACCCCGTAAAAAGAACTATCTAAACAAGTGAATAAAGTGCCTCTGACCAGGAAGGACCATACGTTGACGACTTAGGAATGGACAAAGAACATTCTGAGGGTGGGAACGTGGAATGTGAGAGGAGTGAATGATGAAGTGAAAGAGAGGGAGATTGTTCAGGTACTTGAGGATGCAAGAGTGGATATATGTGGATTGACTGAAACTAAATGGAAAGGTGAAAGGGTGAGAGAATGGGAATATGGTGTAGGTATATGTGCAGGAGTTAATGAAAATGAGAGGGCAAGAGAGGGAGTATGTCTGATAATAAGCAAGAAGTGGAAGGAGAATATAAGAGAGTATAGAACAGTGGGTGCAAGGATTGTATGGGTGAGGATGAAAGTAGGTATACAAGCGTGGGTGATTGTATGTGTGTATGCTTCGACAGAGGACCGAGTGGCAAGAGTGAAAGATGAGTTTTGGGCGAGAGTAGAAGTATGTATGGACAAATTTGAGAGGACCGAGAGAGTGCTTTTGATTGGAGACATGAATGGTAAAGTTGGGAATGTACGAGTGGATGGGGTGGTTGGTCAGTGGGGTGTGCCAGCTGAAGTAGATGGGAGTGGTAGTGCTTTGGTGGACATCTGTGCTGGTAAGGGGTTGGCAATAACCAACACCTACTTTCAGCATAAGATGATCCACCGGTATACATGGAGAGTAATGAGGAGGATGGATGGTGAACTTGTTGAACGAAAGGCAGTGATAGACTATGTGTGTGTGGATGAGCGAATGAGAAGACAAGTGTTGGATGCAAGAGTGTGGAGAGGGTGGGGGAATGGAGTCTTGGACCATCACTTTGTGATGGCCAGGGTAAAGCTGCAAAGAAAATGGTTGAGGAGACGAAGGAGAAGACAGGAGGAAAAAACTCCTGTGAGAAGAGTGGAGAATTTGCAAGATAGTGAGAAAATGGCAGAGTATAAGAGCATAGAGGAAGAAAGATTGGGAAGGTATGAGCTAGAGCAGATGGAAGGGGTGGAAGACGTATAAGATATTTACAGAAGAGATAGGCGCAGCATGTGAGGTGGTTTGTGGAGTGAGGAGATGATGCAAGGGTGTGCAAGGGACAGCATGATGGAATGATGAGGTGAAACGAGCTGTGGAACAAAAGGCATATAGTGAATGGTTAGTGAGTAGAGGTAGGGGAGAAGATGAGAGAGAGGTATATGTGAGCAGGAGAAGGGAGATGAAGAGACTGGTGAAGGAGAGTAAGAAGAAAGTGGATGAAGAGTTTGGGAGAAATCTGAGTGTGAAATGGAGGGAGAGTAAGAAATTTTTTTGAAAGGAGGTAATGAAAGTAAGGCAGTGTGAAAGGGGAAATAGTAGGGGAGTGAAAGATAGGAATAATAGGTTGTTGGTGGAGAAGAGAGAGAAATTGAGATGGGAGGAGCACTTTGAGGATATGTTGAATGTAGAGAGTGACAGCAGTGTGAGTATAAGTGATTGGGTAATGGATGAGAGAAGAAGAGATGAGAGGAGGGAGGAAGAGATCAGTAGAGCGGAAGTAGTGGAAGCAATGAAGATGATCAAGTTGGGAAAGACCCCAGGAATTGATGGAGTGTGTGGTGAAATGCTGAGGTATGGGGGTGAGATTGTTGTGGAGTGGATATGGAAGGTGTGTAGATTGGCTTGGGAAGAGGGAAGGGTTCCAGAGGACTGGAAATCAGGTATAATTGTTCCTTTATACAAAGGAAAAGGGGAGAGAGAAGTATGTGGTAACCATAGGGGTATTTGCCTTCTTAGTGTGACTGGTAAAATATATGGTAGAATACTTATTGATAGGGTTTGGCATATGACAGAGGAGCTAGTTAGAGAAGAAGAAGGGGGATTTAGGAAGGGAAAAGGGTGTGTAGATCAGATATTTTTTCTAAGATGTTTAGTAGAGAAGTATCTAGAGAAGGGAAAGAAAGTGTATGCTGCCTTCATGGACTTGGAGAAAGCTTATGACAGAATAGATAGGCAAATATATGGAAGGTATTAAGAATATATGGAGTGGAGGGGAAACTGTTGAGTGCTGTGAAGAGTATGTATGAAGCAGCTAGGGCTACGGTGCGAGTGGATGGTGAGCTGAGTGAGTTCTTTGATCTCAATGTGGGACTGAAACAGGGTTGTGTTATGTCTCCATGGCTGTTTAATATATACATGGATGGGGTTGTAAAGGAGGTGTAAGGTAGGGCAATGGATGTGGGGGTGGCTCTAATGAATGAGGGTGAGATTTGGCAGATTCCGGTGTTGCTGTTTGCTGATGATACAGTATGAGTGAAGATGAATGGGAGTTGCAAGGTTTGTCGAATGAATTTGGGACAGTGTGTAGGAGGAGGAAGCTGAAAGTTAATGTAAACAAAAGTAAAGTTATGGTGTTTGAGAGGAATGAAGTCACAGAATGTACAGTGAGGTTGGATGGTGACGATATGGAGAATGAGAGTGCATTCAAGTACTTGGGTAGAGTGATGAGTAAGGATGGAACATTGGGGGATGAAGTGCGTGAAAGGGTACAGCAGGGTAGGAAGGTTGTTGGTTCACTGATAGTGATGAGAAATAGGGAGGTGAGTAGGGAAGTTAAGAAGTCATTGCATGATAGTATTGTGATTCCTACTGCGACTTATTGAAGCGAGGCGTGGACCTTGCAAAAGGGGAACAAGTCAGAGTGAGAGCAGTGGAAATGAGTTACTTGAGAGGAGCATGTGAAGTGACATGAAGGGACAGGTTGACGAATGAAGAAGTGAAGGAACATTGTGTGGTGGATGTGGTTGAGAAGATTAGGAGAAATACACTGCAGTGGTTTGGACATGTGGAGAGAATGGAGAATGAAAGACTGACTAAGACGGTGTATGAGGTGAGGTGGAGGGAGGGGTAGACAGAGGATGAGTTGGAGGGATGGAGTTGAGAGGTATATGAGGGAGGGGGGGGTGAGTTGGGGGGAGGGTGGTCAAATGGTGGGTGACAGAGCGACTTGGAGGAGTTTTGTCTGCAGTCACCCTTTGTGGGATTAGTGCGTCGGGCTGTAGATAGATAGATAGATAATATTGCCCTGGTTGTGAAGTGAGGATGCAGGCATTGCATCATCAGTATTCCAGTGTCTGGAAGTGGGATGATATACAGGGTTTGAATGTTTGTGTGGTGATTTTGTGCTTGTTGTTCTGTTGTGTAATGACAGGAGTGTTTTGTATATGGCAGAGTAGATTTGTTTGTACTGACAGGGGAATATTGTTTAAAAGCTGTCAGAGGATGTGTAGTCCTTGTGTGCTTTTATAGCCTTATTTCATAAGTATGCATACTTGTGTAATCCTTAGATCTTCTATACTGTCTTTTATCATTGCATATGGAATTCTAAAACTCCAGTAGATTTCAGTTTACTTAACAGTCCATGCTCTTTGCTCTTTCCTCCAGCTATTCTGAACTCTTCTAAGCAAGAAGTGTAGAGAGCTCCTCCTTAACTCTCAGGTGTTGGAAAAAGCAATCGTGCAAAAAAAAAAAAGTTTCATAAGGCAAACCATCCTATACAAACAGCCAAAGACAAAACATCATCTGTACCTCCATTCCCTCCCTAGGGCAGGGTGAGGACTAGCAGTGTCCAGACAGCCCCAATTTGCCCAGTCCAATGGGCCATGCTTCCATTCGCTCATCATTCAAGCCTCCAGAATGAGTAGCTTCACATAAACGTGTCTGATGGTCACAAACTAGAAACCATCAGTCAAAACCATTTAAAACTCAGGAAAGTTCACCATCTACTAAAGTGCAAAGGAAAGTGGTTTGTTGGGTGGAGTTACTGTGGTCCATACATGGTGGTGTAAGTCTGCTAAAATCTCTGTATATGCAGTGATGCAGAGCTGGTAGTCTTGTCAGCACTGTGGGAATTTTGATCAGCTATACCACGAAGTGTCTAACTCTTTTGAGTCGTGGTGAGGGGTAAGCTTTCTCTATCTATCTATCTATCACCAGACGCCTTAATCCCATAAGAGGTGGCCACAAACAAATCGCCTCCATATCACTCGGTCCTCCGCCATTTCACTACCCTGCTTCCCTTTCACATACCCCTCTCTCATATACCTCTCCACTCCATCCCTCCATCTCATTCTCGGCCTCCCCGTTCCTCTCCCTCCCCCTCCCTCCACCTCGCTCACATAGACTCTTCTCATGAGTCTCTCTCTCTTCCTCCTCTCCACATGGCCAAACCACTTTAACCCTATTCAGGTAAACCTAAAACTTTATCCTTAGTTAAGTAATGTGGAGTCTGTCAGATCCCAATCTTTAAAAAATCACCAAAAATACTTACAACAACTTTATTGAAACAATCACTTGTACACAGTTTCTGTAGTCCTTTTCCTTCAATTTAATGCAAAATGTATGAAAATATAAGTGATGAAATATTGTTTGGAAAATTAAAATGAAAAAACAACAAATTTTATACCAACTGAAACTAGTGGCTGCCATATCAAACTTGATATGTTTCACCAGTTTACTATCATTGCATGCTGTACAGTAATGGCCAATGTTTCTGTAAGAAGTAAGAAGCGCATGTCATAAAAAAAAACTGGGGGTATGCAAGATATATATGGAAAAAAAAAAACAGGTTAGGTAATGTGGGGTCCACTGGACCCCGAGGCCCTTTATCGTGAAAATAGAGCCAGATCCCGAACTGACCCCATCACCTCCCTAAACTAGTCTACTAGTCAGGTAGGGAGAGGGAAAACCAGATCCCAAGACTTTATAGTAATATGTGAAACAACACTTAAGAAAAATAGCTGGGGTCCCACAGACCCCACATTACATGAGGAGGGTTAATGTGTTTCTCCTAACGCCTCCTATCACATCCACACCACACTGCTCCTTCACTTCCTCATTTGTCAGCCTGTCTCTCCATGTGACTCCACATGCACCTCTCAAATAACTTTCTTCCACTGCTCTCACTCTTAACTTCTGTCCCTCCAACAATGTCCAAGCTTCACTTCCATACATTAGAGTTGGTGTAACAATAGTGTCGTGTAGTAGCTTTTTCACTTCCATGCTCACTTTCCTGTTTTTTATCGCTGCTCTCAAGGAGCCAGCAACCTTTCTTCCCTGCTGCACCCTTTCAAGCACCTCACCCTCTAAACTTCCATCCTTACTCATCACACTACCAAAGTACTTAAACACACTCACATTTCTCCATTTCCTCCCCGTCCAATCTCACTGTACGTTCACTAACTTCACTTCTCTCGAAGACTATAACATTACTCTTCACTACATTCACCTTTAGATTCAGTTTCTTACACACACTCCTAAACTCATCCACCAAGCCTTGCAGCTCCCCTTCGTCTTCACTTAACACAGTATCATCTGCAAACAACAGTTCAGGGAGTTTCCAAACACTGCAGGGCTCTTGCTAACTGCCGATGGTTGCGAGCCATTTGGCTCCTAAGGTTTTGGAATTGTGAGCCAAATAAAATTTTAGACTACGAGCCGAAATATTTTACGAGCAATAAATTTATTTATTTACACATTGTGATGATTAGAATCATATAATGAGTTATTGAGGTACATTCATGGTGGCGACGAGGAAAGACTTAAAATCGATCACAACGTGCTTTTTCTTGTTCATTTAAGTAAGATTTACTTATTTTGTAGTTAAGTGGGTTTTGATGTGGATGTATTTTCTCCTTGCCAAAAGGCAACTTGCATGTAAAATTTGTTTGCCGAAGGGAAAAAATACTTGCATTTGCGAGCTGTGGCTCTCCAAACAAGAGCCCTGCACTGCCTTCTCACTAGGGCCACTCCAATATCCACTGCCCTGACTTGTATCTCTCTTATAACTCCATCCATATACAGATTGAACAACCATGGGGACATGACACATCCCTGTTTCAATCCAGCCTTCAAATAGAAAAATTCACTCGGTTCACCATCCACACGCACTGCAGCCATGGCACCGTCATACATACTCTTCACAGCATTCAAAGACTTCCCATCTACTTCATAAAGGATTGTAGAAAGTATTAAGAATATATTATATTCTTAATACTTTTCACAATCCTTGTCTATCCACTCTGTCATATGCTTTCTCCAAATCCATGAAGGCTGCATACAACTTCTTTCCCTTCTCTAGAAACTTTTCCACTAAAGATCTAAGAATGAATATCTGATTTACACCTCTTCCCTTCGTAAAACCTCCCTATTCTTCTCCAACTAATTTCTCTATTATTTCTCTTAACTCTGTCAGTAAGTATCCTACCATATATATTTCCTATTACACTAAAAAGGCATATTGCCCCTATGATTACTGCACACTTCTTTTTCCCCTTTTCCTTTGTACAGGGAAACAATTATACCTGACTTCCAATCCTCCGGGACTCTGCCTTCCTCCCAGGCCAATCTGCACATCTTCCACATCCATTCTACTAATATCTCTTCCCCATGCTTCAGCATTTCACCACACACTCCATCAATTCCTGGGGCTTTCCCCATTTTAACTTTATTCATTGCATCCACAACTTCCATCCAACTGATTTCTTCCTCTCTTCTCACATCCCTGCTTCTTTCAGCCATTCCCCAGCCACTTATACTTGCATTACTTTCATTTTCTATGTTCAACTTTTCATTGGTGTTCTCTCTATCTGCTCACTTTTTCTCTCTTCTCCACTAGTAACGTACCATTTTTATCTTTCACTCCCCAACTAACTTCTTTGGCACCCTGTCTAACTTTCTTTATCTCCTGCCAGAACATTTTCTTAAATTTCCTCCTCTTTACACTTGGATTCCTTCCAAATTCCTCATCCATTTTTTCCTTTCTCTCGCTAATCTTTTCACCTCTCTTCCTCTCTACTCGCTTTTCCGTCTCTCAATTTCTTCCACGCCCCTGTTTCTCATCCACTCACTATATGCTTTTTTCTTTTGTGCCACAGCCTCTCACCTCTTTAGTCCACCATGCTGTTCCCTGCATGCCCTTTCATCTTCTCTTCACCCCACACACCACCTCGCATGCTGCACAGATTTTTTCCATGAATATCTCACACACACCTTCCACGTCCCCCATCTGCTCTAATCTAAACTTACCCAATCACTCCTCCACTTCCCTCTTCTATTCTGCCTTTTTTCCATCCTCTTTTTAACTTTTCTACCCTCCTTGTAAGAACTGCTTCCTCCTGTCCTTCCCTTCTATTTCTCCATTTCATATGTACTTTCATTCTGACCACCACCAAGTGGTGGCCTGAAAGTCCACTTCCCCAACCTCTATATACTCTTGCATCCATCACACCTTCTCATCCTTTCGTCCACACGCACATAATCAGTCATTGCCTTCCGTTCATTCAGTTCACCATCCACCCTTCTCATCAATTGCCATGTATACCTGTGGATCATTTTGTGCCTGAAGAGGGTATTAGCTATCACCAACCCCCTCCCGGCACAAATGTCCGCTAGGCACTGCCATTCTCATCCACCTCTGCAGGCACGCCCCACTCACCAACTACTCCATCCACCTTCATATTCCCTGCTCTTCCATTCATATCTCCATTCAAGAACACTCTCATTCCTAGGAATTCAAACTTTTCCAAGCACACCTCCACATTTGTCCAGAACTCTTCTCTCACTCTGCTTACACGATCTTGCGTTGGCGCATACACACACCTAGTCACCCGCATTTGTAGTCCAACTTTCACTCTTACCCACACAATCCTTGAGCCAACTGATCCATACTCTTATGTTTTTCTTCCATCTGTTACTCACAACAATACACACTCCTTCTTTTGCCCTCTCATTCTGAACTACTTCTGCACATATACCCCATCCATACTCCCATTCTCACACTTTCACCTCTGCATTTAGTTTGTTAATCCATATACATCCACTTTCACACCCTCAAGCACCTGTACAATCTGTCTCTCACCTCATCATTCGCACCCCTTACATTCCATGTAGCTGTCCATACCAAGTCCTTTGTTCGGTCCTTAGTCATCATCTTTTGGTCAGTCCTGGTCCGAGGCTTCATGTTCGTATTTTTAGTTAGTTATTTTCCGGGGAGTGGCACTAACTCTCCGCCAACTGACTTGTTTTCATGTTGGTTGGTTATAAGGTTACCATCCAGCATTGTAAATGATTTCCTGGTTTGCAGGAAATCATTTGTCTTGCCACTCAATGTGGAGCTAGCTCCCAAAAACAGGGTATCACACACCAAGTGGGTGGATGATGGTCGCCCCCAGCTACCACCGAGCTTTCTCCCGTGATGTAATTATCAGATTCATAATCCTCTTTGCTAAACTACTGTAGTGGATGGTGATGTGGGTAAGGATGGTGAATAGCTGTGATAAGACACCATAAAACTGAGTAACAAGTTGTGGCATTCGTTATTAGACATAGTTTTAAATCCTACACTGTACAGTCATGGTCCGTACTTGACAAAGTGGGTGTGTATGGTACATTGCAGCCACACTAAGTTCTTATGCTTTTGGTGAAGAGGAAGGCTTGTTAATGAAGACTTATCTTGGGGTTCAGCAATGAGTTAGGTGGAAGGGACACCTTTGAATTTCCATATACTGCAGAGTAGGGACTAAGGAGTAATAACAGGCAGTCAAGTGAAGTTCTGCAAAAACCTACATGAAAAACAATATTTGCCAGTGTGGCCACCCCAAATGGGCTTGAGGCGTCTGGCAATAGATAGATAGTAATAAAAATTTTCCCAGATCTTTCAGTTCAGTTATTACTCCGCCAAGGAGGTTATGTTTTCACCCCTGTCTGTGTTTGTTGGTTGGTTGGTTGGTTTGTGAGCAAGATTACACAAAAACTACTGGATGGATTTCCATGAAACTTGGTAGGAGAATGGACCTTGCCCCAGAATAGACTCCATTAAATTTTGGTACACGTCTGGATAAAATTGCGGATCCAGGAATTTTTTTTCACTTTCTTTAACGTTGCAAGATAGGGCATTTTTCGACATTCACGTAGATTTGTCATTGAATATTGCATAGATCTTGATGAAAAAAAAATCAGGCATATCTAGGATGTTGGTATCTTCGATTGTGTACAGTTTGTGTCAACCTGTTATTCTTCCATGATGCAGATTATGAAATGATATGCACTGGTTTGTTGGCTGTTACAGCGATTAAAAAAATTGATAGAGTTATGGGTAGTTTATAATTATGGTGTTACAACATATAGGGTTATGAGTTTGATATTGGCTTAGACTTGATTGAATTAGAAGGAACTGCACGTTGGGCCTTGGGGGAGGTGTGCGCTCCGAGTACCATTCTAGTTGTTAATGTATTTGAATAATATTCAGGAACATAATTTCCCATTTAGTTTTCTTCCTGTATTGCAAGAAAATAGTATATCTTATGCCAAAAATTGTCAGTCTGTGTTTTAATATTTTGGTCCCTTTGGGTTTATATGGACCACCACCTCCAAGTGGTTGATCCATACGAGATGCACCCCATATTCAGTATGTTGCAGATATTATTTACCTCGACTGTAGTTCTAAAGACGGGCAGTTCACACAGGTTTCATAAAGTTTTCAAGTTTTTCAGATTTTATAAAAGTTTTCCCCCAAGCAGTATGATCAAAGGTGACTTCAGCCTACACACCACAGAGCAGTAGCCAGAAGTATTGTAATGCTTGCCAGATAGCCATAAAGTTGATCTGTTAACTCTCTCTTGTTTTTTAAACTGGCCAGGTTAGTTGCAGCTTTCATTTTAATCACTCTCCAAAGAATGTCTGAAGGTAGCAAGAGTAAATATGAAAATGCATAATTGTATTGAAGAGGTTAAATGGTAGTACCTGTTAATGTGAACTTACGTATGAACCATGCAGATGTTAAATTTTTTCTTAGCCACACCATTGTTCAGCACTTAATAATTTTGCATGGCTGGGCTGTTTTGATTTTAGAATTAGTTGCATAGCTTACAGTCATGGTCTCTTTGTCATCAGTCTGAGCACTAACTACACATCTCAGCAATTAGTCTTAGTTTTTGTTATACTTAAAACATGTGGTTGTTCAAATTTGCAATTAGTTTATGCTGTACTGTGGTCTTTCACCCATGATAATTTTAGCACTAATTTTGCAACTTCCGTCATGAACCTTGAGATGGTTGAGGGATTATCTGTTGAATGGAGATGAATTGTTGTAAGCTTTATTCTAGGCATAATGGAAGGAGGTTTCATTGTGAGGTAAAGTGACATGAAGTGATAGGTAATAAAGCTGTTAATGAAATTGAGACCATGACTTCACTAGAACTTTGTGGTTGATGATGAGTTGTACAAGAACTTGAAATGGGGGGGGAGGGGGGAGTGATTCTATTTGAAGTAAGGATTGTGAATGTGGTGAATTGGTGCATAACCTGCATCAGGACACTTCTGGGCTTACGTTTGTGCCATTTTCTTGTTTCTAGGTTCAGCTTGTACTAGTTTATATAAAGATAATCATAAAAGTAACTGCAGCCATTTTTTGTTCCAGGTTGCCACAGATGAGACAGGTAATTCCAAGGGCTATGGATTTGTACACTTTGAGACCGAAGAGGCTGCCAGGAGTGCCATCCAGAAAGTAAATGGAATGTTGCTTAATGGCAAGAAAGTTTATGTGGGCAAATTTATCCCCAGAGCAGAGAGAGAAAAAGAGTTGGGTGAGAAGGCAAAGCGTTTTACTAATGTGTATGTCAAGAACTTTGGAGAGGATTTGGATGATGAGAAGCTGTATGAAGTTTTCTCTGCTTTTGGTAAGATTACCAGTCACAGAGTGATGTGCAATGAGGAGGGGAAGTCCAAAGGTTTTGGGTTTGTTGCATTTGAAGAGCCTGAAGCTGCTGAGAAGGCTTGTGAGGATCTAAATGGCAAGGAGATGAATGGCAAACAGATTTACGTAGGAAGAGCCCAGAAGAGAGGAGAACGTCAGGCTGAATTGAAGAAGAAATTTGAAATGATGAAGATTGAGAGGATGAATAGGTACCAAGGTGTCAACCTTTACATCAAGAATCTCGACGATACAATTGATGATGAAAGGCTGCGAAAGGAATTCTCAAACTATGGAACAATCACCAGTGCCAAAGTCATGACTGAAGATGGACGATCAAAGGGCTTTGGTTTTGTTTGCTTCTCTACACCAGAAGAAGCTACACGTGCAGTTACAGAGATGAATGGCAGAATCTTGGTCAGCAAACCATTGTATGTTGCTCTGGCACAACGCCGTGAAGACCGCAAGGCTCACTTGGCTTCTCAGTACATGCAGCGTGTTGCAGGCATGAGGATGCAGCAGATGGGACAGATGTTCCAGCCTGGTGGTACCAGTTACTTCATGCCAACAATGCCACAGGCTCAGCGTTTCTATACTCCACAGATGGCAGCACAGATCAGAGCCACCCCTCGCTGGCCAGCTCAGCCAGCAGCACAGGTTCGGGCTGGAGCCCAGGCCACTGCGGCCTTCCCCATGCAGGCTGCTCCATTCAGATCTGCCCCACGCCAAACACAGCCTCCTCGCAATGTCCGTCCCATGGCTACTGCTGCTGCAGCTGCTCAGCAGCAACAAATACCCAATCTGCTGCAGGCAGCTAGACCTGTTGCTCCTACTGCTGGTGTGCCACCAACAGCTGCCCTCTCAACTGCCGCACGTGCTTCCAACTACAAGTACACCAACAACATGCGTAATCCTCCAGCTGTGTCAGGTGGAGGCCCAGCTGCTGCTGCTGCGGTGGCCCCAGTGGCCCAGCCAGCTGTGCACATCCAGGGTCAGGAGCCACTTACCCCATCAATGTTGGCTGCAGCCTTGCCTCAAGAACAGAAGCAGATGCTGGGTGAGCGACTCTTCCCTCTCATTCGTGAGATCTATCCTGAACTTGCTGGTAAGATTACTGGCATGTTATTGGAAATTGACAATTCTGATCTGCTGCACATGCTGGAGGATCGCAACTCTCTCAAGGCAAAAGTAGAGGAGGCAGTTGCTGTGCTTCAGGCTCACCAGGCCAAGCAGCAAGTTGTGGCTGTAGCAGTAGCTGCTCAGAAGAAGGATGACATGTAAAATTCAAGACTTTGATTTTAGTGAAGCTGAAGAGTCTGCTGGCCACTGCAGTAGCAGTCCACATGGACAGTAAGATTGTTTCTACAGACCTCTTTCATCTCAAGTTTTATCAAGGCAGCACTTTTGCTTGATTTAGTTTTCTTTTGTGCCCTGTCTTTGGAGTATCAGTTTTTATTAAGGTGTTCATTTCTTGAAAGGTCCTTTATTTTAATGACCATTTTATTTGCATGCTGTGTTGGACTCCAATAGATAGGGCATATTTAGGTTCGACCACAACCACGTGAACAGTCTGTCAAGTAGGTGTCATAATACAAAAAAAAAAAATCTAAAAAAATAGTAAAATAAATAAAAAACCTTAAGACAAGTAACCATTAACTGCAGCAGCTGCTTATAATGTAACCTTTCTGTTCATTATAATGCAACCCTATGGCAGGTCGGAACATTTGTCAACCAAGAGTTTTATTAGTATGGAATCCATTTAAGTTGAAAAGTTCAGACATGCCATTTTATAAGTACCGGTAAGGAAAAAACAAATGGTATATATATATATATAAAAAATTAAAATGTTTTATAAAAACTGAAAATGCCCAACCAACGGGCAAAAAATCTTATAACAGTTCCATCAGTAAAATGCTAAAAAAAGTGTAACAGTGTGCTATGGATGAGACTTTAAATGGATATTGGCAACAATAAACTTCTGTTCCATAACCTAATATAGGATTTTAATTATCCTAATGAATATTTGGAATAGATATATGATGCTGTTACAGGTTTTCATTGCAATCTTAGTAATGTAACCTAGTGGTTATTGTACTGTGATACATAATTACTTGAAAGCATGCAATAGTATTTTAAGGGTTCTCGACAAAAAGCTTAGTTTGTATTAAGCCTCAGCTTTGGTTGTATCACATTTTTCAGTGTTTTGTACTTGAAATGACCGGAGAAAACGGGTGAGGCCATGGGTTGTGGCCTGGGGCTTACCTGAATGTGAACCTGATGGACCTAAGGCCGAAATTGCCCTTCTGTAGTCCACCAACCTCTATTTTTGGGGGGATAGAGTTGAGTAGCTTTGCTTGGGCATAAAAATTAGGTGGGTGGCACTAATACAAGTTGTGTTGTAAACCCTAGTCAGTCTGATTGAGCAGAAGATTGACCACAAGTGAGTAATTGCCTCTTTGTTGTCCCACATGCTCCCCGCACTTGATGCTCCTGTCTTGGTGTGGCATGTGCTGTGCATTGCTCCTCTGGTGCTCCACTGGTTTGTGTGTGTGTGTGTTTTGAAGTTGGGCACATGTCAAGTGATTACACTCAACAAAAGCTGGTAGTTTTGGCCTGGGTCATGTCCTGCTATTTTAAGCCTAGGTAGGTGAACTTTGATCATCTCTTGTTTAGGGACGCCTGATACGTGGATATTTGGAGTGTTTGCAGGGGGGGGGTTAGGGGGGGTAGTATGGTGTTAGGTGGTGTACTGCTCTGCACATGAAGTAGGTACTTCATGTTGCAAGTGTTGGAATATCTGTAGGGTTTGACAGTGTTTGTGGTGATTGTGCTGTGCTGTTTCTTTCACAATAGATGGAGTCAGAGAGTTTAAATATTGGTGTGCGAATGAGAAATGAGCATGATGACTCAACGGTTCTCTGTAGTATGTGTACTGTACAGTATATGAATAGGGCTGTGAGATATTAATAAACGGTTAAAGGGGAAAAAAAATCGTGAGGGAATTGATACAGGGTAAGGATAAAGTCTTTCCCTGATTACACCCCCAGTTCTCTTGCTCGTTGCCGTCGTGCGGAGCATCGACTGGGGCTTGGTGTGTGGGGGAGTTCTAGCGGGGTACCTTCATCCCCTCCACAGGCGTGGAGGCCTGGTTGCATGATGGCCTTCCAGTCCATTCTGCTTTCCCCTCTCCCCCCTCCTTGGGTCCCAGTCTTTGCCTCCACTAATTTTGAAAGGCACTTTTTCTAAAACTTCTTTCGTTTTCTCCTGTCTCTATGCTATCACTTTGCTTTAAATGGCGTGAACTTTTCCACATTCATCAAAATTCTCATCTCTGACCACGCATAAGTTGTTACAGGCAGGACTGGGTGTGCTCTTGGACTATTGTGTCGGCCAGTGGTGGGAGTCATGGTGGTTCGGCGTCACCCTAGTGTGCGGACCTCCGCAGAGGGACCCTCTGTGGAGGCGGGACCGCTGCTGGGTTGCAGTTGTCGGTTCCGGGGGTGCCGTGGCTCAGCGGCGGGACTCTCGGTCATTAGCCGGCGACCCTTCGCTGTGCAGGGAACCTTTGGAGCGGCGTCGCTATCCCTTCCAGGGTAGGGTAAGGGGCGCACACTGGTGTTTGATCCCCACTGGGGTCGTTGGCCGGGCCTCTAGACTCGGGGTATTGCCCGTAATGTCCTTCCTTTTTCAACCGTAAAGATGAGCCTTTCCTGTTTCATATACCATTATGGATTCAAACATTAGTTCCCCCTCCCCCGGTTCTGCCGCCGACATGACCCAGGTAACGACCTCGACTTCTCTTTGGGACGTCCCACCGACTACACCACTTTTCCGCCTGTTTTCTCCTCCTCACCTCCTCCATCATCATCTCCTCCAGTTTCTTCCCAGTCCTCCTCTACTAGCTCCTCCTCTATCATTACTCTTAACCTTAACTTCCTTTTACCTCTTCTACCTTTTCCACATGAATCTCTCGTCCTCGTCCATCTCTGCTTCCGTTTCCTAAGCAAACAGAACATGACAAATTCCAAGCTTTGTTAGACCCCCAGACCTGGACCAAGGTTTTTGACATTCACTCAACTGCCCCTGTAGCAGGCGATGACCTGCTTTTTCAGTGTTAACTATTGAAGCAAGTAGGCAAAGATGTCCAATCTACATCTCTTCCAGATGGCTATCGTATTGTAACAGTTCAATCGGAAGAATAGACAACTGCCGGTACACCAATTACTGTATCAAAAAATGTTCCCCTCAGCTCTTGTGTAGGGACAATCTTGGTTCCCACTTATGTTGGTCTTAGTGACCGTCAGTGGCATGAGTGTTCTCTTATCCAGGAGATTTTAGAACTCCAGGGTCATAAAGTTGTTACGGTACAGTGTTACTCGCTTCCTCCTACGCATCGCCGCCACTATTTTATAAATATTGCGAAAATCCGTTTCGACAGCCGTACCTTACCTATCACTGTTATCCTTGCTGGTCTCAAGCTAAACGTTAAAGAATCTACCCCAGTCCCTCGCCAATATCGTGCTTGCTGGAAGTTTGGGCACCCTCTGAAATTTTGCAGATCCACTCCTACGTGCCGCCTTTGCTCATCTCCAGATCATAAGGATGATGAATGCCCCTCGGATTCTCACTGCTGTCCTAATTGTAGAGGTGGGCATACCGCCACTGATCGTCGTTGCCCTTCGTGCAAATTTGAATGTGAGGTTCTCCGACTCCAACCCTTGAATCCAACTGTCCACTGGACTCCGCCGGGCTGAGGTTCGCCGGGAATTACGACGTCAGGGCTATAAAGATGCTTGTAATATATGTGTTTTACGCTCGGCTTCCCGTCCCGTAAACACCTAGCGTATAGCGGGGCTCTCGAGACCGGGGCTTAGATAAATGAGAGAGAGGCAGGACACAAAAACTCCAGGCAACAACCTTACACGTGTATTGCTTCGTTAGACAGGGGAATAAGTAGATATTACAGACACAAGTATACTGGGCGATTATAAACTCATATCTAGATATGGTTAGTAGTACCTCGCAGGATACTGTTTTGAGTCACAGTGAATAGCACTTAAGGCAAAGCGTTCTTAATTAGGGAAGTCCAGGGTTTCTATACGTGGCTTTGCTAAGGTTATTTCTCTCTTGATCTTGGGTTATTTCACACTAGGGAAGGTGGCGTAAGGCACTGGGGTCTGATTTTGATTATGGTAGTACGAGGTAATTTCTAATGGCAGCGTGTTTACTTTATTATCCTCCACTTGTATTCTGCTTTTGACTAATTATTATCACTTTCTCTGCCACTTTGATCTTGTCACTGTATTACTCTGTACACTGTTCAATGTATCTATTATTCTCTCCAACACTGAGTATTGTCGCTGATTCCTGCGACAAGGTCAATTCACTGTTCTGCCTAGGCACTGTTTGATCACTGATATTTTACAGTTAGGGTCACTCCGGTCTGCGTCTGGCGCCAGGGGCGCGGGCAGAGGGGTGGCACAGCTCCGCTACCGACGGGGCTGGGCACCATCAGGGGCCTCCGTACTCAGAGGGCACGGGATCACACGCAGGGGCGTCCGTTCTCGTCCAGGGCTGTGGGTGGCGAAAGGTTCCGCGCTCTCAGGGCTGGGGACAGGAGTGTGGCCCTCAGCGCTGGGGCCGAACAATTGCCTGAAATGGTCGTTCAGGCTTCTGACGGAGGATGAAGACCTCCACTGTCGAGGTGTGGAGAGTTCCCTCCCGGGAGTTCTGGGGGCGGTCTGGGGTTCTCGAGGGCTGCGTTCCCTGGGGCTTGGCGGTGCCGACAGGAAGGGGCTGCGGCACTGGTCTGCTTCAGGGTCCGTCAGGTGAGTCTCCTCCAGTGCCAGTTGTAGGGAGCAGAGGCCGGGTGAGACTACAGGGCATCTCCAATGCTCCTTTACGCCCAAGACCCCCTCTGTGTCAAGGGTTGGGGAACAGGCGTCAGCTACAGGCAGCAGAGTGGCTACAGGCCGTCTCCTGCCATAGTGCCCAGCTACTGGCCGTGGCTTCGAAGGGGCGCAGCTACAGGCCGGCACCAAGGCCCGGCTACTGTCCGTGGCCAGAGAGAGTGGGTGACTGCCAGCAAACCCAGGGGCACCTTTGGAGCAGCTACAGGCTGTCTGATGAAGGCAGGAGCGGCTACAGGCCGTCTCCTCATTACCCTCAGAGCGGCTACAGGCCGTCTCCTTCAGGAGGGGTGAGCGGCTACAGGCCATCTCAGGGGAAACACCTTCTGGGCGGCTACAGGCCGTCTGATGAAGGCGGGAGCAGCTACAGGCCGTCTCCTTCAGGAAGGGTGTTGAGCGGCTAAATGCCATCTCAGGGGGAACACCGGAATGGCTACAGGCTGTCTGATGAAGGTGAGAGCGGCTACAGGCCGTCTCCTTCAAGAGGGGTAAGCGGCTACAGGCCGTCTCGGGGAACACCTTTGGAGCGGCTACAGGCCATCTGACAAAGGCGGGAGCGGCTACAGGCCGCCTCCTGCAGGAGGGGGTTTGAGCGGCTACAGGCCATCTCAGGAAGAACACCTTCGGAGCGGCTACAGGCCGTCTCCTGACGAAGGCAGGAGCGGCTACAGGCTGTCTCCTGGTTACCCTCAGAACGGCTACAGGCCGTCTCCTTAGCTAGGGGCGAGCGGCTACAGGCCGTCTCAAGGAAGACACCTTCAGAGTGGCTACAGGCCGTCTCCTGACGAAGGTGGGAGCAGCTACAGGCCATATCCTTAGAACCCTCAGAGCGGCTATGGGCCATCTCCTTAAAGAGGGGTGAGTGGCTACAGGCTGTCTCTGGGGTGCTGGCAGGAGCTGGATAGGCAGCTCCACCCCTTAGCTGGTTGGTGAAGGCTCGCTCGGAAGGTAGTGTGGTATTCCTGCTATGGTGACAGCGGGCGGGCTCCGGGTCATAGGGGCGTGCGGCCCGGGCTGTCTTAGACCGAGTCCCGGCGTGCTGCTGCTGCTCCTCTGTGGGCTCCTAGTGGGGGTGTCTGGGTGTTCACGGGGACACTATGCTGCATTTTAATGCTACTGCCACAGCCTATCGTCTCTATTCTTCTGTTGCAACCTCAGATGTCTTTGTCCCTTCTTCGTCCTCTCCCTCGTTTTCTTTACGGCTTTCTTGTTCTCTTTCTGCTGCCCAACCTTTGTCTGTTTCTCTCTCAACCACCTCTTGCCCTTCTTCGTCCACCTCTTTTCCTTTATCAAAAAGTTCTCGGTCCCTCTACTTTCACCTCTCTTTAATCTACCCCACCTACGTCGTCATCTACTTCCGTCCCCGTGTCACATCCTTCCCGTTCTCGGCCACGTCCCTCCCACCCTGCCTTTCCCCTTCAATCGGTCAAAAAACGTACAGCCCATCGTGGATCACGTCCTGTTCCCCAAAAGCACTGCACACCTCCTCTCTCCTCCAGATCTGACTTCCGTCCACCTCATCGTGCATCTTTGGGTGACGGTTCTCCCAAAACTATCTAGAAAGTTACACGATTTCTTCAGGACACTGCTTCACCATCGTTTGTTCCAACCACAGCTGCAACCGTCCCCATTTCCACTTCTACAATTACCGTTTCTGCCGATGTTCACTCTTCTCCTCTCACTCTTTCCTCCACTCCTTTTCCACCTGAGGCTGCAGCCTCTACCTCCTCTACGTCATCCGTAATCTCTCTTTTACCTCCACCTTTCTCCTCTTCTCCCACCTCAACTTCAAGTGAGCCTATCGTCAAATCCCTTGTAGACCTTACTTTGCCTCCAGGGGAAGAAACCCCTTTCCCTCACAGCCGTTCTTCGTTGCCCGAGTCATGCCCTTCCACCGCTCAGTTTTCCAGTGGTTCTTCGATACCTACTATCCTTACTCAAAGGTAACCTCTTCTTCAGTAAACATAGTTTTTTAGCACCATCAGTTTTGTCATTTTTCTGATCCTCTGTTTTATGTTACGATGTCTATTTTACAGTGGAATTTACGCAGTTTTACCTCACAACATAATGACTTACGTTACTTGCTTTTTGTTCACCAACCTACAATATGCTTTGCTTACAGGAAACTTGCTTTCAGGAGTCCCCACCTCCTATGCCCAATCATACGTTTTTTAGCTCTCCTCATTCCATTTCTGATGTTTGCATTTTGATCCATCATACGGTTCCATCTGAACCGTTACAAATTTCTATTGAGCTCCCCTGTGCCATAGCCCGCATATTTCTTGTCTCCCTCTATATCTCCCCCTCAGTGGCATTTGATTTTTCGGCATTAGCTATCCTGCTCTCCAGTCTTCCTTCTCCATATCTTTTACTCGGCGATTTTAATAGTCGAAATCCCCTGTGGTGTGATTCCGTTATCAATCCTCGTGGTCGACTGATGGAATCTTTTATTTACCATCATGTGCTTTTACCCAAGTCCCGCGCCGTATCTGAACCCAAGAAGTTGGACTCAAAATACGCTGCATAGCAGTGAGTATTTAAGATTCTTCGGGATGGGAGCTGATAACAGAATATCATTGATTATAATTGTAATGCTAGGTGAAAAAGGCCCGACACCTAACTTGTAGCGGGGTCCTCTTTCGTGACCGGAGCTTAGTGCAATGAAAGAGAGGCAAGACACAAAAACTAAGCAATAACCTTTTACACGTATATTCCCACAGTCAGAGACAAGACAAAATACAGATATTACAACACGAATAGTGACACAGAAATAAAAGCTTACTTAGGATATTAGTATCTCGCAGGATACTGACTTAACTGCTACGGTTGCCAATACAGAAAGTCTAGTGAACAGGTGTACAGGGAACACGGGCGCGCCCACAGTTAGTCTATACACTGTGGGCGCGCCTGAGAGCGCGGGAGGGGGGGAGTTCACACGGGGGGGGGGGAAGGACTCGTGACGAGCCGGAACAGAGTTATTGGGAAAGGAACCCGTCTTTCTCATTTACTCTTAGTATCACTTGATAGAAAAAGGGTTTTGACATTTGATCTATCACTCGTTTATATTACTTTAGCTATGGGGAGATATTGTAGGAAGAGAGGGAATAGCGGGACACTGGATATTCACTATATTTACGGTAATACAAAGGGACGAATATTATTCTCACTTTCTATGGTTTTCTGACAGCAAGGGACATATGTATACTTTCACTACAGGGACTTCCTCAGGGGAAGAGTTCTTACTGGTTTCTTACGAGAGCTTCACTTATGTGTCAGAGTTCTCGGGATTCACCCACTGTTCTCATCCTTACTCACTCCCCCGTGATTTCACTCGCCTTGCTACTAGACATGCATTTAGTCACTATATCACTGTAACCTGTTTTCTAGGGCAACGTCACACTTAATATAATTTCCGTCACTAGTCTTAGGGCAGTACCACACTTGACATATATTCACTCGTGTCGTGGGGGCGGCGGGGAGACACGCCGGCGTTTATTTAGCCGGGCTAGGGGCACTGCCAGGGAAAGGCGTGCCGAGAGGACACGGGGCGGCTCGCAGGGGCGTCTTCTCTCGTCCAGGGTTGCACGTGGCGCACAGGCTCGTAGTCTCCGGGATGGGATTAGGGGTGTGGCCCTCAGGGCTGGGGCCAAACAGGTCTAGGAGTCTCTGGCTCCTGTCTCGGCCAGAGGTGGAGGTCCGTCACCGTCTCTTGGGCGTGGAGAGGTTGCGCCCGGGAGTCCTGGGGAGGGCCCGAGGAGGCTGAGGGCTGCGGTCCCCAAAATCAAGGGGCGCCGTCAGGTGGGGGCTGCGGCACCGTCTCGTGCTAGGGCCCGACAGGTGAGTCTTCTCTAGGGCCAGGCGTAAGGACCAGAGGCCAGGGGAGGCCGTTAGGCCTCGCGGGGTCCCTCTGGTGCTGGGGAGCCGGGCGTCTGTCTCACACAGGGGCGATGTCGGCACCTCCGTCTGGCCGTAGGGCCCGGCAATAGGTCGTGGCTGTGTGGGGGAGTCAGCAAATCTCTGGTCGTTTCTCCAGAGGCCGTGGGCTCGTCTCTTCTGCAGGAGGGGGGAGCGGCAATCGGCCATCTCAGGGGCAGCGCCTATGGAGCAGCAATAGGCCGTCTCCTTTGGCAGGAGGGGTGAGCAGCAATCGGTCGTCTTGGGGGCAGCACCTTTAGAGCGGCAATCGGCCGTCTCCTTCAGCAGGAGGAGTGAGCAGCAATAGGCTGTCTCGGGGGCAGTGCTTCCAGAGCGGTAATCGACCATCTTCGGCAGGAGAAAGGAGCGGCAATCGGCCGTCTCAGGGGCAGCACCTCCGGAGCGGCAATCGGCCGTCTCCTTCGGCAGGAGTGAGCGGCAATCGGCCATCTCAGGGGCAGCACCTTCCAGAGCGGCAATCAGCCGTCTCCTTCGGCAGGAGGGTTGAGCGGCAATAGGCCGTCTCAGGGTCGGCGCTTCCAGAGCAGCAATCGGCCGTCTCCTTCGGCAGGAGGGTGGAGTGGCAATCGGCCGTCTCCTGGGCCAGAAGAGATGAGCAGCAATTGGCCGTCTTCGCAGAAACACCTTCAGTGCGATGCTTGGCCGACTGACGAAGGCGGGAGTGGCAATAGGCCGTCTCCAGAGGGGCGCTGACGGAAACTGAAATATCAGTTCCACCCCAGTCTGATTCGGCAGTCCTGCTTTCCGAAGGTAGTGTCCTCCGTCTGCTATGGTGGCGGTGCGACGGCTGAGTGTGATTAGGGCGCACGGCCCGGGCTGGCTTATGCCGTTGTCGTATTGGATCCCCTAGTGTGGGTGTGGCTACTCCGTGGGGTCCGGGTAGGGGTGTTGGTGTGTTTTGGGGGGCACTACACTGTTTCTTTCTCACTGTGTTTCTGGGGGCACTACGTTGTTCTTCCTGTTTCTCTCTCACTGTGTTTCTGGGGGCACTACGTTGTTCATATCTCACATCGTCTCCAGGGGCACTGATTTGCAAGCCACGCACTTCAATAATACTAAATAAAGTGGGACTAAGCACACTTCCCTGCGGCACCCCGTTTTCCTTGATGAATATATCCGACGTTACGTTACGGGGCAGTTTGACAGAGAAAGTCCTGTTCCTTAATAAATTTGAATTAAAAATAGGCAAATTTCCTCTTAAATCATAAGCATAGAGCTTCATTAGTATACCGTGTCGCCATGTCATGTCATAGGCTTTATGGATGTCCAAGGACACCCCTATCATGAATTCTTTATTGGCAAATGCCTCCGCAATACAGTGCTCCAAATTCATTAAATGATCTAGTGAACTTCTGTATTTACGGAAGCCACATTGTTGATCATTTAACAAATTCTTCTACTCTAAAACAAAAAGAAGCCTATTATTTACCATTCGTTCCATGACCTTACATAGACAAGAAGTCAACACAATAGGACGAAATGAAGTGGGATTCAAAAGACGACCAGCGTCTTTGGGTATCTGTATGATGTGCGCAAAGTGCCATGAGTCTGGAAACCTTCGAGACGCCCAGTCTCATTGTACAATGCTAACAGCTTAATCAGGTTGTCCTGATTGAGATGCTGTATCATACTGTACGTGATGGTATCTGGTCCAGGGCTGGTGTCTTTACGGGATTTAAGGGCAAGGAGCAGTTCATCTAGCGTAAACTCTTAGTTGTACGGGAAGTCTACGTCTTCTGTGACAAAGTCTAATATCTGTAGCTCAGCCGTGAGTTTATGATGTTGGAAACACGGATCATAATTGGCTGAGCTACTTACATGAGAAAAACTCCTGCCGAGGATGTTAGCAACGTCCACGGGATCGTCATAGATGGTGTTGTTCATTTGCAGGGTGGTCACAGGGATGTTTGACCGTTTATTATTTAACATTTTAATAGTGGACCAGACTTTAGTGAGTGGAGTTGATCGATTCACCGTGGACACAAAGGACCGCCAGGAGTCGCGTTTCGTCCTCCTAATTATTCTCCTTCCCTCAGCCCGTGCCTGTTTGTATCCAAGAAAATTTTTCCCCGTAGGCTGACTGTCAAAAATCCTGTATCTCCTACTGCGTTTCCTTAGTGCATCTCGGCAATCTGGCGTCCGCTAATGTGCTCTATGCTTCGCATGAACTGTGGAAGTCTTGGGAATAGCAGCCTCAGCGGCGTGTATTATGGAATTGGTTAGCTTTTCGACCTTAACATCTATGGTCTCTCCAGATACATCTGAATTGGCGATCCTTGAGAAGGTTCCCCAATCTGCCTTCTTATACATTAGCTAAATTTTGGAGGTGGAGGGGTCCGAAACAATGTCGCGTGTATTAGAGAGACAGATGGGTAAATGATCACTTCCCAAGGAGTCGACATACGGGTCCCACGAAAAATCTTGATGTTCTGGGGAGACCAGAGACAAGTCAATGGCCGAGAAGTTACCAGTACAATCATCTACACGAGTCGCTCTACCATCATTCAAAAGACAGAGGTTGGACGGTAGTATTAGGTCGGCTACTTGCTCCCCACGACCATCGATCCTCAAACTACCCCACTGATAATGATGGGCATTAAAATCACCCAACACTAGCTGATTCCCCGAAAGATGTTCAAACAGTGAATTCAAAGCATCACTATCAATGGGACCACGTGGTGAACAGTATAGAGAGCAAACAGACAGACACGTGTTATTAAATTTTACTCCGCACGCGACAGCTTCCAGAGTAGAATTTAGAATCACTTCCGTTTGTGGGTGTGATTTGTGTGTGTATATGGCTACCCCATGACCTTCATATTTTCCATACGAGTGGTAGTGTTTGAACTGAGGAGGATCAGGATGATCCACCAAGCGCGTCTCCTGTGAGCAAATAACGTCTGGCCTGTGTATGGAAAGCAAGATTGCTATATTATATAGTTTAATCCCAAGCTTTCTCCTTCATAGACACCATTTTTATACTGACTGCAGCGCCACCTGTAGGAGAGAAAATGTTTGTAAAATATGTTTGAAAAAATTCTATGAATTCGTCTACACAATGCTACAACACTCATGTTTCTATCTAGAATGGTCTTTAAGGTATGATTTCTCATAACCAGGGAAAGACTTTATGCTCACCCTGTATTTCAGGTTTAATATATGGATGATACAGTACTGTGCTTCACAGAGCTTGGCAGAGTGGTTCTGAGCTATGCGAATGGAAGCTTCAAGCCAAGGTCTGGAATTTAAATATGGGAAGTGACCCGAAAGAAAGGGTGATGCAGTGTGATGCACTGGTGAATGATGGAGATCTGATATTATGGAAAGATTTTAAGTATCCTAGAGCACTGATAGAAAAGTAATAAATATGTTATGGAGGCGGAGAGAATAACGACTCCTGGAAGGGAACTGAATGTACTCTTTTTACTCTAACTTGGCCCAGATTTTTTTTTGCAGCTGATTTCGCATTACTCAATAGCAGAATAAGTCAGTACGACTGCTCTGCGTTCTTTCCACAGCATTTCTCCGTGACCAACATACGAGTATTCTAGTGCTAATCTATTGTTACAGCTGAAGTGATATATTGTAGTGTTATGAACACCTTGATGCATAGTGGAGCACAGAGGCTATAGGAGATGACTGCATGGTATATTGAGTGTACAACACATGGGTGATGTTGATGTGGCATCAAGCTCATTCTAACATGAACTCAGTCAACTGCGGGCTGAAGGCTTGAAGCTGCCGTTCTTCAATGCACCCTCCTCCTTCGGGGAGGGGGGGGTAAGGAGGAAGTTGAGGGATGTTTGTATTGTATAATGGCCAGTTTAATTCCTGGTTATACAAACCCAGTACAAAAACATTTTACATATGATATACGAAATGTCCCAAGGGGAGACCACAGAGAGGCGCGACCAGAGAGCGAGCAAGATGGGCATACATTCCCAACCACCCCACGCCCCTCTTCCCCTCAACGGAATCTACGAGAGGTACGTCACCTGTTGCATTACCCTCTACCTGGATCAGCGCTCACCAAGATCAGGGCAGGATCTCTGTACCAACAGACTCTCTAAGTAGAACCGCGACGACGCCCACCGTGCTCGTTGGGGAAAGGACGCCCACCGTTCACCTTTCACCTACAGCCACAAGCGGGACATCGACAACGCCCACCATGTTCGTTGGGGAGGGAATGCCCACCGTGCTTCCCTCATCTGCAGCCCCCACTGGGAGCAGGACCGTGGCAATGTCCACCATGCTCTCCAGGGAGAGGACGCCCACTGTGGCCCTCTTGACCGCAGTCCCAGCATCTAGCAGAACTGCAGCAGCGCCCACTGTGCCCGCTGAGGAGGGAATGCCCACCGTGCTTCCCTCATCTGCTCACCCTTCGGCACCCACCGAGGGTCACGCCCCTTGCTCGCCTCACTCCTCCAGAGGCCGAGTGGGATGCCCCTCCCGCTCTCCCAGCACCACAAGGGGCAGAGCAGGCTCCCCAGCGGAGTTGCTGCTGGAAGGGGTCTAAAGCGACCATATAGTGAGTCTGGGGGTACACTCACTACAACCAGCACCCCTACATCACCAGTTATTGTCGGACTCCCAGAGAATGAGAGGCTGCAGGCAGCCCCTGCCAGACTCCTGACGAAGGCGAGACCGCAGACACCAGTCATCTAGGGACGTCCCCAGGAGCCCAGCCAAAACCTCTCCAGACAAGCTGGCGAAACGTCATCCACCAAGGGTAGGCACAAGGCAGCACGCCTGCTCGACCTATTCGGCTCCAGCCCCAAGGTCTGATGCACCGACGGAGGCCCTTCCAGTGAAAGGCCTCCCTCTACACTGCCCAGCATTCCTCACCCGACAATCCGGAGTACGATAGTGGTCCCGTGCCCCTTCAGAAAGAGCACACCTGACGAGACCCCTCCCATGCCTGGGCACCACCTGCAGTTATCTTATTAGCCCTAGTCCCAGACTCAAATCCCTATACCTCCCATAGTGTGTGTAAGATGTCACATTGTATTGTGCTCAGTCACTGTACTCTTTATGTGTAATATACGTGTAAGACTGGTTAGCCTGTGTTTTTGAGCCCTGTTCCTCTGGTTGCATGCTCTGGACCCGGTCTTGGAAAGAACCCAGTATCAGACCCAGGTACTCAGAGACAAAGAAGTCGTTCTCTGAGCATGCGGCATAACGCTGGTGACAGTGAGGGTTCTAGATTCAGTAAGGAGAGAGTGCAACTAGGAATGAAAAGGGAAAATCTGAGAAAATGGCAACCAAACCACACATACAGTTACCAAATTTGACCCTGATTAGTGCAATATAGACATACATGTGTATGATTAAATCACTATTGGAGATTGGATCTGAACACGACAAAGAAAAGATAGCAGTAACGCTACCCCACCTGGGATAAGCAGTCTCGCTTATCGCCACGAAGACTGTCCCCAAGCTGACATGGGCACAATTTACACGAATTGTGACACAAGCAGTCACTCCATCACTGGAAAAAGTAGTAGCTTTGTCCCACCTCGATGCCCTCACCTACGACGGCAACCTGGACGACACACTCATCCAGGCTAGGCGACTAATCACCACCGCCTACCCGAAGGCCAACACAGCCACCTGGGAACAACATATTTTCAACACTCTGCTAAGGATCCTCCCCAGCACTGTAAGAGAACATTTCACAATCAATGACCCAACCGTAGACCTTGACAGAGATGTTCAAGTGGTCAGGCGTCTTCTCGTTGCCCGCACCACCCCATAACACATCAGCGCAGTGAGCAGAGTCCCGATGCATAAAGTACAACAGCCAGAACCACGGACATGCCCCACCTACACCGTTTCACCAACACCACCCCATATGCCCAGAGCGTTCCCCACAAAAAGGCGCCCCCTCCTAAGGAAAATGCCAACCTGGTCTCCATAAATCCATGGGAGTTCTCAGCATGTAATTACTGGTGCCTCATTCATGACATACAGGAACAACTTAAAGCTGCCTGACGAAAAACAGCTACCCAAGGACACCGCAAGGACTCCTCTATGGATGATAGTGGCGACGAAGACAACACACCCTCCGCCGAGTACTCCAACCCTGGGGAAGTAGGGCCGGACGAAGAAGACGCCCCACAACAATTGGATTTTTTAGGACCGCCCCCACACCTCCTCATGGTGGCAGGGACCACATCCCCAAAATATTGCCCCCCAGTCTACAATAAGATGAGACTGAATGGGATGAAAGCAAGGCTACTGGTTGACACGGGACCGGCAAGATCCTGCCCCTAGCACCATTTTTACTCCCGTCTCGCCTCAGCTTTTGGCCCGCTTCTCCCCACTTCAGCTCATATCGTAGATGCGGGAAATGGCCCCCAGCCTATCCGTGGGGAAACTCGGGCCTTGTGAGCTGACACTTACTAGAAAGTATCAGCCAAACATCAATTCATCATTTTTGACTCAATCTGCCATGCTTATGATAGCTACCTAGGGCTGGACCTCCTGCAGAAACTACGCACCAACATCAACTGCCACAAGCGATTTCTCCGGTTCCAGAAGTCTCCAGACCTCTCCCCCCCCCCCCAAGCCACACTGAACGTGCACTCCCGCACCCTCTCCCTTGTCTCATTCTCCTCCCGTTATGTCTTTGACCTTACCCTCCCCATTCCTAACCTTACCGCTCCTCCGCATACCACTTTCCCCGCTACCATTGCCTCCTCCCTTACTATCTACCCTCAGCACGAGGCCTGGCTCCACTTTAACAGGCCCACCGGAACCTCTATCTTATTCTCCCCTAACCTGCCTTCTGGAACCATCTCCTCCTGTCTACTGTCTCCCACCTTCCTCACCTGACACCACACCAAGCAAACAGCGTCTGATGCCTCCTCCTGGACTTTCAAGACCTGTTCTCATCAGGACCTGCAGATATCAGCCACACCACGTACCTGACACACGAAATTCACACAATAGGCCCACCGATTCGCCAAACGTCTCGGAGGAAAAACCCTAATCAGCGGGCTGAGGAAGACTGACAGGTCCAGGAAATGCTCGATGCCAGTGTTATATCCCCATCCACCAGCCCTTGGTTCTCTCCAGTCGTATTAGTTAAGAAGAAAGACGGCACCATGCGCTTCTGTGTGGATTACCGACGCCTTAACGACGTGACCATAAAGGATGCCACCCCCCTACCCAGGATAGATGACTCCCTCGATTCCTTGTACGGGGCATCCTTGTTCTCCACCTTGGATCCCCAATCGAGATACTAGCAGGTCCCTGTACACCCGGAGGACAGAGGGAAAACAGTTTTCTCGACCAGCAACGGAAAGCATTACGAATTCAACGTCCTCCCCTTTGGACTCTGCAACGTCCCCGCAACATTCTCCCAATTGATGGAGTCAGTTCTCATTGACCTCACCTGGGAAATCTGCCTGGCATACCTAGATGACGCTATCATCTTCAGCCGAACCTGGGCCGGCCACCTCCAGCACCTTAAACAAGTCCTCATTCGCATCAGACAGGCAGGGCTTAAGCTCAAGCCGTCGAAATGCGTCCTGGCTGATCAGTCCATCTCCTTCCTAGGACAAGTCATCTCCAAGGAAGGCATAGCACCTGATTCTGACAAACTGCGTGCTATCGCAGACCTCCCTCTACCACGAGCTGTCCACGAAGTCCGTGCCTTTATCAGGCTCATGTCCTACTACCGACGCTTCTTAAAGGGGTTCACTAACATCACAAAACCACTCCATGACATGACTAAAAAAAGACAAACCTTTCACCTGGACAGATGATCGCATCAGTGTTTTTCACACCCTCAAGACCAAGCTCATCACCGCCCCGATCATCGCATTTCCTGACTACACCCTGCCTTTTCGCCTGTATACTGACGTATCCCTAGTAGCAATCGGCGCCGTCCTTGCCCGAGTCCAGGAAGGATGAGAACACATCACTGCCTGAATCAGTCATACTCTCAATCAGGCAGAAAAAAACTATGCCGCCACAAACGAGAATGCCTAGTCATCATCTGGGCCTCGGACCACTTTCGAGCCTATCTGGCAGGAGCTCACGTCACCATAATAACAAATCACCAATCTTTGCAGTGGCTACACTAGTCTCAGACCCACAATGCCCAGCTAGTCAGGTGGAGAGAAACCCCCAAAGAATTTGATTTCGATATAGCGTATCGGCCTGGCAAATTACATACAAAAGCTGATGCCTTGTCCCGGCTGCCCATCAATGCCATCAGCACCGCCACCAGCCTCCTACAGAAATAACAAAGCAAAGATCGCCCTAACTGAATACCACCTCAAGTAATCTCTAAGCTACACTGACAGAGCGACCACCTATTCACCCATACTGGACAAATAGCGCTCGATCCTGACACCGCCTTTGAGACGATGAATCACTAACACTCAGACAATGGCATACATCTAGGGACCAAGAAACTCCTGCAAGTATTTAACGATATGTACTGTACACCCAGCCCCTCCAACTTGGCCAAACAAGTCATGCAGGCTTGTCGTGCTTGTGCGCTAGGAAAGGACGTGACATGGACTCCAGGCCCTTCAGGAAACATCACTGCCCACAAGCTGTGGCAACTTTTGTCCGTAGACGTAGTCGGGCCCCTCCCTCCTAAAGCAGGCTGCAAGTACATCATAACATACGTGGACACCTATTCGAAATTCCTGATTGCTTGCCCGGCCAAGGAACACCACGCCGTTGCCGTGGCTGACGCCCTCGTCCACCACGTTTTACCCTACTTCGGCATTCCCCAGGCCCTTCACTCCGACAACGCCTCGAAGTTTACCAGCAAAATATGGAAAGAACTCGCCACTATCTTCGGGTACAAAATCTCTCATTCTTCCCTATACTGGCCACAGGGAAACGGGATATGCAAAAGAAGCCACCGTACCCTCCTCAACCAAGTACGAGGGGGTATGAACACCTGCACCAGAGAAGACGGCATTGCCCCTCATGAACAAGTGTTTGAAGAAACCCCCTTTTCTTACCACTCCGACAGCACCTACAGCCCTCCTCCACGTCCCCAACGTCCGACCCCCTTCACCACCTCAGGAGCCGACTGCATTACCTACCTAACCAACACGACCTTCAGGCTGACATCGCCCTCATCAATCCCTACAAGCCTGTTGACTCAGATATGGTGGCCCAACTACCCATCCCTAACAAACTAACACCCCGATTCTCAGGACCTTATACAATCATTAACATTCTCAATCCCTACCAAGTAACCATCCAATATCACAACACTCCACGCACATACCGGAATCGCCACGTGCATATCTTCCACCCCTCACCACTCACCTCACACCCCGCCTCTCAATCACGCCGCACCCACTCCCCCACCCAGCAAGCTACGCCGGCACACACATCCCCCAGCTACATGACTTCATATGCATGCTACCTCACACCTACACACTCCTTACCCTCGCTCGCTCCTCATTCCACATTCACGTCCTCCACCACATCCCCCACCAACTCCATACCCTCCCCACAGACCCCCACACACCTCTGGCGACCTCACCTCCCAGATCAAGAACCACCGCAGCACTGCCATCCCCAAGCACAAAGATGCCGCCATCCAGCCCAGGAACCCCCCACCCACCTCCGACCACTTCACCTCGAGACCCGAGCTCCTCGCCGCCTACACCACCACCCAACCCAAGAACCCCCAAGCCACACCCGGCCAGCTCATCTCGTGACCAGAGCTCCTCGCCACCTGCACCTGTCCTCACCACCACCATTACCATATCCGGCCGTCTCTCTCGCCCACCAGCAAGATACACACCAACACCCTCACTCCCACCCCCAGCAGTTCCAACACTACCCAGACAAGCTACCTCCAGCTCCCACACCAAACACCTCCTCCATAAACCTTAGAATACATCAGGCGGGAGGGAAAATTCCAGTGACCAGACCAACCAGGACGATTAAGGTGTGTCAGTCCCGTGCTTTTCCACCTGCGCGACCTCATAAAACTCAGGTCGCCTCACCCATCTCCAGCATTCAGCCCAGAGTCACCGGCCAGTCACTACACACCGCACCTCCAGAAATGAAAATCAGGCACGTGCTCTGGACCCCTACCCAGGGAAACAGACAATGCCTCTGAGGGACACCACAACTTCTGCGTCTCCTGCGGAAGAACACACACATCTCCACCCTTGAGATAGGCTTAGTGTACCAACCCCACCAGGAGCCAAATCTACCCATGCAACACTGGATCTTACTCCTCCAACACCTCACGCCAACCTACCAGACCGCTACTTCTAACGTGTACCAGCTCCAGTCACAAGGACGTGACTTCTTCAGCCATGACGGTGATGAAATACGAGATGTACCAAGGGAAGACCACAGAGAGGCGCGACAAAAGAGTGAGCAAGACGGCCATTTGTCCCCAACCACCACACGCCCCTCTACCCCTCAACGGAATCCACGAGAGGTACGTCACCCTACTACATTACCCTCTACCTAGACCAACCCTCACCAAGATCGGGGCAGGCTCTGTGTTCCTAGAGAATCCCCAAGTAGGACCACGACGACGCCCACTATGCTCATCAGGGAAAGGATACCCACTTTGCTATTTTCACTTATTGCCCCCTGTAGGAGAGCAACGACACCCACCAAGTTCGTCGGGGAAAGGACGACCACCATGCTTCCTTCACCTGCAGCCCTCGCTGGGAGCAAGGCCACGGCGACGCCCACCGTGCTCGCCGGGGAGAGGACGCCCACCATGCACCTCTCGCCTGCAGTCCCAGGGTCTAGCAGAACTGCGGCGGTGCCGACTATGCCCACTGGGAAGGGAATGCCCACCATGCTTCCCTCATCTGCTAACCCTTCGGCACCCACCGAGGGTCACATCCCTTGCTCACCTCACTCCTCCAGAGGCCGAGCAGGACGTCCCTCCCGCTCTCCCCGCACCACAGGGGGCAGAGCAGGCTCCACAGCGGAGTTACTGCTGGATGGGGTCTGGAGCGGCCCTATAGTGAGTCTGGGGGTACACTCACTACAACCAGCGCCCCTACATCACCAGTTACTGTCGGACTTCCAGAGAAGGAGAGGCCGCAGGCAGCCTCTGCCGGACTCCTGACGAAGGCGAGACTGCAGACACCAGTCACCGAGGGACGCCCCCAGGACTCCCGGCCGAGACCTCCCCAGACAAGCCGGCAAACTGTCATCCAGCAAAGGTAGGCGCAAGGCAGCGTGCCTACTCGACCCATTCAACCCCAGCCCCAAGGGCTGATGCACCAACGGAGGCCCCTCCTGTGAAAGGCCTCCCTCTACACCACCCAGCAGCCCTCACCCAACGATCCGGAGTACGATAGTGGTCCCACGCCCCTTCCGAGCTCACACCTGACGAGACCCCTCCCACACCTGGACCCCACCTACCCTAGTCTCAGACTCAAATCCCTACACTTCACATAGTGTGTGTAATTTATCCAATTGTACTGTGCCCAGTCACTGTACTCTATGTGTACTATACGTGTAAGACTGCTTAGCCTGTGTTTTTGAGCCCTGTTCCTCTTTTTGCATGCTGTGGACCCGGTCTTGGAAATATCTCAATATCAGACTCACGTACTCAGAAAGCAAGAAGCTGATCTCTGAGCACGCGGTATAACTAAAATATACACTCCAAGCTTATATTGTCATGCAGTCAGTACGAGAAATAAACTAAAACTCGAGTCTGTACTAAGTTTTCAAGCACGGAAACTGAATTAGCTTAGGTTTAAGAAGTATTTGGAGCAACTTTTGCTGCTGCCAAGCACCAAATCTGCTGGTAGGGTACTTTTTTCTTTAGAAAATATAACTTCTAGACTAGTTAAAACAGAAATTAAGGCTATACCACTACAATTATTAATATGAAGAATGTAGCTACACCCTATTACTTTCATATCTTGAGTAAGAATTAGGGCTAGGAAAATTATGATCCTTTACGGCGTGTGCTCAGAGGGAAAAATCTGTTGATGCAGTGGGAAGAAAATCTGTAAAGTTGCAACCAAATTCTCCATAAATACCAAGCTATCTCTAACAGGCTAATTATGTTTTTCACCATACTGAGGTCCGCGGAGGTTGTACAAAAAAAAAAAAAAAAAAAAAATCATCCTCAATAACATAACTGTTTTGCTTCAGTGCAGACATAAATCCGAGAATATCCGCTGGTGTAGCCTACTTAGAGAACCGAACTATAAAGCTCAGCACAACCGATTTTTATTAGAAACTCAATACTGAAGAAGATTGCTGCTTAACTATCTAGACTACATATTGTATAGGCTGCTCCCACAGAGATAGATGACTTCCTCAACTCTTCGTTTGTTAATCACAAGGGAACATACAGGCGATTATGCCATATTTTCATCACCCGCACTTTCCATAAATCTCGATCGATGCAAGAGTCCGAGGTTTTGTACTCCTTGTTACCTGTGCAAGGAGGTTATGTTTTACTCCGCGTTGGTTTGTCTGTCTGACTGTCTCTGTTAGCAGGTTACTCAAAAAGTTATGAACGGATTTTGATGAAGTTTTGTGGAAGGGTGGGCCATGGTCAAACGAATAAACGATTAAATTTTGGGCCGGATCCGCATCCGGATCCGGAGTATCTCGCGCAATATCTCCAAAAGTTCTTGAATGGATTTCAATGAAATTTGTGGAAAGGTGCACATTGGACAAAAAATAAAAATAAAAATAAAAAAAAAATTGGGTCGGATGATTAAATTTGGGGGCCGGTCCGGATCCAGACCCAGAGTATCTCGTACAATATCTCCAAAAGTTCTCAATGAATTTCAATGAAATTTAGTGGAAAGGTGGGCCATGGACCAAGAAAGAAATGATTAAATTTGGGGGAGGATCCGGCTCCTATATCCACGGTACTTAATTCTGATCCTTTTTAGTGGCATTGGCGGAGGTATGGAATCTTTGAAAGCTTTCTAGTTCCTCTTGTTCCAAATGTTCTTGGCTCATATTTAAACAGTTTACTATTCTGGGCATGCGCGATATAAATAAAGTTATCCATGGCCGTCGCAATAACGTTCAGGGAAAGCTGGGTGTTCGTAGTTGGCGCCCTTGTCGTTACCACCAGCTTTTGAACTCGTTATTTTAATTTATTGTGGGTTGTTGAGGAAACTCGATTTTCATTTGACACGACGACAATAAATGGATAATAATATATTATCACGACGACAGTAAATGGATAATGATATCTGATCTTATACAGAACTCACATTTTATTTGTAAATCAGTAATTTAAGATTTATAATAATGCAAGGTGCAAGATGGGAGGCGCGGGTGTGTCGGAGAGTATCCACGGGAAGCAGAGTTCGAATTTATCAAGGATCTCAAGCAATTTCAGGGTAAATAGGTCTCCATAGCATTTATATTGTCAGAAATCTATACAATTTGATTCATTTAACTATTCACTTAAGTGTAATTGTGTAGGCTATATTGCATGGTAGGTACTTTGGAAAAAAATCTTTCACGTAACTTAAGATGGTTTGTGAATGCAGCCTCTAAGGTCAGCATGACGACTGACATGATTGATGTTATTAATCTACGATAAAGATCAAACCTAACACTGCCACTAAAGTTTTTGACTTACTGTCACACAGATTTATTAACTACATTTTGTATATGCAGTACCCAGGTGGCTTCATTATGTGTGATAATTTTGTCACTGATGATGTACTAATGTTTTGCACGCATTATAGTAATGTTGATGGGGCATTTAGGGATTGGATGATGAATGGGTGAGTAATTTTCCACCAGTCGCTGCGGTCTCGAAGGTTTTTAAGTTTCTGAGGTGACGAAAGAGCTGGCTCTCTGCTGACGCACAGAAATTCTAATTGGTGGGAATTTTAGTACCTCATATGATTTCAGAGTGTGGAGAGTAATTAAGGTGGCTTGTGACGCACTTAATATCCGAAACAAGTATAGGCTACGAGAGAAGTGTGCAAACAGGAATTTGAGGTGAATGCTTGAATGTGTGAATGACTGTACTCAGTTTCCTTTGGCACAGTTGAACTTTTACTTTCATTCAGTTTCCTTTGTCCTAAACTCACCATATTTGTGTGTGTGTGTGTGTGTGTGTGTGTGTGTGTGTGTGTGTGTGTGTGTGTGTGTGTGTGTGTGTGTGTGTGTGTGTGTGGATTGTAATTTATCGAGCTGAATGCAGTATTTTTTTTTTTTTTTATTCCAGGTAATTCCAAGGGCTACAGCTCGTACACTTCGAGAAAGAAAAGGCTCTCTGGAGAATCATCCAGAAAATAATGGAAAAGTTGGGAGAATTCATCCCTAGAGCAGATAGAGAAAGAGAGTTCAGTGAGACAGCAAATCATTATAATAATTTAGTATACTTAAAGACCTTCGGAGATGATTTGGATGATGAAAAGCTATATGAGGTTTTCTCTGCTTTCGGTAGGATTACCAATCACAGAGTGCTGTATAGTGGGGAAGGGAAGTCCAAAGGATTTGGCTGTGTTATTTTTGAAGAACCTGAAGCTGCCAGGTTGGCTTGTGAGGATCTAAATGGCAAGGAGATGAATAACAGACGGATTCATGTAGGAAGAGCCCAAGAGAGAGGAGAGCGTCAGGCTCAACTGAAGAAATTCGAAATGATGATTGAGAGGATGCTTGGAAACCGACCTGTTAACCTTTACATAAAGAATCTCGATAATACAATTAATGATGAAAGGCTTCGTGAGGAATTCTCAAACTTCGGAACGATCACTAGTGCCAAGGTCATAACCGAGGATGGACGATCAATGGGATCTGGCTTTGTAAGCTTCTCTGCACCAGAAGAAGCTACACGTGCAGTTACGGAGATGAATGGCAGAATCTTGGTCAGCAAACCATTGTATGTTACTTTGGCACAAAGCCGTGAAGACCGCAAGGCTCACGTGGCTTCTCAGTACATGCGGCGTGTTGCAGGCATCAGGATGCAGCAGATGGGACAGATGTTTCAGCCTGGTGGTACCAGTTACTTAATGCCAACAATGCCACAGGTTCAGCGTTTCTATACTCCACAGATGGCTGCACAGGTCAAAGCTACCCCTCTCTGGCCAGCACAGCCAGCAGCACAGGTTCGGGCTGGAGCCACTGCGTCCTTCCTTATGCAGGCTGCTCCATTCAGATCTACCCCACGCCAAACACAGCCTCCTCGCAATGTTCTGCCCATGGCTACTGTTGCTGCAGCTGCTCAGCAACAGCAAATACTCAACCTGCTGCAGGCGGCTAGGCCTGTTTGCGCTGCTGGTGTGCCATCATCAGCTGCCCTCTCAACCGCAGCACGTGCTTCCGACAAGTACACCAACAACATGTGTAACCTTCCAGCTGTGTCTGATGGAGGCCCAGCTGCTGCTGCTGCAGTGGCCCCGGTGGCCCTGCCAGCTGTGCATATCCAGGATCAGGAGCC
Source organism: Coenobita brevimanus (assembly GCF_032717465.1). Lineage (NCBI taxonomy): Eukaryota > Metazoa > Arthropoda > Malacostraca > Decapoda > Coenobitidae > Coenobita > Coenobita brevimanus. The sequence goes on along the minus strand of NC_137063.1, from coordinate 47,821,823 downwards.
CCTTACCTCAACAATGCTATCTGCAGCCTTGCCTCAAAAACAGAAGCAGATCCTCGGTGAGAGACTCTTCCCTCTCATCCGTGAAATTTGTCCTGAACTTCCCATCAAGATTACTGACATGTTGTTGGAAATGAACAATTCATTTCTATTGCACATGCTGGCGGATCGCAACTTACTCAAGGCCAAAGTGGAGGAGGCAGTTGCTGCGCTTCAGCCACTGACTCCATCCATGTTGGCTGCAGCTTCACCTCAAGAGCAGAAGCAGATGCTGGGTGACAGGCTCTTCATTCTCATCCATGAATCGTATCCTAAGCTGGCTGGTAAGATTACTGGCATGTTGCTGGAAATTGAAAATTCCTACCTGTTGCACATGCTGAAGGATCACAACTCCCTGAATGAGAAAGTGGAGGAGGCAGTTGCTGCGCTTCGAGCTCACCATGTCAATCAGCGAAGGCTGTGGGTGTGGCAATAACTAACCAAAAGAAGAATGACATGTAAATTTATTATATCAAATCTTTGGTCACAGTAAATTTGGTGTAGATTCAACAGGATTTACAGTTTCTGGCCACTGCATCAACCTAGCTCACACGGACAGCAAGATGGTTTCTAGGCCTCTTTCGTCTCAAGTTTTAAGATAGCACTTTTGCCTGATGACCTAATTTTCTTTTGTGCCCTGTCTTATGAGTTACCATTTTGTGCTTTATGACCTATTTTCCGTTTGTGACTTGTCTTATGAGTTACCATTTTCTTTATGGTTTTCGTTTCTTGAAAGGTCCTTTTATGTTACTGGTCATTTTATTTGCACGCTGTCTGGGACTCTGTTCTATCCCGGAATACAAAATAAATATCTGTAAAAATGGCAAAGTAGATTTAAAAGAAGACAGATAACCCATAACTACAGCAGCTGCTTATTTATTAACCTTTCCGTTCATTTTAATGTAACCCTATTGCAGGTTGGAACATTTTTGTCAAGAGTTTTTGTTGTACGGCATCCATTTTTGATGAAAGGTTCAGATATGCCATATTTTAATAAAATATGGATTATAATGTCTATTATATTTAATTTATGTGTAGTTCTATATATTTTATACATACACGTCTGTATACTGTATATGTATGTATGTTTTATAAAAAAAAAAAAAATCTGTAACCAAATAGATTTTATAACAGTTTCGATCAGTAAAATTATTTAATAGATGATGTTCTCTGAATGAGACTTAAATTGGATATTGGAAGTGTTATGCTGGTGTTCTTAAGGCGACTTCTCGTCCTAAAAACACTAGCGACTGAAGCGGGGTCCTCTTTCCAGACCGGAAGTAAAGCACCCACAAAGGAACAAGACATAAACACCAGGCAATACACCTTAACACATCTATTGCCTTAATTCTAACCGTTACAATAAAACACAGAGTGATATTTGAGATACAGGGGACAGGGACACAGAGGTAACCTTCAGCACCACAAGATAGTCACACTTAGTACACAATACAATGCACATACAGGGATGTCTTGAATTATATATGTTATTGTCTATATGTCACTTTTAGGCAGGATATACACTGAACTGACCACAAGGGAATAAACAAGATTGGGAGTCCGTAGGGGAAATACTACTATAAATAAGACAGGGTACGGATCGCGACACTTGACACAGTCACTTAGTCGCGGCGACACTAACACACGGACTTTTAATCTACCCGCGCACTGTAGTCTATATTCGTTCACAGAAAGTTATTTTATTGGGGGGACTCGTATAATTACTCTAAGGTTCATTCCCTGTCCTGCCGGGCACTGAGTTCTTTAGGCCTAATGGTAACTGTTGCTGGTTTCGCACTGGTCTTCACTTGGTCACTGTTCACTGTTATTTCCTCTGGTTTGTTCTTGGCACAAGGGGCGTCACTATTTACCTGTATCTCCTGGGTTATGTTCACTCCGTGACAGGGGCGTGAGGGTAGAACCCTAGGGGGACCCGGCCTGCAAAGGGCAAGGGATTACCCGCAGGGGAGTCACTGCCCGGGTCACACTCGTCGGCGGGGTGCAGGGAGGCCCTTCTGTCTGGGGGCCTCGACCTAAGAGGTGGCCCTCGAGTTGAAGCCTCGTCGGTGGAGTGCAGGGAGGGCCTCCTGTCTGGGCCTCCTGCCATAGAGGGTGTAACAATAGCCGTCAATACGGTGTTACCTGGGGACTGAATCTAGTTCAGTCCCACCCCTATTCTGACGATGGTTGTCCTGCCCGCAAGGTAGTTGACTTTCTCTGGTCATCTGGTGTTGGGGCAGTTGCGGGGAAAAGGGACTCAGGACAGTAGTGTCCCGGTGACCCTCTTGACCTGGGTCACTAGCCCCACCGTTGTGTCCTCCTGGGGTGGTGGTGTGGTAGCGGCCAGGTGGTGGGGTGGGGGGTGGCGGGGTGGGTGGTCCGGCGGTGGGCATTTTAGGAAGCAATAAACTGTTGTTTTATTACCTAACTGATGATAATGATTATCCCAGTTTTAGTAAAGTATATGTGGAATACATAATTGATGCACTAATAAGTCAGTGCGGTCTTCTCTATATCTTGAGCAGCTGCGTGGAGTTCAGTCTTGAGGAATTATTGTTACTTTAGATCACAATCACATGTAGTACCACTTTTAACACAAGTGAAATGCGCGCTCCCGCCATCAAACCCCCCACCCCACTACAGAGCTGCAGCCCCATCCTCACCCCAGGAAGACACCACAGTGGGCCAGGTAAACAGGGTGCAGACTCGGAGCGAAACGGGCTCAGGTACGCCCCGGCCCTATAACCCTCTTCCCCTCAACTCACCCAACCACGACATCGCAGTGACGGCCAACTACATCTTGGCCGGACCAGCCTTCGCCAGGATAGGGGTGGGACTAGTGAACTCACAGTCCCAGTCAGCACCGCGGTTTCGGCCACTGTCCGGTCCGGGGAAGGATTGGCCACCGTCCGTCCTTATGCTGTAGCCCCTTGCAGTCCCGCTGCAACCACACCTGGTACATCAGAGGGAGGTGGAACCATGGTCTCAGCCACTGCCCGGACCAGGGAAGGGTCGGACACCGGCTGCCCTTCAGGTGCTGCCCTTGGGGACTTTGGAACTGCGACCTTGGCCACCGTCCAGGTCGGGGAAGGGCCGGCCACTGTCCACCCTTCGCCCAGTCTCTAGGGCTTCCCCGTCGAAGGAAGTCCCTGGCGTGGCCCACCATCCACCCAGAGGCCGCGCAGGACATTCTCTCCCCTCTCTCTCCAGGTGTGGACTCCCGGAGGAGCTGGCGTTTGAGGAGTGGTGGCTGGGTCCAATACCTGAGGAAGGGATCCACGCCCTTCAGCCTGCCCCCGGACAACGCCCGGCCCTGACGGACGTCCCACGGACGAGACACCACAGCCAAATCCTGACGGTGCCCCAGTCCAGAGGTGACTGCAGCCCCTGTCTTCCCAAGGACAACCCCAGGACCCCAGGGCAGGACAGCCCTGACCCCACTCACCACCGGCCCTCCACTCAGAGTAAGAAGCAGCAGGCCCAGCCCCTGACGCTGTTTGGCCCCAGCCCCAAGGGCCACTCACCAGGTCGAGGCCCCACCAGGAAAGGGCCTCTCTGTACACCAGCCCACAGCCACGCCCAGACAACTTCACCCTCCGCCAGGAGCAGGCGATGATAGGCGCGTCTATTGATCCTGTCAGATCCCAGTCCCGAGGGCCACCCTCCAGGTCGAGGTCCCACCAGGAAAGGGCGTCCCTGTACACCAGTCCACAGCCACAACCGGACGACCTCACCCCCCTGCAGTTGTTCCGTGCCCCCTACGGGAGGGTACGTCCGACTACCAGCCTTCCACGCCCGGGCGCCACTTATGATTAGCCCAGGTCTCAGTCGCCCAGTAAGCCGAACAGTGTAATATCAGTGCCACCATTGTGAAACAGGGACTGACAGTGTCTGTGTTACGTGTCTTACCTACACCTATGGTGCAGTGAGAACTGACAGTGTCCATACTCAACACAGCAGCACCCTTAATACACAGTGAGAACTGGCTAAGTCTAGAACTTACGAGTAGTACACTAAGGCTGTATGGTAAAGGCTATTCAGACTGTACTTACAACTATATGGTGTATTGTTGATAAATAGTAATGACTTCCAGTGACTACATTTACTGTATATATATCGTGTGCATAAATGTTGTGTACCAAAGCCTGACATTGTCCATGTAAACTATACTGTATATATATGCTGTATATTGTAAGGGGATCAGAATTAAGGCAAAATATGTGTAAGGGTGGTCTGCCGAGTTTTTATGCCCTGCTCCTATTGTTGTGTGTTCTAGTTCCGGTCTCGAAAGATGACCCCGCCCAGTAGCTAGTGTTCTTAAGACGAGAAGTTGACCTAAAAACACCTAGCATAGCAATAAGGGTGTGAGAATATGGTGTGGTATGAAAGTGAGAAATGAATGTGCAAGAACACAGCTATTGAGGAATGTGTAAGTCATGCGAGAGAATGTGAGTTATAGTGATGAAAATGTTATATTTGAGCCAGCTTGAAGGTGGAAAGAGGTGTGGTAGGCCAAGATAAATGAGTGTGTGTGAAAGCGATGAATGGAGATTGATGAGAGTATAGGGAACTGACAGCTGAGGACAAAGCTGGTCGGAAGAAATTTGTATGGAGGACTGTAAGACAAGGGTTTGGCATCTCTCTTCTTTCCCTGTGAAGTGATAGCTGTCAGATTGATAAAATGATAAGACGATGAATCACGTAAACGTGGATGTCTATGCCTGTGAGGTGAGGTCAGGATTCTGGAGGCTTGAATGATGAGTGAACAAGAGTGTGGACTATCCAGCTGGGCAGACTGTTTTTCTCGTTTCTTCTTTTTTGTTACCCCTGGCTCTTTGGACCGTAGGCTACCTTACTCCATCCTAGGGAGGGAATGAGGCAGTGGCGTAGCATGGGTTGCCATGCAGCGCCCGGGGCAAGGAAAGTATTGCGCCCCCTAACCTGTGGCCCTTTAGCACTCCCTGAGTCCCTACCACCAGTCCAGTAATTGAGCTCCTTACCCCCCATGCACATGTATTTTAAGAAAACATTTTATTGTATAAACATTTCTTCACTTTCGTAAATGTTTAAACCATTAAATAATTAACCTGTCACGTCCCGAGGTTTTCAGCACCTCCGACATCCCCCAATCCCAAGGTATTTTCAATTTTTTTTTTTTTTTGGCTAAAACCTTCGCTTTGGTGAGAAACATCGAAAATCCATAGAGAAATCGCTCACCTGAGGGTTAAAATACTCGATCCAGATAGGAGTACCTCCTTACCTGACTGGGTTTTCTAACAGACTGGCTCCAAAGAAAACGAGTTCTATGGGAGGGTAACTATTTCACACAACTTATAAACGGTATTTATTTACTTGGATTATGGCGTCTGGCAATAGATAGATATAGATAGATGAGAGTATATTGGTTTTCAAGCAGTAATATACCGGTAGGCATTATAAGTATTGTTTCACTCACTCATCACCATACCTGACTTTCTTTTGCCACATTACCTGATCATTATTTCTGACTATTTCTTCTTCTAATGCTATGTAAACTTTGTCCTCCACATTGTCATCGATTGGGAAATCACTCTGGCCCTGAATATCTTTTCTGGCCGGGTCACTGGTAACAGGTGAATTGCCGAGACAATGGCATGAGGGGGGAGGGGGGAGGTTATGCGGTGTAAGGCATTGTCCCTGCTTGGCATCTTGTAGAGGAATAGAGGAAGGTGTCCAGCGTATACGTACGAAAAATCAAGCGTGAAAATTGAAAATTGTGCAAATTAGGGACCTTGCAATTGCACGACGTACCAGTACGTCACCAGGACTGGCAAATGCAAAATGTTGCAACATACCCATACATCGACGGGACGGGGCGGGTTAATATATATATATATATATATATATATATATATATATATATATATATATATTGTTATGCTGGGTGTTTTTAGTCCGACTTCTCGTCCTAAGAACACCAGCGACTGAGCAGGGTCCTCTTTCCGGACCGGAAGTAAAGCACTCACAAAGGAACAGGACATAAAAACCAGGCAGTACACCTTAACACATCTATTGTCTTAATTCCTACACCGTTACAATATAAAACAGAGACGGGAGGTATTGGATATGCTGTAGACAGGGACACAGAGTTAACCTTTAACACCAAGGTTTACAGTTACATTTAAGACACCGTATTCTTCATTTACACTTAGGTAATCAGTTACAATATTGTGATACCCGTATTTCGTCTATAAGCAGAATTGGTATTATATATATTGAGTCCGATGCACTAGTGGTGGACAGGGCCAAGAGTTAGTGGGGTGAATATTACTATAACTGGATAGGGTGCGGGTCGCGACACTTGACAGAGTCACTTAGTCGCGACGACACTTATTCACAGACTTTTGATTCTCCCGCGCACCCTAGACTTGGTCCACGATTTCTATAAGTTCTTTTGTCTGGGACTTAGGATATTTCCTATTCTGCCGGGTATCAGGCCTTAGTAGGTTATTGGTAACTTTATCACTGGTATTGTTCTGGCCCTCACTTTGTCACTGTTCACTGTTATATTCCCGTCTCGACTGTTCACGACGCAAGGGGCGTTAATGTCACTATTTACCCGTGTTTCCTGGGTATAATTCACTACAGTGTCAGGGCGTGAGGGGGAGGCCCTACAGGGAGCCTTCCTGCAGGGGGCAATACACTGCCCGGGTCCTGGTCGTCGGCGAGTGCAGGGAGGCCCTCCTGTCTGGGGGCCTCGACCTGGGAGGAGGCCCTCATACTGTAGCCTCGTCGGTGGGGTGCATGGAGGCCCTCCAGTCTGGGGGCCTCGATCTGAGAGGTGGCCCTCGGGACTAGGGCCAAACAGCTGCAGGAGGCGGGCCTGTCGCCTCTGGCTCCGGGGAGAGAGAGAGCCTGGGTTGCCTGGACCATGGGGGCTGCTGTTCGGACATGGGGGTCCTGGGGCTGCGGTCGCCTGTAGGGGGAGGCACCGACAGGGGTGAGCTGCGGCACCGTCTCCGTTGGGTGTCCGGCAGGGGCAGGGATCTCCCAGGGCTAGGTGGTATGACCTGGATCGGGCCACGCCACCACTCTGGCAGCACCTCCGGGGAAACACTCCCGGAAGGGGACAAAGGGCGTCCCACGCAGCTGAGAGGGAAAGGGTCGTCCGCGCAAGGGACTTCCTGCATCAGGAGGGCCTTTGGACTCACAAATGAAGGACATACAGTGGCCGCTCCTTCCCCGTCAGGTACAGTGGTCGTGAGCACGGTTTCATGACTCCTTGGGCCCACAGCTGAAGGGTGTACAATGGCCGCTCCTTCCCCCACACGTATAGTGGCAGTGCTGGCGGTGCTGCTCCCGAAGGAGGAAAATGCAAGAGAAGGGTACATGGAGTCCGTGCCCTCTCCAGTACGTACAGAGTCATAGCCTCGGGTCTATCTACCCTGGTACGTACAGCGACCGTAGCCGTGGGCCTATCCGCCCTTTGGGAAGCAACTGAAGGGCGTACAGTGGCAGCTCCTTCCCCGTCACGTACAGTGGCCGTGAACGCGGTGTTGCTCCCGTAGGAGGGAAAGACAGGAGAGGGGTGCACAGAGACCGCGCCCTCTCCGGTACGTACAGAGGCCGGAGCCGTGGGTCTATCTACACTGGTACGTACTCTGACTGTAGCTGGGAGCTTGCCTACCCTTAGGGAAGCAACTGAAGGGCGTACAGTGGCCGCTGCTTCCCCGTCACGTACAGTGGCCGTGAATGCGGTGTTGCTCCCGTAGGGGAGAAAAGCAGGAGAGGGGTGCACAGAGGCCGCGCCCTCTCTAGTACATACAGAGGCCGTAGCCGAGGGTCTATCCACCCTGGTATGTACTTCGGCTGTAGCCGTAAGCCTGCCTGCCCTTTGGGAAGCAACTGAAGGGCGTACAGTGGCCGCTGCTTTCCCGTCACGTACAGTGGCCGTGAACGCGGTGTTGCTCCCGTAGGAGAGAAAGGCAGGAGAGGGGTGCACAGAGGCCACGCCCTCTCCGATACGTACAGAGGCCGTAGCCGTGGGTCTGTCTACCCTGGTACGTACTTTGGCCGTAGCCTTGGGCCTGCCTGCCCTTCGGGAGGTAACTGAAGGGCGTACAGTGGCCGCTCCTTCCCCGTCACGTACAGTGGGCGTCGACGCGGTGTCACCGGGGACTGAATCTTGTTCAGTCCCACCCCGATTCTGGTGACGGCTGTCCTGCTCGCAGGGTTGTTTCCTCTTTCCGCTTACCTGGTGTTGGGGTAGTTGCGGGGAAGAGGGACTCTGGACAGTAGTGTCCCGGTGACCCTCTTGTTCTAGGTCACTAGCCCCATCGTTGTGTCCTCCTGGGGTGGTGGTGTGGTAGCGGCTCGGTGGTGGGGTGGAGGGTGGCGGGGTGGGTGGTCCGGCGGCGGCGGGTATTTTACTAACCTAGGGCCTGACATACACCGAGAGCACACGCCTGCACCAGCCAATGTGGCGCGACATTCATCCGCTACTGAGCGATAGGCTAACCTAAGCCACTATATGACTACCCCTACAAAATTTGCTCCCCCAACTCAAACTAGGCTTAAAAGGTAAGTCTTAGTTAAAATAGTTCAGGGACGTAATATAATGGAAATTGGTAACGTTGGTTACTTCTAAAGTTATACCGGTTACTATAGTCGACTGGTATTAGAAATATATTTTTGCATTAGTTTTACTTCAGTAATCACTCTAGTTTGGTTGTACAATGCATGTAAGGGTAATTGTTACAAAAAGGGAGATAATAAGATTTGCACAACATACGGTGGACTGTAAATATGCTACAGACTCCAATGTAATCACATATCTTAACACGTAATCATTATAAAGCAGGAAGAAGACCAGTAGTTGCTAGGGGGTAGTCAGGTCTTCATTACAGCTTCACATACACATCTGCACAGTTGGTAAATCACAAGCTACTGATAGTATATGGAGCCTTAGTGGTAAGTTGCAGAGGTACTGAATACACTATGTAAAGCAGTAGTTATGGTTGACCACTGCTTCTGGGCTAGGTAAATTTTTAAAGTAACCAATGCTTTTTTTTAATTAAAATTTATGTTCCAATGCAAAATAGTATGTTTTAATTAATTCTGATCATCATTTTTTGGCGAAAATCCCCCTTTTTGGAAATTTGAGTAAGAATTCCAAAAAGGGTCGTAATATAATGAAAATCGGTAATGTTGGTTACTTCTGAAGTAATACCCCTGTTTATATTTGTATTAATATCCTTTTTGTGTCCCATAGGAAAGATTATTTACCTGGTACTTTCACTTTTTGGTATGTTTTGCTAGTCTTGCAACATTCTTGGAAAACAGTTTTTGTTTTCACCTTGAAGAGGTTGGTTAGGTTTGGTTTGGATTGTTTCTCCATTACATTCATAATAATGTTACATTCAAGCTGAAGGATGTAAAAGTTAAGTCTGAAAAGTACCAGGTCTGGTTAAAATGTCTTGTTTTAGAGAATGTGTGAAAAAAGTTACCTAGAAATTAGATTTTTTTTTTTTTTCCAAGGAAGTAAAGGTCAGATGTGAACAGAATATCCAAAAGGAAAATGTTGTCAGGGAAAATTTTATCTTTAAAGCACTTTTAACCTTTGTGGCAAAGCAAGGTTTTTCTGGTTTTTAAAATTCAGACCTGTAAATTTTTATGTTAGGGCACCCTTGGCTTTTGTGGTGAAACCAAGATTTGTTTCAATGTTTACTTTTTATTCTTTTCAGAAATGTTTTGTTTACCCTTAATCCCTCTGCCTCGATGATGTACCCTATACGTCATGGCTAGGCAGTAGGAGTGTACGAGGATATGTATAAGCTGTCAGAAGCTAATGCTTTACCATGGGGACAACAGAGGGCTGTCTAAAGCTTCCTTGCTCCTTCTACTACTACTCAGGGGGGCAGGGGGAGCACAATGGCAGGGCATCGGACTCGGGACTGGGGGGTTGTGAGTTCGAGCCACGCCCGGTAGTTGCCATGCTGGGAGGGATAGCGCCCTTCTGCCACATAGCCGGGCTGCATGATCTAATGAGGTCTAGTTCGGTTGAACATTTCCTCTTTTTCCTTCTACTACTTAGATATAGTATTGGTGGGAAGCTAAGCACGTAGCAAATTGCTTAAGGGGTTGAGCTTGTGGTGAAGGAGTTAACCTCCAACAGCGCAGGTAATGGAGGACCCATTGGTAATAATGGATTTCATGCGGAATGTATAGCAAGTAAAGCATTTAACTCAGTAGTACTGTGTAATAGTGGTATAACAAGATTCGTTAGGATGTAAACCTGGTGGACTGCATAATGAAGTTTCCCTTCTCCTGTTTGCCATTCTCCTTTCAGGAGATAGGGAAGGAATTGAGGGATATTTGTTTAAATTGGCAATGGGACAGCCAGTTACTGTATGTCAGTGCTGCCACTGGAAGGCGTCGCTCTCCAGCACCAGCATTTAACTTGTATTATATATACAGTATTGCATGTACTATCACAATCACTAATTCGTTTACCCTTCTGGCAAGAGGGAAATGAGGGACAAGATTGTAGAAAGGCCAGGGGTTAAGATTTTGGTATCTCATCAGAGACACACACATATATACACACAAATGAACCACCATTATCCATTAGCCTACCCTTACACCAACCCTGTCTTCCACATCCCTCTGGGCATGGAAGTAAGGAAATTAGTGATCACAATAGTGCGGTATTCACTTGAAAGTTCAGCCCTTCCAGATGATGAAGGTGGTGGGTGTGATCGGTGGTGGGGCAGCAGGGTTATGTGCAGCACGACACATCCTGGCTTCCCCTGGACTCTGTCCTGTAGTGTGGGAGAAAGCACAGCAAGTTGGTGGAACATGGGTGTACACTCCTCAAACTGGCACTGATCAACATGGCCTCCCTATACACTCCAGCATGTATGAGAACCTAAAGTGAGTTTTATATATATATATATATATATATATATATATATATATATATTTATATAGATAGATAGATAGATATATTGCCAGATGCCTTAATCCTGTACGGGGTGGTCACAAACAAATTGCCTTCACGTCACCCTGTCCCCCGCCATTTCACTGCCCTGCTCCCAACTCACACCCCCCTCTCATATACCTCTCCACTCCATCCCTCCATCTCATCCTCAGCCTCCCCCTCCACCTCAATCACATACACTTTCCACATCAGTCTGTCACCCTCCATCCTCTCCATATGGCCAAACCACCTCAGTGTGTTCCTCCTAATGCTTCCTATCACATCACACCACAACGCTTCTTTATATCCTTATTTGTCAGCCTGTCTCTCCATGTGACTCCACAGGCACCTCTTAAATAATTAATTTCCACTGCTCTCTCTCCTGACTTGTATCCTTCCAACAACGTCCAAGCTTCACTTTCATACGTTAGAGTTGGTATCACCATACTGTCATGCAGTAACTTTTTCACGTCCATGCTCACTTCCCTGTTTCTTATCACTGCATTCAAGGAACCAGCAACCTTTTTTCCTTGTTGTACCCTTTCAAGCACTTCATCCTCCAAACCTCCATCCTTACTCATCACACTCCCCAAGTACTTCTCATATTTTCCGTCTCCTCACCTTCCAGCCTCGCTGTACATTCACTGACTTCACCTCTCTCAAAGACCATCACTTTACTCTTCCCTACATTCACCTTTAGATTCCATTTCTTACACACTCTTCCAAACTCCTCCACCAAGCCTTGCAGCTCCCCATCGTCTTCACTTAACAACACAGTATCATCTGCAAACAACAGTACAGGGAGTTTCCAAACACTACCCTCTCTCACTGCCCTACCTTGTATCTCTTTTATTACCCCATCCATGTACAGATTGAACAACCATTGAGACATGACACATCCCTGTTTCAACCCAACCTTCAAAGAGAAAAATTCATTCAGTTCACCATCCACATGCACAGCAGCCTTCGCACCATCATTCATACTCTTCACAACATTCAACAACTTCTCATCTACTCCATATATTCTTAGTACAGTAAAACCTCTACAACTCGGCATAATACATGTGCAAGCCTTGCCGAGTTAGCCTATTTGCTGAGTTGTAGGGATGAACTTTAAGTTCCCTCCCAGCACACACACACACACACACACACACACACACACACACACACACACACACACACACACACACACACAAGGAAAAATGGAAAAAAAAAAAAAAAAAGTTTTTACAATAAATAGTAAAAGCTGCCTTACCATGATTCCATGCAGTTGTAAGGTGTAATCCAGGCATGGAGGAGTACTTTTGGTAGTTTTTGGAGGTGTTAGGGGGGCTCAAGATCAGTTTTGGGCAAACCTTTGCTGTATTGTACTTGTCACTGTCTATCTATCTATCTATCTATTGCCAGACGCCATAATCCCGGTAGGGGTGGCCATTTGACTCTGAGTTATTTGTTTTACAGGAAGGGGCACTAACCCTCCACCAACCCACTTGATGACACGTAGGGAGCACGTAATTGTTTAGTTATATGGTTACCACCCAGCGTTGTAAATGGTTTCTTGGCGTACAGGAAACCATTAGGCTTGTCACTCAATGTAAAGCCACCTGTAAAGGAAAGAAAAGCAATAAGAAGTGAGAGGAAAGATGGGAGAAACAGGAAGAGAGGAGGGCAGGCACAGAAAAAGAATGATAAAGGCTGAGGAAGAAGTAGGCAGCACTACATCAAGTGAGTGGATGATGGTCACCACCACCTACCACTCTTGTCACTGTACACTATGTAAAGCACAATTAACACAATAAAGGCCATTACTGTAATGTATTTATCACTTGTACTATACAGTACTTGGGAACTAAACACTTAAACATTACTATACAACTCGGCATCTTACCGAGTTGTGGGGATTTATGCCGACTCTCTTCCACTCATGTGCTCATTTTGGGGAATTTTTGAATTTTGATTTTTTAAATGAATATTTTTGAGCCTTCCTGAGTTGTAGAGGTTTCCGACTTGAAGGATGCAGAATTGTAGAGGTTTTACTGTATTTCCCACAATCCTTGTCTATCCACCCTGTCATATGCTTTCTCCAAATCCATGAAGGCTGCATACAACTTCTTTCCCATCTCTAGAAACTTTTCCACTAAAGATCTAAGAATGAATATCTGATCTACACAAAATATATATATATATATATATATATATATATATTTGTGGTAGGTGGGGGCGCTCACTATCCACTCACTCGATGTAGTGCTGCTCTCGGTTGTCGGCCCTTTCCTCTCCATCCTTTTTTCCTTCCATTCTTTTCTGTCTCTCTTTTCTTCATTCTTTCCTTGTCCTTCTGCCTACGGGTGACTTTACACTCCCTCTTCTGTCTTTCCTTCATTCTTTCCACTTCCTTCAGCCTGTGGGTGACTCTACACTGAGTGACAAGCCAAATGGTTTCCTGTACACCAGGAGACCATTTACTACGCTGGGTGGTAACCATATAACCATATTTTGGCGCCTAGTGGTTTAGTGGGTAATTATTGCACTCCAATCGGATTGAGCTGGTGAAGGTTTATATCCAAGGGGTGGTTGGGGTTGATTGCTCATGTAATGCCACTCAGGGATGAGTGAGGCTGGTCACTGTCATCTTAAATGTTGGGACCAACTGCCTAGCCCCGGGCTCCTACGCTCCTCATGGGGCAATGTAGGATTGGATGATGGATGGATAAATGGATATATATATATATATATATATATATATATATATATATATATATATATATATATATATATATATATATATATATATATATATATATATATATACAGTCTTTAAATCATTAAGTACAGAAATTTAAGACTAGAATGACCAGCTTCTCATCCTGATTGGCATATTGTGAGCCATAAACCTCAGCTATACCTTGGGATGTAAACCCTGTATGAGCCACATCTGGTTGGAGCACCTTAACCCACTAGACACATAAAAAATAAGAGAACAAGGGAGATCTTATGGGTAGAAGCAAGATTTTTGACCAATAGAAACCAATAGTTGATTGATATATCTGGATATAGCTAAGTGAGACTCCAGTAGTGCTTTGATTCCAGAAGTATTCTTTGTTTTCAGAACTAACCTCCCAAAAGAACTTATGGGCTTTCCTGATTATCCTTTTCCAACCGACGAAGAAGATTCATTCATTCACCACACAAAAGTTCTCAAGTACCTGGAGAGGTATGCTGAACATTTCAACCTGAAGCCACATATCAAGGTATAGTATTTATGAATTTGGACTTAGTTACTAACAGCATTTGATTTTGTGCAAAACTTTTTGCATTGTATTTTATTATTATTATTATTATTATTATTATTATTATACAGAAGAAATATGTGCAGCATGTGATGTGGTGTGTGGAAGGAAGAGAAGACGGAGGGGGGTACAAGGAACAGCGTGGTGGAATGAAGAGGTGAAACAGGCTGTGGCACAAAAGAAGAAAGCATACAATGAATGGATGAGAAATAGGGGCGTGGAAGAAGTTGAGAGGCGGAAGAGAGAGTTATATGTAGAACGAAAGAGAGAGGTGAAAAGATTAGTAAGAGAGAGTAAGAAGAGAGTGGATGAGGAATTTGGAAGGAATTTGAGTGTAAAGTGGAGGGACTGTAAGAAAATGTTCTGGAAAGAGGTGAAAAGAGTAAGACAGGGTGGAAGTGAAGTTAGCAGGGGAGTGAAAGATAAAAATGGTAGATTACTAGTGGAGAAGGGAGAAAAAGTGAGCAGATGGAGAGAACACTTTAAGGAATTGTTGAACGTAGAGGATGGAAGTAATGCGAGTATAAGTGGCTGGGGAATGGCTGGGAGAAGGAGGGAGGTGAGAAGACAGGAAGAAATCAGTAGGATAGAAGTTGTGGAAGCAATGAAGAAAGTTAAATCTGGGAAAGCCCCAGGAATTGATGGAGTGTGTGGTGAAATGCTGAAGCATGGGGGAGAGATGGTAGTAGAATGGATGTGGAAGATGTGCAGATTAGCCTGGGAGGAAAGTAGAGTCCCGGAGGATTGGAAGTCAGGTATAATTATTCCCTTGTACAAAGGAAAAGGGGACAAAGAAGTGTGTGGTAATCATAGGGGCATTTGTCTTCTTAGTATAATAGGAAAAGTGTATGGTAGGATACTTATTGACAGAGTTAGAGAAAGAACACAGAAATTAGTTGGAGAAGAACAGGGAGGCTTTAGGAAGGGAAGAGGTTGTGTAGATCAGATATTCATTCTTAGATCTTTAGTGGAAAAGTTTCTAGAGAAGGGAAAGAAGTTGTATGCGGCTGTCATGGATTTGGAGAAGCATATGACAGGGTGGATAGACAAGGATTGTGGAAAGTGTTAAGAATATATGGAGTAGATGGGAAGTTGTTGAATGCTGTGAAGAGTATGTACGATGGTGCGAAGGCTGCAGTGCGTGTGGATGGTGAACTAAGTGAATTTTTCTCTTTGAAAGTTGGGTTGAAACAGGGATTTGTCATGTCTCCATGGTTGTTCAATCTGTACATGGATGGGGTAATAAAAGAGGTACAAGGTAGGGTAGTGGATGTTGGAGTGGCCCTGGTGAGAGAGGATAGTGTTTGGAAACTCCCTGTACTGTTGTTTGCAGATGATACTGTGTTCTTGGGTGAAGACGAAGGGGAGCTGCAAGGCTTGGTGGATGAGTTTGGGAGAGTGTGTAAGAAACGGAATCTAAAGGTGAATGTAGGGAAGAGTAAAGTGATGGTCTTTGAGAGAGATGAAGTCAGTGAATGTACAGTGAGGTTGGATGGTGAGGAATTGGAAAATGTGAGTACGTTTAAGTACTTGGGTAGTGTGATGAGTAAGGATGGAGGTTTGGAGGGTGAAGTGCTTGAAAGGGTACAGCAGGGAAGAAAGGTTGCTGGTTCTTTGAAAGCAGTGATAAGAAACAGGGAAGTGAGCATGGAAGTGAAAAAGTTACTACATGACAGTATTGTGATACCAACTCTAACGTACGGAAGTGAAGCTTGGACGTTGTTGGAAGGACACAAGTCAAGAGTGAGAGCAGTGGAAATGAGTTATTTAAGAGGAGCCTGTGGAGTCACATGGAGAGAGAGGCTGACGAATGAGGATATAAAGGAACGTTGTGGTGTTGATGTGGATGTGATAGGGAGCATTATGAGGAACACACTGAGGTGGTATGGCCATGTGGAGAGGATGGAGGGTGAAAGACTGACGAAGAGAGTGTATGTGAGTGAGGTGGAGGGGGGAAGAGGGAGGGGGAGGCCGAGGATGTGATGGAGGGATGGGGTGGAGAGGTATATGAGAGAGAGGGGTGTGAGTTGGGAGCAGGGCAGTGAAATGGCGAGGGACAGGGCGACTTGGAGGCGATTTGTTTGTGGCCACCCCCAAACGGGATTGAGGCGTCTGGCAATAGATAGATAGTTTTTTTTTTTTTTTTTTTTTTTTTTTCTTTTTTTTTTTGAAAAATAAAATTTACTAATAGCAAATGGATTTAGAAATGTCTGACACTGACGTAACTTTGAAGGTTCATCAATTGTTGCCTTTATTTTGTGTTTTTATAGTTTGATGTTTTGTGTATAATGTTACATATTCAGTACTTCAAGGTGTAGTGTATAATATGAAACAATTAATCCTACCATAGGCTCAGGTTATTGTTGTCTATCATCATCCTCTTGACCTTTCTTCCCACCTTAAGATGGGATGAGACAAGATCCAGAGACCGTGAATGAGTAGGCATAAACCTCATTGAATTATGAACAGCATCCCCAGTAAAGGGGATCCTACAGTAATTCACCAGTTTGTATGTTCATGCAGTTTTAAAAAGAAGTTGCAAATTTCAATTAAAAAATGACTTGGTTAATAAGAATCAATTTGTAGGTCATAGATTGCACAGCATGTGACTATGTCTGTTAGAAAGACCAATTGATTGTAGGTAGAGGTGATATGTGCTTACAGTACATACTGTTATCTTGGACTGAGTTGTTCAGCACCTGTTGTGAAGCTGACTACATGCTTTCTGTTGGTTGTGAAGTTCATTTGCTTCAGTTAGCCATAAAGATGATATTATTGATCCTTTTACACATGCTACCAGAGTCTGTGAACTTTATTTATAACATAGATTATAGCAACAATAACAGTTGATTAAAAACTGTGTATTCATTTACAGTTTGGTCATAATGTAGAGTTGGTGAAGCCTTCTGTGAATGACAGCAAAACCTCATGGGAGGTTACAGTAGTGGACCTTGCCACCCAGACCTCCATCACCAATGTCTGTGATGCTGTCATTGTATGCAATGGGTGAGATGCTAGACCTGTAATTGTTTCCTCTGTTTCATTAGAACCATAAACTGTGTCACTAATACTGAATCCAGGTTGGTACTTGCTATCAGCAAACAGGTGTATTCAACTTAGGAGAAGGGTTACTGAATTCAGAGCCACAGATACCTCTAAACGTCCTCTTAAAAAATGATAGAATGTCACTAAATACAAATATCTCCAGAAAACTCCAGGTGAGAGCCTGTGATCGCTGGAATATCCCTGATATTGTGAGGAAATTTCAAGGGTATGGCTAATTTCTTTCTGCAAAATTGACAACAGTACGTGGAAGAAACCTTATATTTTGAAGGGGTTAATGAAGGCTTTATCTAACCTCTCCAGTACAGAAAATATCTCTTAAACTGAACAAGAGCGTCTGGAGGAAGGAAGAACAAAATATAAAAGATGTATAAGGAAATGAGTTACCTGAGAGAAGTACAGTACATCCCCCTAGTACGCGAGTATATGGGCAGCAGAGGACATCGCGTACTGTGAATACATAAACTTACGGGAAAAATTACAAATGGGCAGCACCCCCCTTCATGGGCAACCCTTGAGACGCCTTTCAGACCTAAGTATTGTACTATACAGGGAAACTATCTAAGACATATTACTTAAGATAAAGTAAACCAACAAGATTATGGCTTTACTACATAAATCAACAAGGATATGGCTTAACTAAACCAACAAGAATATGGCTGCTCACCTTTACCCAAGAGGACAACAGGCGTGGTGGAGGTAAGAAGAGGATCCGAGGCAGGATGAGACACCTAGCGCGCATCTCCTGCATCACCCACCACACCACCTTCCTCACGACTTTTGTCACTTTCACAAGCTAATACACTCACTTTGTTCATAAACCCTTCCAAGTCTATTTCTGACACTTCAGACATCGAATCAGTCTCTTGTTCATCCTCAGGATATGGCTCCTCTGATGTTGAAGGGAGTGATTCTTCACTTTGTTCAAGCCAAAGTTAACGGGTGATGAGTGTTTGCTTCCATCCGTTTACTTCCTGGTTGTACGTGTCGGTGTAGTAATGGAAGGTTTTGTCCAGTGAAGACATCACCTCCTCCACTTGCAACTGAGAGCGTTCAATGTCCTTGAATTCTTCCTTGAATTTTTCAGGGTCACACAGTACCTGGCTGATCTCCATCATGGACAAATCTTCACTCTCCATCACTGGTGTTGCTGCCTTTTCTGCTGCGATCTCCTGCTCTCCGTTGGCCTCGTCCACTCACTGCACGATTTCCTGGGGATCCTGCTCTGCTGCTGCCGAATGTAAATCCCTGATCTCCTCCAGCGAGATGGTCTGAAACCCAGGCACAGCTTGTGCACTTATGAGAGTGGCTGCCTCGGCAACAGCCAGGGACTGAAAGCCGCTGTCATGTAGTAACAGGAGAGGTAAAGAATAGTATGGGACTATTTTTATTTGTCTTGGACTAGGTCTTTGTTCACAAGAGGACTGCTGACAGCTAACTGCATCATCTCCTTACTGGCCGCTGTTGTCAGCTTTCCTCAGTGTAAGCATGTTTAGCATTGCTCAATTCTCGCAGACACAACACCTCTCATCATCTGACTCCCTGCTTCTATCTATCTATTTATCTATCTATCTATTATGATTTGTAAATATAATATGGGGTCCTACCACACTGCTCGGCCGCGCAAAAATGGCGTACCATCGACATTTAATAGTTATAATATATTAATACATACTACATGCACATTATAATGAACTTATAAGCTAATTAAGTGAAATACATAATATTGTAAAGTAACATAATTGTATGAACATTGTATACATATATTATTCATAGTAAATAGTGATTATTCAGTAATATTACATTTTAAATAAGTTGTATACATATTTGAATAAATGCAATGGTTGTTGTATAACACTTTGTAAGACATGCATGTACAACAGACGTACGCATATAATTGTGCAATGGTAATACTGCTAGGTTATACATTACATAGAGTTATCACTTTAGTAATGTCTAATATTTCACCTAACTTGTATGATGATACTGGTAATACAGAATTGTGCTATAATTGTATGACTTATAATATTGTACTAACATTGTGGTACTACATAATTGTAACATTTTATGAATTGTTACAAAATATTGTGTTAATGCATAATTGTGTTGGCCTTATAATTGTAGTTACATTTGTTAATGCAACTCTTACATAAGTGTCTTGGCCTTATAATTGTAGTTAAAGTTACATAAAAGTTACATCTTGTTAATGCAACTGTTTTGTCGTTACATAATTGTTACATATCGTTTGTAGGTACATAATTGTAGTTAAAGTTACATAAAAGTTACATCTTGTTAATGCAACTGTTACATAATTGGCAGAGTGTAACATAATGCAATAGTTTGTCGTTACATAATTGTTACATATCGTTTGTAGGTACATAATTGTAGTTAGTGTAACATAATGCAATCGTTTGTCGTTACATAATTGTTACATATCGTTTGTAAGTACATTATTGTCATCCCTCTTCTTGACCTCCTGCCTGTCTCGCTCTCTCTCTCCCATGTTGCTAAGCCCTTTCTGTTCTAAGGCTAATCTCCGTCTCAAATCGCTAAGCCCTTCTCCCGTGACCTGTCTCTAGGATCGCTTGTCCCCTTCTAAACTCTCTTTCCTAAAATCTGGTGTAGCAGGGGTGTGTCACGTGTGTTCCTCGTGGATGGACTAGGTCTTTGTTCACGAGAGGACTGCTGACAGCTAACTGCATCATCTCCTTACTGGCCGCTGTCGTCAGCTTTCCTCAGTGTAAGCATGTTTAGCATTGCTCGATTCTCGCAGACACAACACCTCTCATCATCTGACTCCCTGCTTCTATCTATCTATTTATCTATCTATCTATTATGATTTGTAAATATAATATGGGGTCCTACCACACCGCTTCCCGGTGCGATTTCACACAGGTGCGGTACGAGGAGGCGCCAAGCATGATTAATTGTTGCAGTCGTTATATCTGCCCAAGAGGACAAGAGAGTGATGGCATCCTTGAGGTTGAATGATGGCCAAAAAGCCATAATAGTCTTCTCAGGAGTTGAAGTTGGTTGTGCGGGTGCTGTGTGTGGTGAGGATGAAACGGGTGGCGAGTCCAAACCATCCTCGGCATCCATGACATCACTCCCAACTGTGTTCAAGTCAAGAATTGCCTGCAGTTCCTCACAGTTGTCGGTCTTGCTGCGGAGGTGATGGTAGAGGCATTGGTGGTATAGCTGCTTGACCGTTGCAATCAACTCCTGGTCTAGCGGTTGGATGAGAGAGGTCGTTCCTGGGGGCAGAAAAACGATCTTGCATTCCTTGCTGAGGTCTGCTAGCCAGGTTGGATGACTTGGGGCATTGTCGAGGATGAGAAGCACCTTGAAGGGGATGCCCAGTTCCCGGAATTTTGCCTTGGCATCAGGGATCAAATGCTGCAACGACCACTTAGAAATGATGCTACTCGTCATCCAACCATTGGAGTTGCTGTACCAGTATACCCCGCTGTCATCCATGCAGCGCAGATTCTTGTAACATCGGGGGTGTGCTGCGGTATGCACCACAATAGGACGCATCTTGTGTGAGCCTGATAAGTTCACGTCAAACATGACTGTTATCCTGCTCTTGTCGATTTTTCTACCCCGGGCCTGGCGCTGGTGCTTACTAATATAAGTACACTTCGGCATAGCCATGTAGTATAGGGCTGTTTCATCAGTGTTATAAATTTGGTCCCTGCTGTAGTCGCCTTCGTCGATTATCCCCTTTAGGATGGCTGGATAATCTCTGGAAGCCATTTCATCCGCTGATGCATGCTCCCCCATGAGGCGAATGTGATGTAGCTCCTTCCTCTTCAGAAAGCGGCAAAGCCATCCCACAGAGGCTTTAAATGGTTTCTTTACAGCATACTTCAAAGTTGCAGCTTTGTAAAAAATCTTGACCTGGTCCCTAATGTAGCACCCGTTCAGTGGAATTCCATCCTTCTCCTTCCATAGGATTAATGTAGCCAGGTACTGCTCCATAAGAATTATAGCCTGGTTGGTCAGCCTGCTTCTCCCGTCCAATGCCGCCATCCCATATGTCTTCACAGTCTTCTTTATGGCCTCCCTGTTAGCCCATATAGTTCACACGGATGATTCTGCCAAGCCTAGTTCCTGGCCAATGGCCGTGTTATCCTTTCCACTCTTCTTTTCCTAATGACTTGCATCTTCATGGTATGCGTGATGCACTTTTTCCTGGAGGAGGGGGCAGACATCCTGGCTCACAAAAAAAATTGCCTCAGAGTACATGTGGACACACCTGGAACAGCTAGTGTACCCTCTGTGCGCGTGTGTTTCCTCTGCTGGGACTCTCACCTCACCACCCTCCAAGCGGCGCATATGGGGATCACATGACAAGTGAGCAGCATCGATGTCACAAGGTGGGCGGAGTGAAAGTAACCTTTATCACTTCTTGGGGGAGCAATGTTGTGTACTCGGGGTAACCCCAGAATTGGGCCACTCTTTGCTGCCCGTCTCGCTTACAAGGAGTTCAGTTCGTGTACTGATAAAAAGTACACAAAAATTTAAAAAATATATATATATATATAGGTCCTCGCGTACAAGGGGGATTTCGTATTCGGAACTCGCGTACTGTGGTGATTTACTGTATGTTGAGTGACATGGAGGGACAGGTTGACAAATGAAGAAGTGAAGGAACGTTGTGGGGGATGAACGTGGATGTGATTGAGAAAATTAGGAGAAATACACTGAGGTGGTTTGGATATGTGGAGAAAGTGGAGAATGAAAGACTGACTAAGAGGGTGTGTGTAGATGAAGTGGCGAGAGGGAGAGGGAAGGGGAGACTGAGGATGAGGTGAAGGGAGGGAGTTCAGAGGTATATGAGGGAGGGAGTTGAAAGGTATATGAGGGAGGGAAGAGTGAGCTGGGGGGAGGACAGCTAAATGGTGGGTGACAGAGCAACTTGGAGGCGTTTTGTCTGCGGCTACCCTTTGTGGGATTAGGACGTCAGGCTATACATAGATAGGAATATAAAATATAAAGGTGAAGTGGTTAAATACAGGATATGCCCATTTTTAAAGAAGCATTTATGTTGGACTATAGTCTGACAGATCGAAACGTAGGGTTTTGGTGGAGTCACCCCCTCCCTGCACTGTTGCCACGTTTCCGAGCTGACCTCTCCATCAGCGATGACCTTGACACTGTTTCCCTCTTGTGATCTCCGTTTTTCTAATACCCCCTATACCCCTGCCACCAACACCCCCTATACCCCTACCCCCAACAACACCCCCATCAACAACACCCGCTATACCTCCACCACCAACACCTCCTATAAATATAGACCCCCACCATCAACACCTGTATAATAATTAGCCGTTGATAATTGCTATACTTTTATTGAGAGCATACATTCTACCCTATTGCTCAAACTCCCTAATCTTACAATCCCATCTGTCTTAATCCTTCCCACTGCCTTCGTTCCTAAATCCCTTAATTGATCTATTTTTAACCTAAGTGTCCCCACACCTTTTAAACCATTTACCTCTCTGTCACTGTTCTCCACCATATGTATCAACTTGTATTATATTGTGTATAGAACTTTCATACTGTATGCTGTACTACTGTATAATGTATAAGAATACCCACTGTTTAGTGGAAATAAAGTTTTATTATTATTATTATTATTATTATTATTTCTCTCTCTCTCTCTCTCTCTCTCTCTCTCTCTCTCTCTCTCTCTCTCTCTCTCTCTCGCTAGATTTTGTTATGTGTCATCCATGGTTTTTTACTTCCATTTTTATGTATGGATTATAATTTTGACTTTATTTCCGCACCACCCTTGAGGTAAAAGTCACGGCGCGTTTTTTTTATAGAGGTTTCCCCAATAGGCCTAAATCCTGTAGGGGGTTGGTGACCTCCCACAGCGTACACACAAACACGTGTCGCGTGAGTGCTGCCACCCCAGAGCTGTTTGATATATTTATTTTAATTATGAAAGGATCGCCTCTTCCCACTTTTATCCCTTCAAATTTTCTTGCAATTATACTTGCTAAATTAATTAGCAATGTTAGAAGTGTTGGGGAAGTAAATAATAATTAGAATATTTTTAGAGCAACACTGCCAAATTTTTATGCCACGTTTCTCTATTATCGTATAATATAGTATGCAGAATAGTTTTATTCTTCCTTGATACATGTCAGCACTTTCATTACAGTTATATTAGTATGAGTTATGTTTATGTATCATTCCTACTACACAAACCACAGGCGTTATACATCGTAGGGTTAGGAAACATGGCAACAGTGTAGGGAGGGGGTGACTCCACCCAAACCCTATGTTACGAGGAGGAACACTATAGTGGACTCTGAATACTGAGTAAAAAAAATAAAAATAAAAAATGCTTTTTGGATGGTGTGAAGTTAAGGCCCATGGAATGAAAGCGTGAAGTGAAAGATGTTTTGTTCATTCATCATCATCATCATTATCTGGACCTCCTTTCCCACCCTAGGGCAGGGTGAGGAGTGAAATATGGTTTCGTTCATTTTTAAAGTGCTCTTTTGTTTTCTGGCCAACAGAGTGAGTATAATGTCTCGGTAAATTAATCACAGGATTTATATATTCTGGGAATGTAATTTTACTTACAAGCTCTCCAGTTCAGTATATCAGTTTTTTTTATTATTTTTTTCCTAAAAATGTAATTGTCATTTGATTTTTGTTTTTTTTTTCCAAATAAATAATTAGCTGTCTTGGTCAGCTCATCATTCTGCCTCGATTTTTGTAATAAGGATGTTATTGTCACCACAGCCACTACTCTGTTCCACGCATACCGGAAGTGAAGGACATAGAAAAGTATAAGGGCAAGCAAATACATAGCCATGATTACCGTGAACCATCCCCATATAAGGACGCAAGAGTGGTGGTGTTGGGGGCATTGGCATCAGGCTTGGATATCTCACTAGAGCTGGCTGCTGTTGCAAAGGAGGTAGTAAAATTTATCTGTCAGTCAGTCTTTGTCTGTCTTTTGCCAGGTACATTATCTTAATCCCAGAAGAGGAAGCCTCAAACAAATCACCTCCATGTCATCCAGACCTCTGCCATCAGACTACTCTTCCTCCAGCTCATACTACTTTCTTTGATATATTCCTCCATTTCATTCTAAATTTCCCTCCCTGCCTCACTAACACTTTCCTTGTCAAGCAGATCATACATACAGTACATACATACATCATCTAATCCTCTGTTTCCCCTTAAGGAACGTAGGAGTCCAGGGCTAGGCAAGTTGGTCCTGACATTAAAGATGAGAGTGACCAGCCTCACTCATCCCTGAGTGGCATTAACATGAGCAATAAACCTCAACCACCCCTTGGATATAAACCTACACAGGCTGAATCCAGCTGGAGTGCCTTAATAACCCACTAAACCACCAGGTGCCATTGTTTAGTTATATGGTTACCACCCAGCAGAGTAAATGGTTTCCTGGTGTACAGGAAACAATTTGGCTTGTCACTCAATGTACAAAAGTCACCCATAGACAAAAAGAAGAGGAAGGAAAGATGAGAGGAAGGGAGGAAGAAAGAAAACGGCAGTCCCTGAGAGCAGCACTACATTGCGTGAGTGAGTGGTGAGTGCCTCCACCAACCACTAAATGTTGTTAATCCCTCATTTCAAGGATGTAATTTTTATTTTGTTCATACAATCCAATGATGATTTTTATTCAGCTTAGGAGAGCCACCTGGTAGTGAAAGAGATAAAGAAGGGTATCTATTTCCTTCAGTATGAAAAATCTCTATAAAAAGTGATAAACATTTGACAGTGACAATAATGAGATATGCATTGTCATTAGGTTAAAGTGGTTAAGGATGATAAGGTGAATATTACATTTCATATTAAAGTACATTGTGTCATTTAATTGGGCACCATTTTGGGCTTTTGCAACACAGCACCTGCACCCATGTATGCTGGCTGTCAAGTATTGTGTCTCACTCCCAGCCACAGTACGGATCTCTGTGAAATGTGATTTGAACAACAGAGCATCTGGAAGAGAGGATGTGAAATAGTAGGATGACAAGAGGGGCAGGAAAAGGGAGGGAGTCAGGTTTCCTTTCCATGTTTGATAGAGATTCATATTGTAGCTGGTAGCAGACCCCAACATTTTACCAATAGTGAACGCCTGGTAGTTTAGTGGGTAATTATTGCACTTCAATTGGATTGAGCTGGTGAAGGTTTATATCCAAGGGATGGTTGGGGTATATTGCTCACGTAATGCCACTCAGGGATGAGCGAGGCTGGTCACTCTCATCTTAAATGTCAGGAGCAACTGCCTAGCCCCGGGCTCCTACGCTTCTCATGGGGCAACGTAGGATTGGATGATGGATGGATGTACATAACAAGTTTGACAGTGCTGACTTTTCTTCCAGGTGATTCTTTCTCACAACCTGCCCATCAAGATCTCTTCAGCACTGCCCCCCAATGTGCGGCAGGTGCGTGGTGTGGTGGCAGCAAAGGAAGACGGCTTCATATTTGCTGATGGATCTTCTGCACAGGCTGATGTTTTAATGTACTGCACAGGTAAA
The DNA here is from genome assembly GCF_032717465.1 of Coenobita brevimanus. Lineage (NCBI taxonomy): Eukaryota > Metazoa > Arthropoda > Malacostraca > Decapoda > Coenobitidae > Coenobita > Coenobita brevimanus. The sequence goes on along the minus strand of NC_137063.1, from coordinate 47,795,946 downwards.
TGATGTTCTGGTCATTCTTAACTGTGAGTCAAGGATGTTGCTGTTGTTAGCCTCTTCTGAATATGAACCCAGTGTACTACAGGCAGAAATTACCAGTTTCCTGCACTCCATCCACCTCCTTTTAGGGCATAGGGAGGGAATTAAGAGACGTTTTTATACTAGGCAGAGAATGTGTTTGATTACAGTATATTGCTGCTACAGTATAAAGGAGTCCAATTGCTGAGGGACGTTTTCAGAATTTTAAACTTTTTCGTGACAACTGGTACTGTACATTGGGGGAACAGACAGTGTAACCGTATGGTACTGCCGTAACCGATACGATGCGCTGAATCAATATATGGCTGATTTTTGCATTTTTTCCAATATTGAACCGATTTCTACTGTCCGTATTAGCATACTGAATACGGATGGGAGAAATATTTATATGCCTCTTATTCTGTGTAAAAGAATGTTGTTACCATGACACTGCCTTGCTGCCTAATAAAGAACAGTCTTACTGAAATCCATGAAAGGTTCAGAATGATGAATGGGTGAGTGGGAAAGGAGAAAGTTACAAGGAAAGGAAAGTTGGCATCTCAAAGACCTTGTGGTCCATACCAAGGAGATACATTGTATATGAATGGCAATGCACACCCACTTCTGGCACGAGTAAGATTCTGTCGAGGTTTATTTTAAATTGCTGTACTGTAGTACTGCTAACAACATCCGTGGGAGGTGAAAGTCCTGTCTAGCCCTTCCATTTCAAAAGTCTCGTCAGGGGAATAAAAGGTTCTGAAAGTTGCAAGAATGAAGTAAGAAATCATGCAAAAGAAATGGTTAATGCCAGTCATAGGTTTGGTTTGATGTGTGGAGAGATTGGAAGATGAGAAATTGACTGGCAGAATGTATGTGAATGGGGAGGAGGGAAAGATGGGATGGGAGAGACTGAGGATGATATGGAGAGGTGGGTGGAGTGGTATATGAATAAAGGTGGTGTGAGTTGGAGGGAGCATAGTGTGACATGGTGACATGACGATGATTTGATTACATTTTCATGTTCGTTATGTACCTTTCACATTTTGAGGCTGTGATTGAATTTTCTTGTTTATTTTGCACCATTCATTTTTTCAGACTGTGATTACATTTTTCATCTTCTGCATTTTCAGAATACAAGCACACTTTCATGTTTATTTTTCATCTTCCACATTTTCAGGCTATGATTACACTTTCCCATTCTTGGCCCAGGAATGTGGCATCAAGGTTGAAAATAACATTGTTCAGCCACTTTACAAGCACATCGTCAACACCACACATCCCACCATGGGCTTCATTGGCATACCATTCCAAGTCTGCCCATTTCTTCTTTTTGATTTTCAGGTATTTATACATTGTTTCTCTCATTATTTCTCTATCTCTCTCTCTCAATTTATTCTGCATTCCTTTGTACATATGTGGTACTGGGTCTTTTAAAGTATTGCATAAGCTTTTCTCTGGAAACTGCTTTTAATGTTTAATGTTTATGTGTGCTTGTATGTATGTTGGGTTCTAAGACTGAAAAGTGCCATAATGGGTTTTGGACTTTTTACTGACCAACCGTAAAGTGAAAACTCCTGACTTTACCTAATTACACTTTAAGGATGATTCTGTGTCTCCTTTTTTCGGTAAGGACAAAGGCGTTGCCCCTGGGTGGAGGACTTTGGTTTTGGAGAGTGTAGTATTTTATGAATTGGATGCCCTTCTTGATGTCTACCAATGACCCTTGGGTGGACTTGAACCTCTGACCCACTGAGCCATGTCTGCTATGATTATTAGTAAATCAACATCATCATCTAATCCTGTGTTGCCCCATGAGGAGCATAGGAGCCCAGGGCTAAGCAAGTTGGTCCTGACATCTGAAATGAAAGTGACCAGCCACACTCATTAAAAAATATTCAGAACTCATTATGGCACTTTTTAATATTGTAGCTTAGTGGGTATACATGTACTAAAATTTATTGAAAACACAACTTTCTTATTGTACTTTGTACGGTATATACCATAAATATTGTCTCAATTAATATACTGCATATATTACTTTAGCTGGTTTCTATCAGCTCCCTAATAATGTGGCTGTTGGTAACTTAAACTGCATACTAGGAATCCATGTTATGGGATACTGCTACAGAGCCTATGAGTAGAAATGGCTTACGGTCAGGACCATCCCCACAGTCACTCATGATCCAACAAAGCCTCCCCTGACCACCTAAACTGACCTTTGATGAATCAAACAGTGATCAGCTCAATGGAAAACATTGTACTGTATATAACCTGATGAGTGGAGGTAAGCCAGACCACTACCTAGAGCACACCATCACCACATTACTCTGTCACATGTCATCACAAAGACCATCATCCCTCACCTTTGAGTCTCTGAGCAGTCACAAGGCCTGTGCTGTGGGATATATATCTGTGCAGTGACAAATTATTCCATATTTGAGCCTGCAGTCCACATTGTGGTGGATATATCCATGTTGCAGTAGCTCTGAAAGCCTGAACAATTGTCTACTGCTTTATATACTGTATGATAGTGTTATGGGAGAGTGCATTATAGGTGAGCTGACTGTATATTGCAAGGGATGTTGGTCTGCATGCTGGGTGCTGTTTTGGAATATTAGCTGTGCTTGCTGGATGGTATTTTACAAGTATATTTCTCTTTTTGTAGGTGCAGTATTTTGTAAAGTATTTATCAGGGGATATGACTTTACCAAGCAAAAAGGAGATGGATCATGCAGTAGTTACAGAGATGAGAGAACATAGTAGTAAAGGGATTGCATTGCAACACTACCATCGTCTGGACCAAGAGCAGTGGCTTTACAATGATGATCTAGCAAGTTTAGCAGGACTTCTGTACCTGCCACCGGTTATGGGTCATCTGTATAATGCTGTCACAGTCATCAGGAAGAACCACCTTATGACTTACAAAACTTCATGTTTCAAAATCACTGGACCTGAGTCCTTTGAGAAATCAGGTAATGAAATAGCTTGCTGTTGTTTGAAAATTGCTCACACTTTGCCCAACCCTAGCTATTAGTTTTAATATCAGTTTTACAGTCAGCCCTCTCCCAGTGCTGGATGTGTGATGACTAAAAAGATAAATCAGTGATACTGCTCAGTAAAGCATTTGTTAGAGAAGTATTTGGTTGTGCTTCATGCCCAGGTTTCTCTCAGTCCATCAGTTATACCACCTAACTTAGAGTACACACACTTCCCAGGTAGTCGGTGCAGATAAAGTAGTGTTTATGTGCATGTCTGTATTGGAAAATAGAGTAAAATATTGAAAAGATTTATTGGAGTGCTTATATATGTCCACAAGTTAGTAATGTAGAATGGATACAATTTTTAATGCCACTCAGGGATGAGTGAGTCTGGTCACTCTCATCTTAAATGTCATGACCAACTTGCCTAGCCCCAGTTGCCTGTGCTCCTCATGGGGCAACACAGGATTGGAAGATGAATGAATGAATGAATGATGAAAAAAAAAATTTGCTTCATGTTCTGCTGAATCTTTTTAACATGTAGAACATTTGAGTTTTTCAATGTGTATACTTTCAGAGTAATAACACCAGCAGTGGAAGAGGCACCAACTGTATTTTACATAGGGATTTTGGGTTAATACTGTAGTGATGCAATATTGCCAGTTTGAATACTGTAACTAGTGTATAATATGAACATAAACTAGACAGATTGCCTTATTCTCTATTGATCAAAACTGTGTGAATGTAAGATTTGAAGTGCATTTATACATGTGCAGTATTTACATTTTCTGAGGAAATGCCAAGGTGCATGGTGTATATGATAGTTCTTCTGTTTTCAGTTAATAATTTAAGATACAATACAGTAGTAGTGTGTCGAGCTTATGAAATTTTCTTTGACATAAGAAAGGAGAGAAATTTAGCATTTTATAATCAGTGTGAGTTGTTGTTCCTGATACAGTTTACAGGTAAATTCAGTAATGTGCTAAATCTTTGATGTTACTTGTACATTAAAGATATAAATAGTTATTATGTAATGATATATAGAAAAATACTGGTAATCTTTTGACATCCTGAATGTTGGTGTACAGCACAGGTAATAGAGCCACCACTTATTGTGTTCCTGCCAGTGAGATGGAAACACTTGTAACTGCTTTATCTACCATCGCCATACTCATGTTTCTCAGATACCAAATGAGTTATTTTGTCTGTTATGGAAACTTGGCTTTTACTACTAACATGTATATACACACACTGCATGCATTTTTGTACAGTCAGTATTTCAGATCCATACATTGAATTTGCCATCACTTGTTGTACTGTCTATCTATATATCTGTTGCCAGACACCTTAATCCCATAAGGGATGGCCACAAACAAATCGCCTCCATGTCACCCTGTCCCCTGCCGTTTCACTGCCCTGCTCCCAGCTCACACACACCCCTCTCCTATACCTCTCCAACCATCCCTCCATCACATCCTTGGCCTCCCCCTCCCTTTCCCCCCCCCCCTCCATCTCACTCACATACACTCCTCATTAGTCTCTCATTCTCCATCCTTTCCACATGGCCAAACCATCTCACTGTGTTTCTCCCAATGCTTCCTATCAAATCCACACAACAATGCCCCTTCACTTCTTCATTTGTCAGTCTGTCTCTCCATGTGACTCCATGTGCTCCTCTCAGATAACTCATTTCCATTGCTGTCACTCTTGGCTTGTGTCCCTCCAACAACATCCAAGCTTCACTTCCATACATTACTGTCATGCAGTAACTTTTCACTTCCATGCTCACTTCCCTGTTTCTTATCACTACTTTCAAGGAGCCGGCAACCTTTCTTCCTTGTTGTACCCGTTCAAGCACTTCTCTCTCTAAACTGCCATCCTTACTCATCACACTACCCAAGTACTTAGATGCACTCACATTTTCCCATTTCCTCCTCATCCAACCTACCTGTACATTCACTGACTTCATTTTTCTCAAAGACCACAGCTTTACTCTTCCCTACATTCACCTTTAGATTCCATTTCTTATACACTCTCCCAGACTCATCGACCAGGCCTTGCAGCTCCCCTTCGTCATCACTTAACAACACAGTATCATCTGCAAACAGTAGTACAGATAGTTTCCAACATTGCCCTCTCTCATCAGGGCTGCTCCAACATCCACTGCCCTACCTTGTATCTCTTTTATAACCCCATCCATATACAGATTGAACAACCATAGAAACATGACAATTCCCTGTTTCAATCCAACCTTCAAATAGAAACATTCACACAGTTCATTATCCACACGCACTACAGCTGTAGCACCCTCATACATACTCTTCACGGCATTCAACAACTTACCTTTTACTCCATATATTCTTCATACTTTCCACAATCGTTGTTTATCCACCCTGTCATATGCTTTCTCCAAATCCATGAAGGCCACATACAACTTCTTTCTCTTCTCTAGAAACTTTTCTACTAAATATCTAAGAATGAATATCTGATCCACACAACCTCGTCCCTTCCTAAAACCTCCCTGTTCTTCTCCAACTAGTTCCTCTGATATTTCCCTACCTCTGTCAATAAGTATCCTACCATTTACTTTTCCTGTTGCTCTTAGAAGACAGATGCCCCTATGATCACCTCACACTTCTTTTTCCCATTTTCCTTTGTACAGGGGAATAATTATACCTGACTGACTTCCAGTCCTCCGGTTTTCTACCTTCCTCCCAGGCCAAACTGCATATCTGCCACATCCATTCTACTACTATCTCTTCCCCATGCTACAGTATTTCACCACACACTTTATCAATTCCTGGGGCTTTCCTTATTTTGACTCTTCATTGCTTCCACAACTTCCATCCTACTGATTTCTTCCTCTCTTTTCACATCCCTCCTTCTCCCAGCCATTCCCCAGCCACTTATACTTGCATTACTTTCATTCCCTATGTTCATCAATTCCTTCAAGTGTTCTCCCCATCTGCTCACTTTTTCTTCCTTCTCCACTAGTAATCTAATATTTTTATCTTTTGCTCCGATTTACTTCTTTGACACCATTAACTCTTTACCTCTTCCCGGAACATTTTCTTACATTCCTTCCACTTTACACTCAAATTCCCTCCAAATTCTTCATCCACTCTCCTCTTACTCATCTTTTCATATCTCTCTTCCTCTCTACATATAACTTTCTCTTCAGTCTCTCAACTTCTTCCACACCCGTTTCTCATCCACTCACTATATGCTTCTTCTTTTGTGCCACAGCCTGTCTCACCTCTTCATTCCACCATGCTGTTCCTTGTGCCCCCTATTGTCTTCTCTTCATTCCACACACCACCTCATATGCTGCACAGATTTCCTCTATGAATATCTTGCACACACCTTCCACATAAGCTACCATTTTTATCTTTCACTCCCTTACTAATTTCATTGCCACCCTGTCTGACTCTTTTTACCTCTTTCCAGAACATTTTCTTACATTCCCTCCACTTGACACTCAAATTCCTCATTCACTCTCTCTTACTAATATTTTCACCTCTCACTTCCTTTCTACATATAACTCTTCCGTTTCTCAACTTCTTCCACATCCCTATTTCTCATCTATTCATTATATGCTTTTTGCTTTTGTGCTACAGCCTGTCTCACCTCTTCATTCCACTGTGCTGTTCCTTGCACCCCCTTTCGTCTTCTCTTCACCCCACACACCACCTCACATGCTGCACATATTTCTTCTGTGAATATCTTGCACACACCTTCCATTTCCCAATCTGCTCAAATTCATATTTACTCAATCGTTCCTCCACTTCTCTCTTATATTCTGCCTTTTTCTCATCCTGTTGTAACCTTTTCACTCTCCTTGCATATACTCCGTCCTCCTGTCCTTCCCTTCTCCTATTTCTCCATTTTACTTGGACCTTGATTCTGACCACCACCAGAAAGTCCACTCCCTCAACCTCTATATGCTTTTGCATCCATTACACATCTTCGCATCCTTTCATCCACACACACAATCAGTCATTGCTTTCCTTTCATTCATTTCACCATTCACCCTTTTCATCACCTGCCATGTATACCTGTGGATCATTTTGTGCCTGAAGAGGGTATTGGCTATCACCAACCCCCTCCTGGCACAAATGTCCACGACAGCACTGCCATTCTCATCTATCTGAGCAGGCACACCCCACTTACCAACTACTCCATCCACCTTCACATTCCCTACTTTACCATTCATATCACCAATCAAAAACACTCTTTCATTCCTTTCAAACTTTTCCATGCACACTTCCACATTTGTCCAGAACTTTTCTCTCACTCTGTTTGCACAATCTTGCATTGGCACATACACGCACACAATCGCCCACATTTGTAGTCCAACTTTCAGTCTTACCCACACAATCCTGGAGTCAACTGATCCATACTCTTATATTCTCCTTCCATCTGTTGCTCACAATACACACGCCTTCTTTTGCCCTCTCATCATACCTACTCCTGCACATATACCCCATCCATACTCCCATTCTCTCACACTCTCACCTCCCCATTTAGTTTCAGTTAATCCACATACATCCACTTTCACACCCTCAAGCACCTGAACAATCTATCTCTCTTTCACCTCATCATTTGCACCCCTTACATTCCATGTCGCCATCCGTATCATGTCCTTTGATCAGTCCTTAGTCGTCATCTTTTGGTCAGTTCTGGTCCGAGGCTTCTTGTTCGTATTTTTAGTTAGCTGTTTTCTGGGGAGGGGCACTAACCCTCCACCAACCCACTTGCTGTCATGTAGGGAACACATGTCAGTTGGTTATAAGGTTACCACCCAGTGTTATAAATGATTTCCTGGTTTACAGGAAATCATTTGGCTTGCCACTCGATGTAAAGCTACCCTAAAAACAGGGTACCACTACACTAAGTGAAAAAGTGAGCAGATGGAGAGAACATGTTAATGAATTCTTGAACATAGAAAATGAAAGTAATGTAAGTGTAAGTGGCTGGGAGAAGGAGGGAGGTGAGAAGACAGGAAGAAATCAGTAGGATAGAAGTTGTAGAAGCGATGAAGAAAGTTAAATCGGGGAAAGCCCCAGGAATTGATGGAGTGTATGGTGAAATGCTGAAGCATGTGGGAGAGATAGTAGCAGAATGGATGTGGAAGATGTGCAGATTGGCCTGGGAGGAAGGTAGAGTCAGGTATAATTATTCCCTTGTACAAAGGAAAAGGGGAAAAAGAAGTGTGTGGTAATCATAGGGGCATTTGTCTTCTTAGTATAATAGGAAAAGTGTATGGTAGGATACTTATTGACAGAGTCAGAGAAATAACACAGAAATTAGTTGGAGAAGAACAGGGAGGCTTTAGGAAGGGAAGAGGTTGTGTAGATCAGATATTCATTCTTAGATCTTTAGTGGAAAAGTTCCTAGAGAAGGGAAAGAAGTTGTATGCAGCTTTCATGGATTTGGAGAAAGCATATGACAGGGTGGATCGACAAGGATTGTGGAAAGTGTTAAAAATATATGGAGTAGATGGGAAGTTGTTGAATGCTGTGAAGAGTATGTACGATGGTGCGAAGGCTGCAGTGCGTGTGGATGGTGAACTAAGTGAATTTTTCTCTTTGAAAGTTGGGTTGAAACAGGGATGTGTCATGTCTCCATGGTTGTTCAATCTGTACATGGATGGGGTAATAAAAGAGGTACAAGGTAGGGTAGTGGATGTTGGAGTGGCCCTGGTGAGAGAGGATAGTGTTTGGAAACGACCTGTACTGTTGTTTGCAGATTATACTGTGTTGTTGAGTGAAGACGAAGGGGAGCTGCAAGGCTTGGTGGATGAGTTTGGGAAAGTGTGTAAGGAACGGAATCTAAAGGTGAATGTAGGTAAGAGTAAAGTGATGGTCTTTGAGAGAGATGAAGTCAGTGAATGTACAGCGAGATTGGATGGTGAGGAATTGGAAAATGTGAGTACATTTAAGTGCTTGGGTAGTGTGATGAGTAAGGATGAAGGTTTGGAGGGTGAAGTGCTTGAAAGGGTACAGCAGGGAAGAAAGGTTGCTGGTTCTTTGAAAGCTGTGATAAGAAACAGGGAAGTGAGCATGGAAGTGAAAAAGTTACTACATGACAGTATTGTGATACCAACTCTAACGTATGGAAGTGAAGCTTGGACGTTGTTGGAAGGACACAAGTCAAGAGTGAGAGCAGTGGAAATGAGTTATTTAAGAGGAGCCTGTGGAGTCACATGGAGAGACAGGCTGACGAATGAGGATATAAAGCAGCATTGTGGTGTGGATGTGGATGTGATAGGAAGCGTTATGAGGAACACAATGAGGTGGTTTGGCCATGTGGAGAAGATGGAGGGTGAAAGACTGACGAAGAGAGTGTATGTGAGTGAGGTGGAGGGGGGAAGAGGGATGGGGAGGCCGAGGATGAGATAGAGGGATGGGGTGGAGAGGTATATGAGAGGGGAGTGTGAGTTGGGAGCAGGGGAGTGAAATGGCGGGGGACAGGGCAACTTGGAGGCGATTTGTTTGTGACCACCCCAAAAGGGATTGAGGTGTCTGGCAATAGATAGATAGATAGATAGACTATATTTGAATTAATGGGATTCTAAAACAGTAACAGCAATGTTTAGCACTGTAAGTCAGCTACATAATTTCTCTATGGGAATGTAAGACCCAAGAATAGATTTAAAGACAGGGGACCAGCATGTATCCTTGGTAACATATTATAGTACTGTAAATGTTAGAAAAACTTTGTGACTTCTAAGAGGCTTTGACTCATTATGCATAGAGACAGGACCTTATCTGCAAATTGAGTCTTTTACCACCAGGTGTCAGTATTTATTGCCTGTGTGCGTTTTTAATAATAATAATAAAATCATGTAAAGCTACTATGGTAACTTAGACTTGTCTCTACATCTCACACAGTACAGTATAATAAGGGGCAGGCTGTTACTGATGTGCATGCATGCATATGGGTGCCAGGATAAAGACTATTGAATGTTTTGCCAGGTTTTTGTAACATATACAGTGCTGTAGGGATGATTGCTTCCAAATATCAGTGTTCTGGTTGTAAGTTGAGAAAATAAATAAAAATAAAATAAAGTGGTGAGATTATTATGGGGCAAAGGCATTTTGAGGTGGATGTTTGTGACTTTTTTTTTTTTTTTTTTTTTTTTTTTTTAAATAAATCTGAGGAGAGAAATTAGTTACCACTTATGATGTGGGATTTAACTGTTGTAGTAACGATTCTATAGTAAACAATGATTCCTTGACATTGGTTGGAAAAGGAGTTCTGGTTTAAAGTTTCCAGTGCTTATTCTGTATACAGTGATCCCTTTGTAAAGGGGTCTGTAATAATCCACATTGCTTAGAGGCAAAGCAGCGATTCTCTGTTTGGCTCAGCGTTAATATGCAAGTGTTAGAAGTGCGAGGGCCTGAGATGGAATCTTGGCCGGAACAGTGTGATTAACTTGTTAAGTTTCAGTTCGGTTATTACATTGGTTGGCAGCAATATGGGATGTGAGGTGAGGCTTGGAGGGCAATGATGTTAGTTAGCTGACTGTGTCAAATCTCGGCCAGGACAATGTGATTAATTTAAGTTTCAGTTTGCTTGTTACGCCTTGGTTATTGAGCACTTCTTCACAGCAGTTTGGTTATCATAGCAAGATAAAAATCTGCACTCCCACTGTTATCACTTTTTTTTTTGACCGGGGGGGGGACAAAAATTCTCTATCATGCACCTGAGCTGCTTTCTGCTGAATTTGATGATGCAAAATCTGTGGTTTCTGATGGCACTTGGGGATTCAAAGATGAGTCTTTACTCGAGAAGTTAATTCCAGGTGGTGGAGACAACCCACTCTTCATTCCCTAGCCCTGAAGCCCTTACTTCAAGCCCGTCTCAGGTCTCCTTATGGTATGTATTTCTTCCTCAATTATGCCTTTTTCATAATTTTTGTTAACCATGCCTGTGAGTGTTTGTGAAACTTACCCAAACTGTATGTGTGTTTAGTAGGTCTAAATTGTTGTTAATGGAAAAATATGGGTTTACAAGTGGGTGCCTGGTACCCATTCATTCATCATCTTGTCCAGTGTTGCCCCATGAGGAGCATAGGAGCCCAGGCCTAGCATGTTGGTCCTGACATTTAAGATGAGAGTGACCAGCCTCATTCATCTCTGAGTAGCATTACGTGAACAATAAACCCCAACCACCCCTTGGATATAAACCTGTACCGGCTCAATCCGACTGGAGTGCCATAATTGCCCACTAAGCCACCAGGTGCCTTAATTTGGTCATATGGTTACCACTCAGTGTAGTAAATGGTTTCCTGGTGTACAGGATACCATCTGGCTTGTAACTCAGTGTAGAGTCACCCATAGACAGAAGGAAGGGGAAAGAATGAGGGAAAGAAAGACAGAAAAGAAAGGATGGAAAGGACCAAGAGAGGAAAGGACGGGCACCCAAGAGCAGTGTTACATCAAGTGAGTGGATGGTGAGGGATCCCACCAATTAGGATAAATCCCATAGGTTCTGTGCTTTTATTATCATGCAACTTTATCACACACTAGGCACAGTACGTGTTATGTGCGATAACCAAGAGATCACTGTACAGCATGTACACTACCATCATCCACTAAGTTGTGTTCTTGGTACCAATCCAATCCATACTTTCAGTGTCAGACAATTACTGTAATCTGAAACATAACAGAGAGAGAGAGAGAGAGCTGCAACAGTGCAAGTAGGGTTTTGGATTCATAAAGGCCAAGGGAAAAGAAGGTTAGGTGTTCTGAGGTATAGATTTGGATCAAGATCAATTACATGTGGATGACATACCATAACTGAAGGATGTACAGGTGAATACTGTATTATGAAAAGCTTAATGACTATTATAAATTTGATATACAGTAAGCCCCCTCGTTTGGCGAATTTCAACTTGGCGAAACTCACTTTTGGCGGTAGGGTGGCCACGGACCACCGAATGCGTGCTTGGCGATTTGAATTCAAACTTGGCGGTCCCCTGGCGGCCGCACATTGAACAATATCAAGAAAAATTGAAAATGTCAAAGCAGGCAAAAATAACAAAGTTTTTCTTAGAGAATCTGGACAGACAACGCAATATCCAAGACGTCATTGCCACCATTCCTGTAGACGATGATAACTGTGAAATCATTGATAACCCCCCCCCCACTCGATGTGCCACAAGAACAGCCCCAAAAGCAGCCACAAGAACAGCCGCAACCTCCCCAGCCATCCCAACCTCCCCAGCCACCCCAACCTCCCCAGCCAAGCTTCGCTGCCCTCTTTAAGCTGGATGCTGACTTTTCTGGCTTCGATGAAGTGGATGATCAAGCGAGACAAATGGTTGCTAAGGGGGTTATGGGGGAGGAGGGGGAGAGTGATGAGGAAAGTGGTGGTAGCAACTAAACTGCCCCCACTGCCACTCCGACATCCCCAGCCAAGCAAGCCTATCTTCACTCTATTTACGGTTAGTTACAACCTTTATATCCTGTCTTATTAGCTTTATTTATTGTTTATTGGTCTGTTTTCTACATGTGTATTAATATGTGAAGGCAAAAGATTTTATTTCAGCTCGAAAGATGGTGTTTTAGGGGTCAAAAGGGGGACTTTGGCAATGACCAAACACTGATTGAGGCACTTTATAGGCAATTTATACGGTAAAAAGAACTCGCGTTTGGCGAAATTCGAATTTGGCGGTAGTTTCGCCAGACTAATTGGATCGCCAAACGCGGGGGCTTACTGTACATGACACAGTACCTCCATCTGAAAGCAGAAACTGTTCATTATGGTACTATATAGTAAATAACTTCGTACAGGTTAAGATTTCTATCTATCTATCTATTGCCAGACACCACAATCCTGCAAAGGGTGCCATTTGACACTGAGTTAGTTGTTTTACAGGGAGGAGCACCAACCCTCCACCAACCCATTTGTTGACACGTAAATACTAAATTTCTTTTCATAATAAAATGATAATTTTTCTACTGCGCTGACATGTTGGGTTTAGCTGTACTGTGCAAAGTTTCAAAAGTTCATGGATAAGCGCACACGCACACACACACACACACACACACACACACACACACACACACAGAAAAGTTATAAAATGCATAACAAATGCACAGTTTAACCCCTTAACCGCGGGGCGTCACTTTCGTGACACTCAGGCGCAATGGATCATACCGTGGGGCGTCACTTTTGTGATTCTGTGTTATTTTGAATTATCCCGGGCTTTCAAGTGGTGGCTTGTATCATCTATCAGTACTGCCAATGTCCAACACTAGTCACCTCTCCAAATCTCATCTGTACTCCCATCCATTGTTGACATTTTAGCGATTTTCCCCCGTTCCTGACTCCCCTCCCTACCTCCCCTCCATTACCCTGTCCTCTCACCTCCCCGGCTGCACTGCGCTAAGCAAATCTCCCCTGGATTTTTCCACAGATTTCATCCATTGAAACAAGCCCTATGCCCTATACTTATACAAAATAATATATACCAAAAAACAAATAAGGTAAGTGATAGTGGTATACACCAGGAATTGGCTAATTATCACCTGACAACACCTCACATGCATTCATTCACTACATTACCACGGTAATTTCCCCTTTGAATTATGCCTTGTAATCTATTTCTGTAATAAAAATATATATCAGAAAGGAAGGGAGAAGCCTAAGTGACATTTACATTCACCTGGAACTACCTATTTCTTAATGTATTGCCGAGATTTTCTACCAATAATTTATTAGCATGTAAGTTAGCAGCTGTCAGCCCCATTGTCACTGTCAACCCTTGCGTTCTCAGATAAGCCGCGGCATTTAGTTCCTTATCCTCCGCTGTGGTCAAAGCATGTGGCACTCGCGCCCCGCCATTTCTGCCGCTTCTCCGCCCATTGCAAAGGGCCCTGTGACCTCTACACCTAGAAAAACTCGTGAGGGAAGCAGGAAAGGACTAAGTGACTCTGCAGTGGAACGTGAACTAGCGGAATTATCAATGGCGATGATGGATAGTGATTTTGACCCTTCGGGGGATTCGTGTGATGAGCCGGGTGAGGAAATCGTGCCAGAAACTACTAGTACGAGTGCTTCAGTGTCCCAAGTTATCCCTAGCTCCAAGGGAAAGGAGCCGTTAGTGCAGCAAGGGAAGGAATTTGGGAAGGGAGTGAAAATGTGGCGGGTTAGCCCCTAAACAATGGCCCCGCGTGACCCAGCCCGCCATGAGTCCCGAGTTGATTTACCTCCCCGTTCCCCAAGCCCCACTTCACTCATTTCTTCCTCTTCTTCTGCTGAATTATCTCCGGAGTCTTCGTCGTCAGAGTCACCACCAGCATCAACAGTGAAGGCAGGCCGTAGAGGAAGGGGTAAATCCCTGACCCGTAAAAGTAGAGTTGCTAGTAGAGTAAGGGCTGCTAGTGCTGTACAGCAACCCAGGGTCAGTGCGAGTGACCTTGAACGTGATAAATCTGCCTCACAGCCACCCTCCACCCTCACCCACCCTAAACCGCCACGACAGGGAATCCTGGATGCCTTCGCGTGGACGGAAGGGTCCGATTTTGTCCCAGAACATCTCGATTTTGACGAGAGTTTCTCAGGAGTACAGCCTGCCTTCACTCTTGACGAGGATGCTGAGTGTGTGGACTTCCTTTTGGCCTTCCTCGATGACGAAGTCATGCAGCACATATGTGATGAGACCAACAGGTATGAATCACAACGTGCTGCAAGTGGTACAGGTGCAGCCAAGATGCAACAGTGGTCCATGCTGGGAGTGCAGGAGCTGTATGTGTTCTTCGCCCTCATGCTTCTCATGCCACACTCAAAGAAGCATGAGTTGGAAGAATACTGGTCCATGGACCCCTTACTACCCTCACCCACCTTCAATAAGTACATGGCCAGAGATCGCTTCCGGAACATCATGGGAAACGTGCACTTTGCTGACGACGATATACCTTCCCAAACTGACCCACTCTGGAAGATCCGGGAGATTCTGAACAGAATGAAGGCTAAGTTTATGACATTCTTCCACCCCTTTCAGAAGGCTGTCATTGACGAATCCTTGGTTTTGTTCAGAGGACGTCTTAGGTTTGTGCAGTACATTCCAAGCAAACGCCATCGCTTTGGAATCAAGTTCTTTGTACTGTGCGTCTGTAAGATGGGGTACATCCTTGACTTCGTCATTTATCCAGACAGCACTGTCGATCTTGATAAAACACACCCCCTTGGCTTCTCAGGCTGTGTAGTGAAAGTGCTCCTTGAAAGGTATTTTGGTGGGAATCATGTGCTGTATACAGACAACTATTATACAGCATCGAAACTTGCCAAATACCTTTCAGAGCACGGCATCAGCTCCTGCGACACTGTGAAGAGTAATCGTGCCCACTTTCCTAAATTCCTAGAGGCAGGAACCTCGCAGTGAGGAGATATGCACCTACGCAAGTCTGAGAAGATGCTGGCAATACGGTGGCATGACAAGAGGGTCGTGCACATGCTCACCACCGTACATAAGGGGGAAATGACAGACAGTGGGAAGGTCGACTGTAGGACAGGCGAACCTGTGAGGAAACCTGATGCTGTGTTAGACTACAATATCAACATGCGGCTGGTGGACAAGTCCGACATGATGATTGGAGAGATCGACTGCCTCAGGAAGAATACTAGGTGGTACAGGAAAGTTTTTCTGCATCTCATAGACATGACGATGCTGAATGCCTTCATCCTGTACAAGATGAAGGTCAAGCCACCCAAGTCCTTCTCCCCGAGGTTGTTCGCCAGGACTTGTGTTCAGCAGCTGCTTGAAAGATATGGTAGGGTGACAGCAGCAACTCCAAGGCACCATCCACTAACACTTCCCGACAGACTTGAGCAGAGGGCGTACATGGATCGGCACAGACTGGTGCAAATGCCTGCCACAGGCAAGAGGAAGGTTGCGATCCGCAGGTGCCAGGTGTGTGCACATACCACCCGACGCACACCTGAGCACAAACGCACCTCTTGGCAGTGCGCTTAGTGCCAGGTTCCCCTCTGTGTTACCTGCTTCTTTGATTACCACAGCCAGAAGCAGTTCTAAAAGTGCAAGTGGGAAAGGGAAGTAATGTGAAAATAATGTGTAAATAATGTGTAAATAGCAAGTGAAAGCAATGGATGTACAGTACATATGATTGGACAGTGTAATATAGTTTTATGTTACTGAAAGTGACAGTGAATAACATAGTGCCAGTAAAATAGAAGTGTAAATATTGAAAATACAATAGAAAATGTTAATAGAAATGTAAGTAATTAGTAATATAAGAATATGAGTACAAATACTTGATGTTATAACAGTGAAAGTGAATCCGTGGCTCTGTACGTATTTTATTGAATGAAAAATTGAATGACTTCAGTGACAATAAACTAATACTACTGAAGGAAACTTATGGATAAAGACTCCAGATATATATAAGTGTTATATAGTAAGAGAAATATAAAGTGTGAGGGGTTTTATGAATAAATGACAGAATACCAACAGCGAACTAGCGCAAGTGGGAAGGTCATACGCGCTCATAATTTTCATTGCTTTCACAGTGTTTTTTTTTGGAGAATGGATCCCAAACTACTTGATAATCATAGAGTAGTGTTTATAGTGTTAATATCTGGCTGTGGTAATCATATTACGGGTTGTCGGGAAGTGTAAAGTGGAGACTTCGTTACCCAACTTCAGAGGTCTCCACAAGTCCTACGGTAATCGACGAAGGCTCAACAAACATCCCAGGAGAAAGCTGAAGGTATGTGCCATATGCATATGTAATTTTAATATTCTAGGACTAATAACTGATTTTTGGCAAATATTTTTTGAGAGTCTGTCGCAGCCCGAATAACCCCGCGGGACACACAAAACATTGGGAAACATGCCCGTGGTGTAAGGGTTAAAAAGCTAATTTGGTAAAAAGATTAGTTTAATGCCACAAACTTATCACCATATACAATTATATTTATTAAGCTGTAAGTACCTGGCTGAAAGTTAACTCTAACTCGAACCCAGTATATATCCTTAAGCAACTGAAGATGTCTTCTCAGATTTTACTAATCTTGATATGATTTACCTATGGAAAGTAATATGAGCTCTGTTATGCTGGTGTTTTTAAGGCGACTTCTCGTCCTAAAAACACTAGCGACTGAAGCGGGGTCCTCTTTCCAGACCGGAAGTAAAGCACCCACAAAGGAACAGGACATAAAAACCAGGCAATACACCTTAACACATCTATTGCCTTAATTCTAACCGTTACAATAAAACACAGAGTGATATTTGAGATACAGGGGACAGGGACACAGAGGTAACCTTCAGCACCACAAGATAGTCACACTTAGTACACAATACAATGCACATACAGGGATGTCGAATTATATATGTTATTGTCTATATGTCACTTTTAGGCAGGATATACACTGAACTGACCACAAAGGGAATAAACAAGATTGGAAGTCCGTAGGAGAAATCTGTTCTATTGCCAGACGCCTCAATCCCGTTTGGGGTGGCCACAAACAAATCACCTCCAAGTCGCCCTGTCCCCCGCCATTTCACTGCCCTGCTCCCAACTCACACCCCCCTCTCTCATATACCTCTCCACCCCATCCCTCCATCTCATCCTCGGCCTCCCCCTCCCTCTTCCCCCCTCCACCTCACTCACATACACTCTCTTCGTCAGTCTTTCACCCTCCATCCTCTCCACATGGCCAGACCACCTCAGTGTGTTCCTCATAACGCTTCCTATCACATCCACATCCACACCAAAATGCTCCTTTATATCCTCATTCGTCAGCCTGTCTCTCCACGTGACTCCACAGGCTCCTCTTAAATAACTCATTTCCACTGCTCTCACTCTTGACTTGTGTCCTTCCAACAATGTCCAAGCTACTATAAATAAGACAGGGTGCGGATCGCGACATTTGACACAGTCTCTTAGTCGTGGCGACACTTACACACAGGCTTTTAATCTACCCGCGCACCTTAGTCTCTTCGTTCACAGAAAGTTATTTTATTGGGGGGACTCATATAATTACTCTAAGGTTCATTCCCTGTCCTACCGGGCACTGAGTTCTTTAGGACTAATGGTAACTGTTGCTGGTTTCGCACTGGTCTTCACTTGGTCACTGTTCACTGTTATTTCCCCTGGTTTGTTCTTGGCACAAGGGGCGTCACTATTTACCTGTATCTCCTGGGTAATGTTCGCTCCGTGACAGGGGCGTGAGGGTAGAACCCTAGGGGGACCCGGCCTGCAGAGGGCAAGGGATTACTCACAGGGGAGTCACTGCCCGGGTCACACTCGTCAGTGGGGTGCAGGGAGGCCCTTCTGTCTGGGGGCCTCGACCTGAGAGGTGGCCCTCAAGTGGGAGCCTCGTCGGTGGGGTGCAGGGAGGCCCTCCTGTCTGAGGGCCTTGACCTGAGAGGTGGCCCTCGAGACTGGGGCCAAACAGCTGGAGCAGTCGGGCCTGTCGTCTCTGGCTCTGTGGGGTGAGGGAGCCTGGATCGCCTTCGTCAGGAACCGGTGGGTCTGGCCTGGGGGTCCTGGGACTGCGGGTGCCTATGGGGAGAGGCGCCGACAGTGCTGGGCTGCAGCAGCTTCTCCGTCGGGACTCGGGCAGGAACAAGGATCTCCCAGGAGTGGGAGGTAGGTCCGACATCGGGCCTTGCCACCACTCTAGTGACACCTCCAGGGCTATATTCCCGGGTGGTGACGAAGGGCTCCCACAGGGGGAAGAGGCTGGAGAAGGACTCACGTAGCCCGTGTCCTCTCCGGTACGTCCTGAGGCCAGAGCCTTGGTTCGCCTTACCCTGGTACTTACGTTGGCTGTGGCCGTGAGCCTACCCGTCGTACGAGGAGCAACTGAAGGGCGTACAGGGCCGCTCCTTCCCCACCACATATAGGGACCGTCGGCGCGGTGTTGCTCCCGTAGTATGGGAAAAGCCGAAGTAGGGGGCACAGAGACCACACTCTCTCCAGTACACACTGAGGCTATCTTCAGGGGCTTCTCTACCCTGGTACGTGCCACAGCTGGAGCCGGATGCCTACCAGTCTTACAAGGAGCAACTGAAGGGCGTACAGGGCCGTTCCTTCCCCGCCACGTATTGGGACCGTTGGCGCGGTGTTGCTCCCATAGTAGGGAAAAGCTACACGTACGATAGCAGGGGCTCTTTACCCTGGTACGTACTTTGGCCGTAGCCGGGAGCTGATCTTCCCGACGAGAAGCAACTGAAAGGCATACGGGGCCGCTCCTTCCCCGCCACGTATAGGGACCGTCGGCGCGGTGTTGCTCCTGTAGGAGAGAACAGCAGGAAAGGGATGCACTGGGGCAACTCTCTCTCCGGGGTATACTAAGGCCGGAGCCTTGGGTCGCCTTACCCTGGTACACTTTATTAGGCCGTAGCCTTGGGCCTTCTGCCCTTGGGCCTCCTGCCCTAGAGGGTGTAACAATAGCCGTCAATACGGTGTTACCTGGGACTGAATCTAGTTCAGTCCCACCCCTATTCTGACGATGGTTGTCCCGTCCGCAAGGTAGTTGCCTTTCCCTGGTCACCTGGTGTTGGGGCAGTTGCGGGGAACGGGCTCAGGACAGTAGTGTCCTGGTGACCCTCTTGACCGGGGTCACTAACCCCACCGTTGTATCCTCCTGGGGTTGTGGTGTGGTAGCGGCCCGGTGGTGGGGTGGGGGGTGGTGAGGTGGGAGGTCCGGCGGCGGGCATTTTAAGCTCAGTGGCTCAGCCGTCGATGATGCCATGTAACCTACTTCGGTACATTCATCAGGTGAATGCATGGTGCGATGCGCATGGACTTAACATGCAACTAGCAAACGGCATAAATATGACGGTGAGAGCAAATATGATTCATCATTTTTTCATTCATTGCCAGACGCCATGTATCCCAAACGGGGTGGCCAAGGGCTTAGAGTTAATTGTTTTACAGGGAGGGGCACTAATCCTCCACCAACCCCACTTGACACGTAGGGAGTTATGCCAACAGCATCTGGTGTTCCCAGGCGGTCACCCATTCAAGTACTAACCAGACCCAACGTTGCTTAAATATTTTTACAAAATGTATAGCACATTCCTATACATTTTTGAGCTAATGTGTACAGTGCTGCAGTAATCCTCCCCCTATGTAAAAATAAATATATAAATAAATGCACACCATTTTACTGGAGTGAAATATTTTGGTGGTAGGTTGTGGCGACCATCATCCACTCACTTGATGTAGTGCTGCTACTTCTTCTTTATCCTTTATCATTCTTTTTCTGTGCCTGCCCTCCTCTCTTCCTATATCTCCCATCTTTCCTGTCACTTCTTATTGCTCTTCTTTCCTTTACAGGTGGCTTTACATTGAGTGACAAGCCAAATGGTTTCCTGTAAGCCAAGAAACCAGTTACAACGCTGGGTGATAACCATAATCCCATACGTGCTCTCTACGTGTCAACAACATTTCCTTCCCTTGTAGAGGCATGGGAAGGAAATCTTTAGCCTAATTGGTATTCTTACAAAAATCGTTCCCTTCCTGGGCCGCGCGAAGGGAAAGATTTTTCCTCTGGGCAGCAGAAATTATTGGAACTTGAAGGAATTCCTTGACCCTTCTCTTCAAAAATTCCTTCATAAATTTTGTGCTTTCTGTTGTGGTTCATTGTCTTATATAGATTTAGAATGTTGACAGAAGTTACTGTATAATTTTATTGATACAGTTTACAACGCTATACTAATGTTTAAGCGCTATTTGTGTCTCTTTAAAAGTGTTACCCATGTCGGCTGAGACAATAAGCCAGACATAAACAGAGCAGACGACGTACTACCTCCGATATTCATCCAGTCTTTTATGATCTGACACTGACAAATCTTATACATTATGGCCAGGGTCAAACGAGGATTCATTTCAGTAATCATTTTCGTTGTTAATTTGCCTGAAAAAGGAAAATCTGCCGTCAAGGTCATACGTGTGGTTCGGCTCATGTCTTCCACCTGGAAAAAAACAAGTGAGCGCCGCCATGCGAGTACATGAGACGGACTTTAACAAGTGATTCTTACACTTACTAATAACATTAAGCGTAATAATATTCCTCGAATATAATTTATTATCAAAATATTGTCCTGAGGAGTGAACACTGCGGTGTTGGCCAGAATGGCATTTATGGCTGAATACAAACCAACAGTACAGATGTGGTGGCGACCTCCCAGAGTCCCACGTCTCAAATGTGTTGTGCTTTCATTATCCAGCACGAGATATGCGTGCTTTGATGTATTAGTTTATAAATTTAACGCTCCATCCTACCAAATATCAGCAGGATGGGTCATTTTAGTTTAACAGGGCTACCAACTTGAACATTTTTCCTTCCCTTCCAAGGAAATCTTTACGCATACTGAAGGGAAAGAAAAATCCTTCGAAGGGAAGGAAAAGTTTAGGGAAGGAATTATTTTTAAGAATATGGCCGGCTCCATAAAACCAATAACTCAAAGTCAAATGGCCACCCCTTACGGGATTATGGCGTCTGGCGATAGATAGATAGAAATATTTATTGCTGAAAAGGTACAAAAACTTCGACGCGAGTTGTTAAAGCAAATTACCTCGAAGCAAATTGATGTCATGCTGTCTCAACATAGCTATGAACTTATTTGCCCCCAGTAATGGGGGCGAGTGTTGAGATCTAATAAAGAGCGAATAGGTGAGGTGTCAGGTGTCGGAGGAGGGGAGAAGGGGTGGGGGTGGGGTGTGTAGCCTGCTATGTTTATGAAGGATTTTAACTAATTTTCAAGGTAAGCAAGTTTCCGCAGTAGGTTAATATAGTCGACTGGTATTAGAAATATATTTTTGCATTATTTTTACTTCAGTAATTACTCTAGTTTCGTTGTACAATGCATGTAAGGGTAATTGTTACAAAAAGGGAGATAATAAGATTTGCACAATATACGGTGGACTGTAAATATGCTACAGACTCCAATGTAATCACATATCTTAACACGTAATCATTATAAAGCAGGAAGAAGACCAGTTGTTGCTAGGGGGTAGTCAGGTCTTCATTAGAGCTTCACATACACATCTGCACAGTTGGTAAGTCACAAGCTACTGATAGTATATGGAGCCTTAGTGGTAAGTTGCAGAGGTATTGAATACTTAGGATGTGTGCTTTGTTTGGTATATTTATTTTGAGTTTATTGTTGTTAAGCAGTAGTTATGGTTGACCACTGCTTCTGGGCTAGGTAAATTTTTAAAGTAACCAATGCTTTTTTTTAATTAAAATTTGTGTTCCAATGCAAAATAGTGTGTTTTAATTAATTCTGATCATCATTTTTTGGCGAAAATCCCCCTTTTTGGAAATTTGAGTAAGAATTCCAAAAAGGGTCGTAATATAATGAAAATCGGTAATGTTGGTTACTTCTGAAGTAATACCCCTGTTTATATTTGTATTAATATCCTTTTTGTGTCCCATAGGAAAGATTATTTACCTGGTACTTTCACTTTTTGGTATGTTTTGCTAGTCTTGCAACATTCTTGGAAAACAGTTTTTGTTTTCACCTTGAAGAGGTTGGTTAGGTTTGGTTTGGATTGTTTCTCCATTACATTCATAATAATGTTACATTCAAGCTGAAGGATGTAAAAGTTAAGTCTGAAAAGTACCAGGTCTGGTTAAAATGTCTTGTTTTAGAGAATGTGTGAAAAAAGTTACCTAGAAATGATTTTTTTTTTTTTTTTCCAAGGAAGTAAAGGTCAGATGTGAACAGAATATCCAAAAGGAAAATGTTGTCAGGGAAAATTTTATCTTTAAAGTACTTTTAACCTTTGTGGCAAAAGCAAGGTTTTTCTGGTTTTTAAAATTCAGACCTGTAAATTTTTATGTTAGGGCACCCTTGGCTTTTGTGGTGAAACCAAGATTTGTTTCAATGTTTACTTTTTATTCTTTTCAGAAATGTTTTGTTTACCCTTAATCCCTCTGCCTCGATGATGTACCCTATACATCATGGCTAGGCAGTAGGAGTGTACGAGGATATGTATAAGCTGTCAGAAGCTAATGCTTTACCATGGGGACAACAGAGGGCTGTCTAAAGCTTCCTTGCTCCTTCTACTACTACTCAGGGGGGCAGGGGGAGCACAATGGCAGGGCATCGGACTCGGGACTGGGGGGTTGTGAGTTCGAGCCACGCCCGGTAGTTGCCATGCTGGGAGGGATAGCGCCCTTCTGCCACATAGCCGGGCTGCATGATCTAATGAGGTCTAGTTCGGGTGAACATTTCCTCTTTTTCCTTCTACTACTTAGATATAGTATTGGTGGGAAGCTAAGCACGTAGCAAATTGCTTAAGGGGTTGAGCTTGTGGTGAAGGAGTTAACCTCCAACAGCGCAGGTAATGGAGGACCCATTGGTAATAATGGATTTCATGCGGAATGTATAGCAAGTAAAGCATTTAGCTCAGTAGTACTGTGTAGTAGTTGTTTAACAAGATTCGTTAGGATGTAAACCTGGTGGACTGCATAATGAAGTTTCCCTTCTCCTGTTTGCCATTCTCCTTTCAGGAGATAGGGAAGGAATTGAGGGATATTTGTTTAAATTGGCAATGGGACAGCCAGTTACTGTATGTCAGTGCTGCCACTGGAAGGCATCGCTCTCCAGCACCAGCATTTAACTTGTATTATATATACAGTATTGCATGTACTATCACAATCACTAATTCGTTTACCCCTCTGGCAAGAGGGAAATGAGGGACAAGATTGTAGAAAGGCCAGGGGTTAAGATTTTGGTATCTCATCAGAGACACACACATATATACACACAAATGAACCACCATTATCCATTAGCCTACCCTTACACCAACCCTGTCTTCCACATCCCTCTGGGCATGGAAGTAAGGAAATTAGTGATCACAATAGTGCGGTATTCACTTGAAAGTTCAGCCCTTCCAGATGATGAAGGTGGTGGGTGTGATCGGTGGTGGGGCAGCAGGGTTATGTGCAGCACGACACATCCTGGCTTCCCCTGGACTCTGTCCTGTAGTGTGGGAGAAAGCACAGCAAGTTGGTGGAACATGGGTGTACACTCCTCAAACTGGCACTGATCAACATGGCCTCCCTATACACTCCAGCATGTATGAGAACCTAAAGTGAGTTTTATATATATATATATATATATATATATATATATATATATATATATATATATTACCAGATACCTGAATCCTATACGGGGTGGCCACAAACAAATCGCCTTCACGTTGCCCTGTCCCCCGCCATTTCACTGTCCTGCTCCCAACTCACACCCCCCTCTCTCATATACCTCTCCACTCCATCTCTCCATCTCATCCACGGCCTTCCCCTCCCTCTTCCTCTCCCCCCCTCCACCTCAATCACATACACTTTCCTCGTCGGTCTCTCACCCTCCATCCTCTC
Source organism: Coenobita brevimanus (assembly GCF_032717465.1). Lineage (NCBI taxonomy): Eukaryota > Metazoa > Arthropoda > Malacostraca > Decapoda > Coenobitidae > Coenobita > Coenobita brevimanus. The sequence goes on along the minus strand of NC_137063.1, from coordinate 47,771,581 downwards.
CACATGGCCAAACCACCTCAGTGTGTTCCTCCTAATGCTTCCTATAACATCAACATCCACACCACAACGCTTCTTTATATCCTTATTTGTCAGCCTATCTCTCCATGTGACTCCACAGGCTCCTCTTAAATAACTCATTTCCACTGCTCTCACTCTTGACTTGTATCCTTCCAACAATGTCCAAGCTTCACTTTCATACATTAGAGTTGGTATCACAATACTGTCATGCAGTAACTTTTTCACTTCCATGCTCACTTCCCTGTTTCTTATCACTGCTTTCAAGGAACCAGCAACCTTTTTTCCTTGTTGTACCCTTTCAAGCACTTCATCCTCCAAACTTCCAACCTTACTCATCACACTTCCCAAGTACTTAAACGTACTCACATTTTCCGTCTCCTCACCTTCCAACCTCACTGTACATTCACTGACTTCACCTCTCTCAAAGACCATCACTTTACTCTTACCTACATTCACCTTTAGATTCCATTTCTTACACACTCTTCCAAACTCATCCACAAAGCCTTGCAGCTCCCCATCGTCTTCACTCAATAACACGGTATCATCTGCAAACAATAGTACAGGGAGTTTTCAAACACTATCCTCTCTCACCAGGGCCACTCCAACATCCACTGCCCTACCTTGTGTCTCATTTATTACCCCATCCATGTACAGATTGAACAACCATGGAGACATGACTCATCCCTGTTTCAACCCAACCTTCAAAGAGAAAAATTCACTCAGTTCACCATCCACATGCACAGCAGCCTTAGCACCATCATACTCTTCACAGCATTCAACAACTTCCCATCTACTCCATATATTCTTAGTACAGTACTTCCCACAATCCTTGTCTATCCACCCTGTCATATGCTTTCTCCAAATCCATGAAGGCCACATACAACTTCTTTCCCTTCTCTAGAAACTTTTCCACTAAAGATCTAAGAATGAATATCTGATCTACACACACACACACACAAATATATATATATATATATATATATATATATATATATATATATATGTCTTTAAATCATTAAGTACAGAAATTTAAGACTAGAATGACCAGCTTCTCATCCTGATTGGCATAATGTGAGCCATAAACCTCAGCTATACCTTGGGATGTAAACCCTGTATGAGCCACATCTGGTTGGAGCACCTTAACCCACTAGACACATAAAAAATAAGAGAACAAGGGAGATCTTATGGGTAGAAGCAAGATTTTTGACCAATAGAAACCAATAGTTGATTGATATATCTGGATATAGCTAAGTGAGACTCCAGTAGTGCTTTAATTCCAGAAGTATTCTTTGTTTTCAGAACTAACCTCCCAAAAGAACTTATGGGCTTTCCTGATTATCCTTTTCCAACCGACGAAGAAGATTCATTCATTCACCACACAAAAGTTCTCAAGTACCTGGAAAGGTATGCTGAACATTTCAACCTGAAGCCACATATCAAGGTATAGTATTTATGAATTTGGACTTAGTTACTAACAGCATTTGATTTTGTGCAAAACTTTTTTTTTTTTTTTTGGAAAAAAAAATTTTTTACTAATAGCAAATGGATTTAGAAATGTCTGACACTGACGTAACTTTGAAGGTTCATCAGTTGTTGCCTTTATTTTGTGTTTTTATAGTTTGATGTTTTGTATTGTGTATACGAGTAATGTTGCATATACAGTACTTCAAGGTGTAGTGTATAATATGAAACAATTAATCCTACCGTAGGCTCAGGTTATTGTTGTCTATCATCATCCTCTTCACCTTTCTTCCCACCTTAAGATGGGATGAGACAAGATCCAGAGATCGTGAATGAGTAGGCATAAACCTCATTGAATTATGAACAGCATCCCCAGTAAAGGGGATCCTACAGTAATTCACCAGTTAGTATATTCATGCAGTTTAAAAAAGAAGTTGCAATTTTTAATTAAAAAATGACTTGGTTAATATGAATCAATTTGTAGGTCATAGATTGCACAGCATGTGACTATATCTGTTAGAAAGACCAATTGATTGTAGGTAGAGGTGATATGTGCTTACAGTACGTACTGTTATCTTGGACTGAGTTGTTCAGCACCTGTTGTGAAGCTGACTACATGCTTTCTGTTGGTTGTGAAGTTCATTTGCTTCAGTTAGCCATAAAGATGATATTATTGCATCCTTTTACACATGCTACCAGAGTCTGTGAACTTTATTTATAACATAGATTATAGCAACAATAACAGTTGATTGAAAACTGTGTATTCATTTACAGTTTGGTCATAATGTAGAGTTGGTGAAGCCTTCTGTGAATGACAGCAAAACCTCATGGGAGGTTACAGTAGTGGACCTTGCCACCCAGACCTCCATCACCACTGTCTGTGATGCTGTCATTGTATGCAATGGGTGAGATGCTGGCCCTGTAATTGTTTCCTCTGTTTCATTAGAACCATAAACTGTCACTAATACTGAATCCAGGTTGGTACTTGCTATCAGCAAACAGGTGTATTCAACTTAGGAGAAGGGTTACAGAATTCAGAGCCACAGATACCTCTAAACGTCCTCTTAAAAAATGATAGAATGTCATTAAATACAAATATCTCCAGAAAACTCCAGGTGAGAGCCTGTGATTGCTGGAATATCCCTGATATTGTGAAGAAATTTCAAGGGTAGGGCTAATTTCTTTCTGCAAAATTGACAACAGTACGTAGAAGAAACCTTATATTTTGAAGGGGTTAATGAAGGCTTTATCTAACCTCTCCAGTACAGAAAATATCTCTTAAACTGAACAAGAGTGTCTGGAGGAAGGAAGAACAAAATATAAAAGATGTATATGGAAATGAGTTACCTGAGAGAAGTACAGTACATCCCCCTAGTACGCGAGTATATGGGCAGCAGTGGACATCGCGTACTGTGAATACATAAACTTACGGGAAAAATTACAAATGGGCGGCACCCCCCTTCATGGGCAACCCTTGAGACGCCTTTCACACCTAAGTATTGTACTATACAGGGAAACTATCTAAGACATATTACTTAAGATAAAGTAAACCAACAAGATTATGGCTTTACTACATAAATCAACAAGGATATGGCTTAACTAAACCAACAAGAATATGGCTGCTCACCTTTACCCAAGAGGACAACAGGCGTGGTGGAGGTAAGAAGAGGATCCGAGGCAGGATGAGACACCTAGCGCGCATCTCCTGCATCACCCACCACACCACCTTCCTCACGACTTTTGTCACTTTCACAAGCTAATACACTCACTTTGTTCATAAACCCTTCCAAGTCTATTTCTGACACTTCAGACATCGAATCAGTCTCTTGTTCATCCTCAGGATATGGCTCCTCTGATGTTGAAGGGAGTGATTCTTCACTTTGTTCAAGCCAAAGTTAACGGGTGATGAGTGTTTGCTTCCATCTGTTTACTTCCTGGTTGTACTTGTCGGTGTAGTAATGGAAGGTTTTGTCCAGTGAAGACATCACCTCCTCCACTTGCAACTGAGAGCGTTCAATGTCCTTGAATTCTTCCTTGAATTTTTCAGGGTCACACAGTACCCGGCTGATCCCCATCATGGACAAATCTTCACTCTCCATCACTGGTGTTGCTGCCTTTTCTGCTGCGATCTCCTGCTCTCCGTTGGCCTCGTCCACTCACTGCACGATTTCCTGGGGATCCTGCTCTGCTGCTGCCGAATGTAAATCCCTGATCTCCTCCAGCGAGATGGTCTGAAACCCAGGCACAGCTTGTGCACTTATGAGAGTGGCTGCCTCGGCAACAGCCAGGGACTGAAAGCTGCTTCCCAGTGCGATTTCACACAGGTGCAGTACGAGGAGGCGCCAAGCATGGTTAATTGTTGCAGTCGTTATATCTGCCCAAGAGGACAAGAGAGTGATGGCATCCTTGAGGTTGAATGACGGCCAAAAAGCCATAATAGTCTTCTCAGGAGTTGAAGTTGGTTGTGCGGGTGCTGTGCGTGGTGAGGATGAAACGGGTGGCTAGTCCAAACCATCCTCGGCGTCCATGACATCACTCCCAACTGTGTTCAAGTCAAGAATTGCCTGCAGTTCCTCACAGTTGTCGGTCTTGCTGCGGAGGTGATGGTAGAGGCATTGGTGGTATAGCTGCTTGACCGTTGCAATCAACTCCTGGTCTAGCGGTTGGATGAGAGAGGTCGTTCTTGGGGGCAGAAAAACGATCTTGCATTCCTTGCTGAGGTCTGCTAGCCAGGTTGGATGACTTGGGGCATTGTCGAGGATGAGAAGCACCTTGAAGGGGATGCCCAGTTCCCGGAATTTTGCCTTGGCATCAGGGATCAAATGCTGCAACGGCCACTTAGAAATGATGCTACTCGTCATCCAACCATTGGAGTTGCTGTACCAGTATACCCCGCTGTCATCCATGCAGCGCAGATTCTTGTAACATCGGGGGTGTGCTGCGGTATGCACCACAATAGGACGCATCTTGTGTGAGCCTGATAAGTTCACGTCAAACATGACTGTTATCCTGCTCTTGTTGATTTTTCTACCCCAGGCCTGGCGCTGGTGCTTACTAATGTAAGTACACTTCGGCATAGCCTTGTAGTATAGGGCTGTTTCATCAGTGTTATAAATTTGGTCCCTGCTGTAGTCGCCCTCGTCGATTATCCCCTTTAGGATGGCTGGATAATCTCTGGAAGCCATTTCATCCGCTGATGCATGCTCCCCCATGAGGCGAATGTGATGTAGCTCCTTCCTCTTCAGAAAGCGGCAAAGCCATCCCACAGAGGCTTTAAATGGTTTCTTTACAGCATGCTTCAAAGTTGCAGCTTTGTAAAAAATCTTGACCTGGTCCCTAATGTAGCACCCGTTCAGTGGAATTCCATCCTTCTCCTTCCTTAGGATTAATGTAGCCAGGTACTGCTCCATAAGAATTATAGCCTGGTTGGTCAGCCTGCTTCTCCCGTCCAATGCCGCCGTCCCATATGTCTTCACAGTCTTCTTTATGGCCTCCCTGTTAGCCCATATAGTTCACACAGATGATTCTGCCAAGCCTAGTTCCTGGCCAATGGCTGTGTTACCCTTTCCACTCTTCTTTTCCTAATGACTTGCATCTTCATGGTATGCGTGATGCACTTCTTCCTGGAGGAGGGGGCAGACATCCTGGCTCACAAAAAAAAATTGCCTCAGAGTACACGGGGACACACCTGGAACAGCTAGTGTACCCTCTGTACGCGTGTGTTTCCTCTGCTGGGACTCTCACCTCACCACCCTCCAAGCGGCGCATATGGGGATCGCATAACAAGTGAGCAGCATCGACGACACAAGGTGGGCAGAGCATAAGTAACCTTTATCGCTTCTTGGGGGGGCAATATCATGTACTCAGGGCAACCCCAGATTTAGGCCACTCTTTGCTGCCCGTCTCGCTTACAAGGAGTTCTGTTTGCGTTCTAAAAAAAAAAAAAAAATAGGTACTTGCGTACAAGGGGGATTGGTTTTCGGAACTCGCGTACTGTGGGGATGTACTGTATGTTGAGTGACATGGAGGGACAGGTTGACAAATGAAGAAGTGAAGGAACATTGTGGGGGATGAACATGGATGTGATTGAGAAAATTAGGAGAAATATACTGAGGTGGTTTGGATATGTGGAGAAAATGGAGAATGAAAGACTGACTAAGAGGGTGTGTGTAGATGAAGTGGAGAGAGGGAGAGGGAAGGGGAGACTGAGGATGAGGTGAAGGGAGGGAGTTCAGAGGTATATGAGGGAGGGAGTTGAAAGGTATATGAGGGAGGGAAGAGTGAGCTGGGGGGAGGACAGCCAAATGGTGGGTGACAGAGCAACTTGGAGGCGTTTTGTCTGCGGCTACCCTTTGTGGGATTAGGACGTCAGGCTATATATAGATAGGAATATAAAATATAAAGGTGAAGTGGTTAAATACAGGATATGCCCATTTTTAAAGAAGCATTTATGTTGGACTAGTGGACTCTGAATACTGAGTAAAAAAAATAAAAATAAAAAATGCTTTTTGGATGGTGTGAAGTTAAGGCCCATGGAATGAAAGCGTGAAGTGAAAGATGTTTTGTTCATTCATCATCATCATCATTATCTGGACCTCCTTTCCCACCCTAGGGCAGGGTGAGGAGTGAAATATGGTTTCATTCATTTTTAAAGTGCTCTTTTGTTTTCTGGCCATCAGAGTGAGTATAATGTCTTGGTAAATTAATCACAGGATTTATATATTCTGGGAATGTAATTTTACTTACAAGCTGTCCTGTTCAGTATATCAGTTTGTTTTTATTATTTTTTTCCTAAAAATGTAATTGTCATTTGATTTTTGTTTTTTTTTTCCAAATAAATAACTAGCTCTCTTGGTCAGCTCATCATTCTGCCTCGATTTTTGTAATAAGGATGTTGTTGTCACCACAGCCACTACTCTGTTCCACGCATACCGGAAGTGAAGGACATAGAAAAGTATAAGGGCAAGCAAATACATAGCCATGATTACCGTGAACCATCCCCATATAAGGACGCAAGAGTGGTGGTGTTGGGGGCATCGGCATCAGGCTTGGATATCTCACTAGAGCTGGCTGCTGTTGCAAAGGAGGTAGTAAAATTTATCTGTCAGTCAGTCTTTGTCTGTCTTTTGCCAGGTACATTATCTTAATCCCAGAAGAGGAAGCCTCAAACAAATCACCTCCATGTCATCCAGACCTCTGCCATCAGACTACTCTTCCTCCAGTTCATACTGCTTCTTTGATATATTCCTCCATTTCATTCTAAATTTTCCTCTCTGCCTCACTAACACTTTCCTTGTCAAGAAGTACATACATACATCATCTAATCCTCTGTTTCCCCATAAGGAACGTAGGAGTCCGGGGCTAGGCAAGTTGGTCCTGACATTTAAGATGAGAGTGACCAGCCTCACTCACCCCTGACTGGCATTAACATGATCAACAAACTTCAACCACCCCTTGGATATAAACCTACACAGGCTGAATCCAACTGGAGTGCCTTAATAACCCATTAAACCACCAGGTGCCATTGTTTGGTTATATGGTTACCACCCAGCACAGTAAATGGTTTCCTGGTGTACAGGAAACAGTTTGGCTTGTCACTCAATGTAGAGTCACTCATAGACAAAAAGAAGAGGAAGGAAAGATGAGAGGAAGGGAGGAAGAAAGAAAACGGCAGTCCCTGAGAGCAGCACTACATTGCGTGAGTGGGTGGTGAGTGCCTCCACCAACCACTAAATGTTGTTAATCCCTCATTTTAAGGATGTAATTTTTATTTTGTTCTTACAATCCAATGATGATTTTTATTCAGCTTAGGAGAGCCACTTGGTAGTGAAAGAGATAAAGAAGGGTATCTATTTCCTTCAGTATGAAAAATCTCTATAAAAAGTGATAAACATCTGACAATGACAATAATGAGATATGCATTGTCATTAGGTTGAAGTGGTTAAGGATGATAAGGTGAATATTACATTTCATATTAAAGTACATTGTGTCATTTAATTGGGCACCATTTGGGGCTTTTGCAACACAGCACCTGCACCCATGTATGCTGGCTGTCAAGTATTGTGTCTCACTCCCAGCCACAGTACGGATCTCTGTGAAATGTGATTTGAACAACAGAGCATCTGGAAGAGAGGATGTGAAATAGTAGGATGACAAGAGGGGCAGGAAAAGGGAGGGAGTCAGGTTTCCTTTCCATGTTTGATAGAGATTCATACTGTAGCTGGTAGCAGATCCCAACATTTTACCAATAGTGAACGCCTGGTAGTTTAGTGGGTAATTATTGCACTTCAATTGGATTGAGCTGGTGAAGGTTTATATCCAAGGGGTGGTTGGGGTATATTGCTCACGTAATGCCACTCAGGGATGAGCGAGGCTGGTCACTCTCATCTTAAATGTCAGGACCAACTGCCTAGCCCCGGGCTCCTGCGCTTCTCATGGGGCAACGTAGGATTGGATGATGGATGGATGTACAAAACAAGTTTGACAGTGCTGACTTTTCTTCCAGGTGATTCTTTCTCACAACCTGCCCATCAAGATCTCTTCAGCACTGCCCCCCAATGTGCGGCAGGTGCGTGGTGTGGTGGCAGCAAAGGAAGACGGCTTCATATTTGCTGATGGATCTTCTGCACAGGCTGATGTTATAATGTACTGCACAGGTAAATGATATTCTGGTCATTCTTAACTGTGAGTCAAGGATGTTGCTGTTGTTAGCCTCTTCTGAATATGAACCCAGTGTACTACAGGCAGAAATTACCAGTTTCCTGCACTCCATCCACCTCCTTTTAGGGCATAGGGAGGGAATTAAGAGGCGTTTTTATACTAGGCAGAGAATGTGTTTAATTACAGTATATTGCTGCTACAGTATAAAGGAGTCCAATTGCTGAGGGACGTTTTCAGAATTTTAAACTTTTTCGTGACAACTGGTACTGTACATTGGGGGAACAGACAGTGTAACCGTATGGTAGTGCCGTAACCGATACGATGCGCTGAATCAATATATGGCTGATTTTTGCATTTTTTCCAATATTGAACCGATTTCTACTGTCCGTATTAGCATACTGAATACTGATGGGAGAAATATTTATATGCCTCTTATTCTGTGTGAAAGAATGTTGTTACCATGACACTGCCTTGCTGCCTAATAAAGAACAGTCTTACTGAAATCCATGAAAGGTTCAGAATGATGAATGGGTGAGTGGGAAAGGAGAAAGTTACAAGGAAAGGAAAGTTGGCATCTCAAAGACCTTGTGGTCCATACCAAGGAGATACATTGTATATGAATGGCGATGCACACCCACTTCTGGCACGAGTAAGATTCTGTCGAGGTTTATTTTAAATTGCTGTACTGTAGTACTGCTAACAACATCCGTGGGAGGTGAAAGTCCTGTCTAGCCCTTCCATTTCAAAAGTCTCGTCAGGGGAATAAAAGGTTCTGAAAGTTGCAAGAATGAAGTAAGAAATCGTGCAAAAGAAATGGTTAATGCCAGTCGTAGGTTTGGTTTGATGTGTGGAGAGATTGGAGGATGAGAAATTGACTGGCAGAATGTATGTGAATGGGGAGGAGGGAAAGATGGGATGGGAGAGACTGAGGATGATATGGAGAGGTGGGTGGAGTGGTATATGAACAAAGGTGGTGTGAGTTGGAGAGAGCATAGTGTGACATGGTGACATGATGATTTGATTACATTTTCATGTTCGTTATGTACCTTTCACATTTTGAGGCTGTGATTGAATTTTCTTGTTTATTTTGCACCATTCATTTTTTTCAGACTGTGATTACATTTTTCATCTTCTGCATTTTCAGAATACAAGCACACTTTCATATTTATTTTTCATCTTCCACATTTTCAGGCTATGATTACACTTTCCCATTCTTGGCCCAGGAATGTGGCATCAAGGTTGAAAATAACATTGTTCAGCCACTTTACAAGCACATCGTCAACACCACACATCCCACCATGGGCTTCATTGGCATACCATTCCAAGTCTGCCCATTTCTTCTTTTTGATTTTCAGGTATTTATACATTGTTTCTGTCATTATTTCTCCCTCTCTCTCTCAATTTATTCTGCATTCCTTTGTACATATGTGGTACTGGGTCTTTTAAAGTATTGCATAAGCTTTTCTCTGGAAACTGCTTTTAATGTTTAATGTTTATGTGTGCTTGTATGTATGTTGGGTTCTAAGACTGAAAAGTGCCATAATGGGTTTTGGACTTTTTACTGACCAACCGTAAAGTGAAAACTCCTGACTTTACCTAATTACACTTTAAGGATGATTCTGTGTCTCCTTTTTTCGGTAATGACCAAGGCGTTGCCCCTGGGTAGAGGACTTTGGTTTTGGAGAGTGTAGTATTTTATGAATTGGATGCCCTTCTTGATGTCTACCAATGACCCTTGGGTGGACTTGAACCTCTGACCCACTGAGCCATGGCTGCTATGATTATTAGTAAATCATCATCATCATCTAATCCTGTGTTGCCCCATGAGGAGCATAGGAGCCCGGGGCTAGGCAAGTTGATCCTGACATCTGAAATGAAAGTGACCAGCCTCACTCATTAAAAAATATTCAGAACTCATTATGGCACTTTTTAATATTGTAGCTTAGTGGGTATACATGTACTAAAATTTATTGAAAACACAACTTTCTTATTGTACTTTGTACGGTATATACAATAAATATTGTCTCAACTAATATACTGCATATATTACTTTAGCTGGTTTCTATCAGCTCCCTAATAATGTGGCTGTTGGTAACTTGAACTGCATACTAGGAATCCATGTTATGGGATATAGCTACAGAGCCTATGAGTAGAAATGGCTTACGGTCTGGACCATCCCCACAGTCACTCATGATCCAACAAAGCCTCCCCTGACCACCTAAACTGACCTTTGATGAATCAAACAGTGATCAGCTCAATGGAAAACATTGTACTGTATATAACCTGATGAGTGGAGGTAAGCCAGACCACTACCTAGAGCACACCATCACCACATTACTCTGTCACATGTCATCACAAAGACCATCATCCCTCACCTTTGAGTCTCTGAGCAGTCACAAGGCCTGTGCTGTGGGATATATATCTGTGCAGTGACAAATTATTCCATATTTGAGCCTGCAGTCCACATTGTGGTGGATATATCCATGTTGCAGTAGCTCTGAAAGCCTGAACAATTGTCTACTGCTTTATATACTGTATGATAGTGTTATGGGAGAGTGCATTATAGGTGAGCTGACTGTATATTGCAAGGGATGTTGGTTTGCATGCTGGGTGCTGTTTTGGAATATTAGCTGTGCTTGCTGGATGGTATTTTACAAGTATATTTCTCTTTTTGTAGGTGCAGTATTTTGTAAAGTATTTATCAGGGGATATGACTTTACCAAGCAAAAAGGAGATGGATCATGCAGTAGTTACAGAGATGGGAGAACATAGTAGTAAAGGGATTGCATTGCGACACTACCATCGTCTGGAGCAGCAGCAGTGGCTTTACAATGATGATCTAGCAAGTTTAGCAGGACTTCCGTACCTGCCACCTGTTGTGGGTCATCTGCATAATGCTCTCAGAGTCATCAGGAAGAACCACCTTATGACTTACAAAACTTCATGTTTCAAAATCACTGGACCCGAGTCCTTTGAGAAATCAGGTGATGAAATAGCTTGCTGTTGTTTGAAAATTGCTCACAGTTTGCCCAACCCTAGCTATTAGTTTTAATATCAGTTTTACAGTCAGCCCTCTCCCAGTGCTGGATGTGTGATGACTAAAAAGATAAATCAGTGATACTGCTCAGTAAAGCATTTGTTAGAGAAGTATTTGGTTGTGCTTCATGCCCAGGTTTCTCTCAGTCCATCAGTTATACCACCTAACTTAGAGTACACACACTTCCCAGGTAGTCAGTGCAGATAAGGTAGTGTTTATGTGCATGTCTGTATTGGAAAATAGAGTAAAATATTGAAAAGATTTATTGGAGTGCTTATATATGTCCACAAGTTAGACATGTAGAATGGATACAATTTTTAATGCCACTCAAGGATGAGTGAGGTTGGTCACTCGCATCGTAAATGTCAGGACCAACTTGCCTAGTCCCAGTTGCCTGTGCTCCTCATGGGGCAACACAGGATTGGGTGATGAATGAATGAAAAAAAAAATTTTGCTTCATGTTCTGCTGAATCTTTTTAACATGTAGAACATTTGAGTTTTTCAATGTGTATACTTTCAGAGTAATAACACCAGCAGTGGAAGAGGCACCAACTGTATTTTACATAGGGATTTTGGGTTAATACTGTAGTGATGCAGTATTGCCAGTTTGAATACTGTAACTAGTGTATAATATGAACATAAACTAGACAGATTGTCTTATTCTTCATTGATCAAAACTGTGTGAATGTAAGATTTGAAGTGCATTTATACATGTGCAGTATTTACATTTTCTGAGGAAATGCCAAGGTGCATGGTGTATATGATAGTTCTTCTGTTTTCAGTTAATAATTTAAAATACAATACAGTAGTAGTGTGTCGAGCTTATGAAATTTTCTTTGACATAAGAAAGGAGAGAAATTTAGCATTTTATAATCAGTGTGAGTTGTTGTTCCTATGATACAGTTTACAGGTAAATTCAGTAATGTGCTAAATCTTTGATGTTACTTTTACATTAAAGATATAAATAGTTATTATGTAATGATATATAGAAAAATACTGGTAATCTTTTGACATCCTGAATGTTGGTGTACAGCACAGGTAATAGAGCCACCACTTATTGTGTTCCTGCCAGTGAGATGGAAACACTTGTAACTGCTTTATCTACCATCGCCATACTCATGTTTCTCAGATACCAAATGAGTTATTTTGTCTGTTATGGAAACTTGGCTTTTACTACTAACATGTATATACACACACTGCATGCATTTTTGTACAGTCAGTATTTCAGATCCATACATTGAATTTGCCATCACTTGTTGTACTGTCTATCTATATATCTGTTGCCAGACACCTTAATCCCATAAGGGATGGCCACAAACAAATCGCCTCCATGTCACCCTGTCCCCTGCCATTTCACTGCCCTGCTCCCAGCTCACACACACCTCTCTCATATACCTCTCTAACCATCTCTCCATCACATCCTTGGCCTCCCCCTCCATCTCACTCACATACACTCCTCATTAGTCTCTCATTCTCCATCCTCACCACATGGCCAAACCATCTCACTGTGTTTCTCCTAATGCTTCCTATCACATCCACACAACAATGCCCCTTCACTTCTTCATTTGTCAGTCTGTCTCTCCATGTGACTCCACGTGCTCCTCTCAGATAACTCATTTTCCACTGCTCTCACGCTTGACTTGTTGTCCCTCCAACAATGTCCAAGCTTCACTTCCATACATTACTGTCATGCAGTAACTTTTCACTTCCATGCTAACTTCCCTGTTTCTTATCACTGCTTTCAAGGAGCCAACAACCTTTCTTCCTTGTTGTACCCTTTCAAGCACTTCACCCTCCAGACTTCCATCCTTACTCATCACACTACCCAGGTACTTAGATGCACTCACATTTTCCATTTCCTCCTCATCCAACCTATCCGTACATTCACTGACTTCATTTTCTCAAAGACCACAGCTTTACTCTTCCCTACATTCACCTTTAGATTCCGTTCCTTACACACTCTCCCAGACTCATCCACCAGGCCTTGCAGCTCCCCTTCATCATCACTATAGTATCATCTGCAAACAATAGTACAGGTAGTTTCCAAACACTGTCCTCTCTCATTAGGGCTGCTCCAACATCCACTGCCCTACCTTGTATCTCTTTTATAACTCCATCCATATACAGATTGAACAACCATAGAAACATGACACATCCCTGTTTCGATCCAACCTTCAAATAGAAAAATTCTCGCAGTTCATTATCGACACGCACTACAGCTGTAGCACCCTCATACATACGCTTCACGGCATTCAGCAACTTCCCTTTTACTCCATAAATTCTTAATACTTTCCACAGTCGTTGTCTATCCACCCTGTCTTGCTTTCTCCAAATCCATGAAGGCCGTGTACAACTTCTTTCTCATCTCTAGAAACTTTTCCAGTAAATATCTAAGAATGAATATCTGATCTACACAACCTCTTCCCTTCCTAAAACCTCCCTGTTCTTCTCCAACTAGTTCCTCTGTTATTTCCCTAACTCTGTCAATAAGTATCCTACCATTTACTTTTCCTGTTGCACTAAGAAGACAAATGCCCCTATGATTACCTCACACTTCTTTTAACCTTTTTCCTTTATACAGGGGAATAATTATACCTGACTGAGTTCCAGTCCTCCAGGATTCTACCTTCCTCCCAGGCCAAACTGCGTATCTGCCACATCCATTCTACTACTATCTCTTCCCCATGCTTCAGCATTTCACCACACACTTTATCAATTCCTGGGGCTTTCCTCATTTTGACTTTCTTCATTGCTTCCACAACTTCCATCCTACTGATTTCTTCCTCTCTTCTCACATCCCTCCTTCTCCCAGCCATTCCCCAGCCACTTATACTTGCATTACTTTCATTCCCTATGTTCATCAATTCCTTCAAGTGTTCTCCCCATCTGCTCACTTTTTCTCCCTTCTCCACTAGTAATCTAATATTTTTATCTTTTGCTCCGATTTACTTCTTTGACACCATTAACTCTTTACCTCTTTCCGGAACATTTTCTTACATTCCCTCCACATTACACTCAAATTCCCTCCAAATTCCTTATCCACTCTCTTCTTACTCATCTTTTCATATCTCTCTTCCTCTCTACATATAACTTTCTCTTCAGTCTCTCAACTTCTTCCACACCCGTTTCTCATCCACTCACTATATGCTTTCTTCTTTTGTGCCACAGTCTGTCTCACCTCTTCATTCCACCATGCTGTTCCTTGTGCCCCCTATTGTCTTCTCTTCATTCCACACACCACCTCATATGCTGCACAGATTTCCTCTGTGAATATCTTGCACACACCTTCCACATGAGCCACCATTTTTATCTTTCACTCCGTCACTAATTTCATTGCCACCCTGTCTGACTCTTTTTACCTCTTTCCAGAACATTTTCTAACATTCCCTCCACTTGACACTGAAATTCCTCAGTCACTCTCTTCTTACTAATCTTTTCACCTCTCTCACTTCCTTTCTACATATAACTCTCTTAGGTCCCTCAACTTCTTCCACGTCCCTATTTCTCATCTATTCATTATATGCTTTTTGCTTTTGTGCCACAGCCTGTCTCACCTCTTCATTCCACCGTGCTGTTCCTTGCACCCCCTTTCGTCTTCTCTTCACCCCACACACCACCTCACATGCTGCACATATTTCTTCTGTGAATATCTTGCACACACCTTCCGTTTCCCAATCTGCTCAAATTCATATTTACTCAATCGTTCCTCCACTTCTCTCTTATATTCTGCCTTTTTCTCATCCTGTTGTAACCTTTTCACTCTCCTTGCATATACTCTGTCCTCCTGTCCTTCCCTTCTCCTATTTCTCCATTTTACTTGGACTTTGATTCTGACCACCACCAGAAAGTCCACTCCCCCAACCTCTATGCTTTTGCATCCATTACACATCTTCACATCCTATCATCCACACACACAATCAGTCAGTGCCTTCCTTTCATTCAGTTCACGATCCACCCTTCTCATCACCTGCCATGTATACCTGTGGATCATTTTGTGCCTGAAGAGGGTATTGGCTATCACCAACCCCCTCCCGGCACAAATGTCCACTACAGCACTGCCATTCTCATCTATCTGAGCAGGCACACCTCACTCACAAACTACTCCATCCACCTTCACATTCCCAACTTTACCATTCATATCACCATTCAAAAACACTCTTTCATTCCTTTCAAACTTTTCCATGCACACTTCCACATTTGTCCAGAACTTTTCTCTCACTCTGTTTGCACAATCTTGCATTGGCACATACACGCACACAATCGCCCACATTTGTAGTCCAACTTTCAGTCTTACCCACACAGTCCTTGAGTCAACTGATCCATACTCTTATATTCTCCTTCCATCTGTTGCTCACAACAATACACATGCCTTCTTTTGCCCTGTCATCATACCTACTCCTGCACATATACCCCATCCATACTCCCATTCTCTCACACTCTCACCTCCCCATTTAGTTTCAGTTAATCCACATACATCCACTTTCACACCCTCAAGCACCTGAACATTCTATCTCTCTTTCACCTCATCATTTGCACCCCTTACATTCCATGTCGCCATCCGTATCATGTCCTTTGATCAGTCCTTAGTCGTAATCTTTTGGTCAGTCCTGGTCCGAGGCTACTTGTTCGTATTTTTAGTTAGTTGTTTTCTGGGGAGGGGCACTAACCCTCCGCCAACCCACTTGCTGTCATGTAGGGAACACGTGCCAACCCACTTGCTGTCGTGTAGGGAACACTTGTCGGTTGGTTATAAGGTTACCACCCAGCGTTATAAATGATTTCCTGGTTTACAGGAAGTCATTTGGCTTGCCACTCGATGTAGAGTTACCTTAAAAACAAGGTACCACTACGCTATGTGATAAAGTGAGCAGATGGAGAGAACATGTTAATGAATTGTTGAACACAGAATGAAAGTAATGTGAGTATAAGTGGCTGGGAGAAGGAGGGAGGTGAGAAGACAGGAAGAAATCAGTAAGATGGAAGTTGTGGAAACAATGAAGAAAGTCAAAATGGGGAAAGCCCCAGGAATTGATGGAGTGTGGTGAAATGCTGAAGCATGGGGGAGAGATAGTAGTAGAATGGATTTGGATGATGTGCAGATTGGCCTGGGAGGAAGGGAGAGTCTCGGAGGATTGGAAGTCGGGTATAATTATTCCCATGTACAAAGAGAAAGGGGAAAGACAAGTGTGTGGTAATCATAGGGGCATTTGTCTTCTTAGTGTAATAGGAAAAGAATATGGTAGGATACTTATTGACAGAGTCAGAGAAATAACACAGAAATTAGTTGGAGAAGAACAGGGAGGCTTTAGGAAGGGAAGAGGTTATGTAGATTAGATATTCATTCTTAGATCATTAGTGGAAAATTTTCTAGAGAAGGGAAAGAAGTTGTCTGCAGCCTTCATGGATTGGGAGAAAGCATATGACAGGGTGGATAGACAAGGATTGTGGAAAGTAATAAAAATGTATGGAGTAGGTGGGAAGTTGTTTAATGCTGTGAAGAGTATGTATGAGGGTGCTAAGGCTGCAGTGTGTGTGGATAGTGAACTGAGTGAGTTTTTGTATTTGAAGGTTGGACTGAAGCAGGGATGTGTCATGTCTCCATGGTTGTTCAGTCTGTATATGGATGGGGTTATAAAAGAGGTACAAGGTAGGGCAGAGGATGTTGGAGTGGCCCTGGTGAGAGAAGGCAGTGTTTGGAAACTCCCTGTACTGTTGTTTGCTGATGATACTCTGTTGTTAAGTGAAGATGAAAGGGAGCTGCAAGGCTTGGTGGATGAGTTTAGGAGTGTGTGTATGAAACGGAATCTAAAAGCGAATGTAAGGAGGAGTAAAGTTATGGTCTTCGAGAGAGGTGAAGTCAGTGAATGTACAGTGAGGTTGGATGATGAGGAAATGGAAAATGTGAGTGCATTTAAGTACTTGGATAGTGTGATGAGTAAGGATGGAAGTTTGGAGGGTGAAGTGCTTGAAAGGGTGCAACAAGGAAGAAAGGTTGCTGGTTCCTTGAAGGCAGTGATAAGAAACAGGGAAGTGAGTATGGAAGTGAAAAAGTTATTACATGACAGTATTGTGATACAAACTCGAACATATGGAAGTGAAGCTCGGACGTTGTTGGAGGGACACAAGTCACGAGTGAGAGCAGTGGAAATGAGTTATTTGAGAGGAGCCTATGGAGTCACATGGAGAGAGACTGACAAATGAGGATGTGAAGCAGCATTGTGGTGTGGATGTGGATGTGATAGGAAGTGTTAGGAGAAACATGTTCAGGTGGTTTGGCCATATGGAGAGGATGGAGAGTGAGAGACTGATGAGGAGAGTGTATGTGAGTGAGTTGGAGGGGGAGAGAGGGAGGGGATTGCCAAGGATGAGATGGAAGGATGGATTGGAGAGGTATATGAGAGAAGGGGGTGTGAATTGAGAGCAGGGCAGTGAAATGGCAGGGGACAGGATGATGTGGAGGCAATTTGTTTGTGGCCACCCTGTATAAGAGATTAAGGTGTCTGGCAAAAGATAGATAGATAGACCTTCCACGTTCCTCATCTGCTTCAATCCATATTTACCCAATCACTCCTCCATTTTTCTTTTTTTGCATCTTCTTGTAACCTTTCCACCCTCCTTGTATGAACTACTTCCTCCTGTCCTTCCCTTCGTCTATTCCTCCATTTCATTTGAACCTTGTTTCTTACCACCACCAAGTGGTGGTCAGAAAGTCCACTCCCCCAGCCTCTATAATGTTGTACTATGCTTTATACATATGTACAGTACAGTACCCATACACACATGAACATTCATTGTCATGATCATCATCAGTTTTATTTCATTTGTATACATTGGACAAAAAGATCTAATTAAGACTGACTGCATCCAAGCTATAACTCACCCATACTCCCGTGCTGTAGAACATACATTGGCCATAGGGGTCACCACATATTTATTCTAGCTCAAGATTTTTTTCCCCTTGGGGGGGGGGAGAATTCCCTTGCTTTTAACATTATTCTTGGTAATTTTCTGCCCGTCAACTTTGACTTATATGTACTTGTGGCTGATTTTCCTTTCTAAGAGTGATGAATGTGTTGCATATTACCAGGCATGCAGTCATGTTTAACTCTCATGGTATATCTCTCAGGGTTCATGGTAGCTAACCAACATCCTCTTCACTATGAGAAGCCCTTATGAAGTTAAATAAAATCATTTGAGGGCAGCAAAGTGAATATGAGAAGTATGTCATCAGACTGAAGAGGTTATGGATATCTCTGTATTTGCCAGGGTGTTTCCATTGCTTAATATCATCATATGGTGGAAAGAATTAAATCTAAAGGCACCCACTGCATGAGTATGTTAGACTACCATAAGTCAGATCAGATGCTTCCTGATTCTTCCCTCTTATAATTCTATTTCTTTTCCCTCTTCTCTCTCTAGTAACTTTCCTCTGGCATGTTCAGATTCATAAATGCTTCATCCATCCATTTTTGTTTAATCCTTTTCATCTCATTTGCCTCAGGAACTTCCATAACTTGCTCATACACACATGCATACATCTTGTCAAAATATCTTCCTCATAAGCATCTGCATTGCTTTCCCTCTAAAAAAATTCGTCTGTTATACTGTATTATACTTGTACAGTACAGTATACTATGCATTTTACATATGGTAATCATTTTATGTGGTGATTATTGGAGCAATGCTAGTGCGGTCATTTGCTTCTCCATACACAGAACATGTACAGTACCCTTGCGTCCAACACGCGTTTGTCCAGCACGATTCGCGTCCAGCACGGAGAGCAAAAAATTAGTACAATTTGATACGCTTTGATTACTGTAACACGGGTGTGTTAGCATAACATGGACAGAGCTCCAAGAAGTGGGCGAAATCTGCAGAGTTCACCTCTACCACAATCACCTCTGGTCCAGCACGGTCATACTGGATGTTCCCGTGACGCTGACAGCCAATCAAAACTTCCAATCAAGTAGCATCCCCCGCCCGTTATTGCGATGTGATCGTGAAGTCGCCCAATTAAAAACGCTTTTGGTCTCACGTGATGTTTAAATTTTTCCCTCCACAGTCCCACTCAGTCACATAACTCGCATTGGATGGTGCTTTTTCCTCACTATTTTCTGCCCTTGCTACTGCATTTTACCCTGCTCACGATGCCTAGGAAGCCTTCTGAGAACCCCAAGAAGCAGCGGCACCTCCCTCAGGCCACCAAGCTAGAAATCATCGAGAAGAAGAAAGGGGAAAGGAATGTGGACATCCCCAAGGCCTACGACATTAATGAAGCCAGCATGAGGACCATAATAAAAAACCAAGACAAGATCCTGGCGGCAGTGAAGGCTTACGGAGGCAGGCCACTTGACTCCAAGTGCAGGCCTACTGACCCAGCAATTATCATAATGGAGCGGTACCTCAGCGTGATTTCAAAGGATTTATGAGGGAGGTTGAGGAGGAGCAGTAGCCATCCTCCTGGGACCCAGTAGGACTACCTACAGCCTCGGATACCACCTTCCATTCCCAGCAAGCCCACCAACACTATCTTAAAAGGTTAGTTATCATTCATAGTACAGTACCATTTATAATAATTACAGTAGTACCAATATATGTATAGGTATATGGTAGGTATTTAGGGTGACTTTTCCTAGGGTTGCTGACGTAATTCATTTTTCCCCATAAGCTCTGTTGTTTGTCCAACACGTTTTATGGTCCAACACGGGACCCGTGCATGACAATATTACCGCGTTGGACACGAGGGTACTGTACTGTAATTTAACCATGTATGTTCGCTGGCTAAATTACAGTACATTACTGAATTGCTACTGCACAACATGTACCATTATGGTATTTTGTACCCTACTTCATTAGACAATACACAGTTTTAAAATACTTTAGTACTGTATCTCCATTGTACTGCATAAAAGAGAGTTTAACATTTTGAAGAACTGAAAGATCTTGCAGCTAGTTCTGTCCAGTAGAAATGATGAACAATAAACAAATATATATATATATATAATGCGAACAAGAAGGAACCAAAGGCTAGGAGCCCGCAAACAATTCCTTCCAAGAAAAAAAACAAAAACAATTCAAAAGAGAGCCAAATTCAAGATCTGTTCATTTCGAGATGCCCGGACACACTGCATTTGAAAGACTGGAGATCAGAGGAAGTAGGAAGTACAGACAGAGGGAGACTGTTCCAGAGTTGACCTGTTGCATAAATGAAGGACTGGGAGTAACGGTTAACTCTTGCATTAGAGAGTTGGACAGAAAAGGGATTAGAGTTTGTTGCTACAAGGGTGCTATGCACTGTTCGTAGAGGTGGAGGGATGCAAGCAGACAGTTCAGAGGAGCAGTGACCATGGAGGTACTGATAGAAAAGAGATAAAGAAGCAACAGTGTGGTGCAGAGACAGAGGTTGAAGGGAGCCAGTAAGATGGGGAGAGTTAATGAGATGAAAAGCCTTTGACTCCACCCTATTGAGAAGAGCTGTATGTGGGGAGCCTCCCCACACGTAAGAGTTGCACTATACACGGGCGAATAAAACCCATGTATAAAGTCAACAACTGTGCAGGGGTAAAGAAGGTACAGAGTCAGCTTAGCACACCCAATCTCTTGGAAGCTGATTTTACAAGAGATGTAATATGATCTTTCCAAGATAAATCCTGAGTGAATGAAACCCCAAGTATATTCAAGGATGATGCAGGCTCGAGTTGGATATTATTAAACATTAGTGGGTACTCCTGTGGAAGATTTTGTCGGGGTGATAAGTTTTGTAATAACTGAGTCTTTGATGCATTAAAAACAAGATTATTTTTACTCCAGTCAGATACTAATCAAGTTAGACATTAGGTGTGCCTTAGCATCATCCTTTGTTTGTTGAAGTAACTGATGGGATGGACGTTGTGGGAAATGAATGGAAAGGTGAAGGGTGGAATCATCGGAGTAAGTGGATAGGGTTCGATGTACAGCTTAGAAGGTCATTGATGAATTAAAGAAAAGAGTTGGTGATAGGACAGAGCCCTGAGGAACACCACTGTTCCTAGATCTAGGAGAAGAACGATGGCCATCTACAACAGCGGCTATAGAACGACCAGAAAGGAAGCTGTAGATAAAGGCACAGATAGAAGGATAGAAACTGTAAGAGGGCAGTTTAGAAATTAAAGATTTATGCCAGACTTGATCGAAAGCCTTTGAGATGTCAAGTGCGACGGCAAAGCTTTCACAAAAGTCCCGAAAGGAGGATGACCAGGAGTCTGCAAGGTAGCTGAGAAGATCGCCAGTGGAGCGTCCTTGACGGAACCCATACTGACCATCAGAAAGAAGATTGTGATGGGAAAGATGCTTTAAAATTTTTCTGTTAAGAATAGACTCAAAAACTTTTGAGACACAAGATGTTAACGCAATTGGACGATAGTTAGAGAGTTGGGAGTGTTCACCCTTCTTTGGGACTGGCTAAATGAGAGCAAACTTCCAGCAAGAAGGAAAGGTACAAGCTGACAGACAAAGGCAAAAGAGTTTACCTAGGCAGGGTGTAAGCACAGAAGCACAATTCTCGAGGACAACGGGAGGGACCTCATCAGGCCCATATGCCTTGTTAGTATTGAGGCCAGTGATGGCAGAAAATAATCGGCTGAAAAATTTTAATGTCAGCCATGAGGAAGTCAGAGGGAGGAAGTGATGGAGGAAAAGCACCGGAATCATCTAAGGTGGAATTGGAGGAGAAAGTCTGAGCGAAGAGATCTGCTTTCATCAGTAGAAGAAATAGCTACAGAGTCATCAGAATAGAAAAGAGGAGGGAAGGATGATGAGGTAAAGTTGTTAGAAAAGTTTTTGGCAAGGTGCAGGAAGAATTCGAGTTGGAGAGTTGAGAGCATTTAGTACGGAAGAAATTATTTTTAGCAGAGCGAAGAACAGATCTGGCATAATTTCAGGCAGAAACATAAAAAAGATGTCATTCAGGGGTGGGTTGGCTCTGGTACCTTTTATAGGCCCTCTCCTCGTTGCGGACAGCATTAGAACAAGCGTGATTAAACCAAGGCTTTCTTGCAGTAGTCAAAGGATATGAGGAAGGAGTGTATGCTTCCATGCCTGAGAGAATAACCTCTGTAATGCACAAGGCACACTCAGATGGCTCCTGGTCACGGAAGCAATAACCATTCCAGGGAAAATCAAAGAAGTACTGCCTGAGGGCCTCCCAATCCGCAGCTCCAAAGTGCCACAGTCGATGTTTCTTTGGAGGGTCCGCAGGCCGTACTGGAACAATATTGTAGGTCAGGTTAAGGTAATACAGTTGTGATCAGAGGAGCCCAACGGAGAGGAAAGATTAACAATGTAAGCAGAAGGATTACAGTAATCCCTCCAATATCCAATGTAATAGAGGCAAAGGCATGTCCAGATAGTGGTCCTGTCCAGATATTGGGCCCCAGCCTCCTGGACATGTACTTATGGACCCTAACTCAGAAAAACACCTATACAACTCCCTCTGGACATGCATTGCACCTGTTTAAGACCCAAATCACACCATTAAGGGACATAAAAGACTGAAATAAATGAAAAGAACCATAAAAGGAGGTTTTAGAGGTGAGCTTATACAATATTAAACATTCTGGGTACTTACAACAAGTCCCTGGTTCCTGGACTGGTTTGAACTGCCAGTTTGAAGTCCACAGTTAATCCTTTGCACTCTAAATTCTAATTTCTTAACACTGCACAACACTGTAAATTCCCGTGTGTTCTAGTGGCGAGGTATTGCAGTGTATTCACTGTTTATTCACAAAAAATGAGCACCTGTGGCTTGAATTGCTATAAGCATCTGCTCTCGATCGGAGTCAGGCTGTGACTGTTGATGATGGCGGGGTAACAGAGTTGCCAGATTGCAATGGCCACATTACCAAACTCCTCAATTTTCATTACCATTTTTAACTTTCATTACCAAATTCGTAAAGCTAGCATCTATCCTTCACAAATTATATACACAAGTGGAAATACATGTAATCACTCTTCTTATAATTAACAGCATGTTGATTATTATTACATTATCTAGGCTACCAAATAATAAGAGAGAGCAAACAATCCACAATCTCCAACCTGATTATCCTCATACATGTGAAAAATCCGTTTGGTATTGTATTATTCTGATTCATTACCAAACGAATTTTTCATTACCAAATTAGCCCACATTTGGTAATGAAAATTACCAAATGGCAACCCTGACAGGGGAGGGGGGAGGAAGGAAGAGGTGAAGGGACCATGGTGTAACAGCTGTTCGACGCCACGCGGCAATTTCAAATTACGGGTGGGGAAAAAAGTCAGATTTTTTCTAATTTTTTGCGGTTTTTGGCCCATTTTGGGAATATTGGATCCCAGGACGAAAATATCCGGTTATTGGGGATGTCCAGAAATTGAGCGTCCAGATATTACGGGGATTACTGTAGTTGTAAGAAAGAGGTCAAGCAGGTTGGAGGTCTCTCCAAGGCGGTCAGGGATACGGATAGGGTGCTGTACAAGCTGCTCTAGGTCATTAAGGATAGAAAAGATGTAGGCTTGTTCACCAGGTGGATCAGTGAAAGGAGAGGAGAGCCAAAGGTGGTGGTGAACATTGAAACCTCCTAGAATAGAGATTTCAGAGGAAGGAGAAATGGACAGAATGTGTTCCATCGTAGAAGTAGGACAGTCAAAGAATTTTTGACTGTCATTAGAATTAGAGGATAAGTAAACAGCACAGATATATTTAGTCAGAGAATGACAGGAGAGCCGAAGCCAGAGAGTAGAGAATTCAAAAGAATCATGCTCAGGAACACGAGAGCAAGATAAGTCATTGCGTACATATACACAATGGCCACCTTTGGCTTTGAAATGAGTATAGAGAAAGTAGGAGGATACAGAAAAGGGTTTGCTGTCAGTTGACTCAGACAGATGAGTCTCGGTAAGGAAGAGAAGGTGAGGTTTAGAGGAGGAGAGGTGATGTTCAACAGAGAGACATATTTGAAATATTTTGACTAAAGTGTTACAACCATTCCAAATTGTTTGTTCAATGTTATACAACATTTAACAAAATAACTTATCATACATCAGGAATCTGTTAACAGCATCATCATGAATAATGAAGATACTGTAAAAATATTAAAATACATTTGGAAATTTTAACAAACTGAAAATAACCTAATTCAGTGTGCTTTATGCATGAAAATACACATATACAGCACTGTACAACTGTAAAATATAGTCAGTCACACTATGATGATTCAGTGACCAGATTTTTAAGTACAGTACAGTACAGTACGCAATAGGTGGAGGGAAGATAATTCGTACTGTAATGCAGTACCCTCGTGTCCAACACGGTAATATTGTCATGCACGGGTCCCATGTTGGACCAAAAACGTGTTGGACAAACAACAGAGCTTATGGGGAAAAATGAATTATGTCAGCAACCCTAGGAAAAGTCTCCCTAAATACCTACAATATACCTATACATATACTGGTACTACTGTAATTATAATAAATGGTACTGTACCATGAATGATACCTAACCTTTTAGGATAGTGTTGGTGGGCTTGCTGGGAATGGAAGGTGGTATCTGAGGCTGTAGGTAGTCCTACTGGGTCCCAGGAGGATGGCTGCTGGCATCACTAGCGGGTAATGGCTGCTGCTCCTCCTCAACCTCCCTCATAAATCCTTCGAAATCACGATGAGGTACCGCTCCATTATGATGATTGCTGGGTCAGTACGCCTGCATTTGGAGTCAAGTGGCCACGTCCGTAAGCCTTCACTGCCACCAGGATCTTGTCTTGGTTTTTTATTATGGTCCTCAAGCTGGTTTCATTCACGTCGTAGGCCTTGGCGATGTCCACATTCTTTTCCCCTTTCTTCTTTCTCTTGATGATTTCTAGCTTGGTGGCCTGAGGGAGGTGGCGCCGCTTCTTGGGGTTCTCAGAAGGCTTCCTAGGCATCGTGAGCAGGATAAAATGCAGTAGCAAGGGCAGAAAATGCATCGAGGAAAAAGCACCATCAAATGCGAGTTGTGTGACAGTGGCGCTGTGGCGGGAGAAATTTAAACAAAACATAACATGAGAGCAGAAACGTTTTTAATTGGGTGACATCGCGATCACGTCACGATAGCGGGCGGGGGATGCTAATTGATTGGAAGTTTTGATTGGCTGTCAGCGTCACGGGAATGTCCAGTATGATCATGTTGGACAAGGGGTGATTGTGGTAGAGGTGAACTCTGCAGATTTCGCCCACTTCTCGGAGCTCCGTCCGTGTTATGCTAACACACCCTCGTTACAGTAATCAAATCGTATTAAATTGTACACTACTAATTTTTTGCTCTCCGTGCTGGACGCGAATTGTGCTGGACAAACGCGTGTTGGACACGAGGGTACTGTACATAGATGCTTATCTATGCTTAATTATGTTGATGCAGGCTCGATACTACGTGGCAGTACTGAGAGGCATTGTGATTCTGGGGTCGACTCAGGAGTTGCTGAACGACACTCAGATACGCCTACATTCCCGGAGATCACGTGGCATTCAAGACAAACACTTCCACAGATTACTTTTTGAGTTTGAGCCATATCTTGCTGAATTGGCCAAGGAGCTGAATGCTTCACCTGCTCCGCCATACCGTATTGAACTGCTTAAAATTGTTATCTATAGAGGGGTTTTATGCTTTCTGAAGAAGAGACAGTACAAGTATGAGATCATTCACGGTCATGTGAAAGAGACCCTGAATGGAGTGGAGCTCAATACAAAATGGGATCTTGCTTACCATGCAGCATGTCAACTGCCTGTTTTGCTGTGGCAGGATTTCTCTGGTGTTTGTCAAGTTGTCTTTGGCTATCTTAAGAGCAAGTTTTTGTTCTAAGACGTATGTAGGGAAAATCCGATGTGAAATTTTGAGTGATACATACTGTATATAGCCAGAGATCTGCTTGTGCAGAAATGGTACAAAGAAAAGCTGTGCCTAATCTGCAGTCACAATGAAAATGGGAGATTGTATTCATTTATGGCAGAATTTCACATTACAGTATTTTCCCTAAAATGAATAAGCACAAAGAATTATAAATCAGACAGTGTAAGCTATATGCAATTCAGGTGATTAATAGCTACTGGTAGCTCTCCCCAAATGCATATATACAGTATCCTATATATGAATTAATGGGATTCTAAAACAGTAACAGCAGTGTTTAGCACTGTAAGTCAGCTACATAATTTCTCCATGGGAATGTAAGACCCAAGAATAGATTTAAGGATAGGGGACCAGCATGTATCCTTGGTAACATATTATAGTACTGTAAATGTTAGAAAAACTTTGTGACTTCTAGGAGGCTTTGACTCATTATGCATAGAGCAAGGACCTTATCTGCAAATTGAGTCTTTTACCACCAGGTGTCAGTATTTATTGCCTGTGTGCGTTTTTAATAATAATAATAAAATCATGTAAAGCTACTATGGTAACTTAGACTTGTCTCTACATCTCACACAGTACAGTATAATAAGGGGCAGGCTGTTACTGATGTGCATGCATGCATATGGGTGCCAGGATAAAGACTATTGAATGTTTTGCCAGGTTTTTGTAACATATACAGTGCTGTAGGGATGATTGCTTCCAAATATCAGTGTTCTGGTTGTAAGTTGAGAAAATAAATAAAAATAAAATAAAGTGGTGAGATTATTATGGGGCAAAGGCATTTTGAGGTGGATGTTTGTGACATTCTTTTTTTTTTTTTTTTTTTTTTTTTTTTAAATCTGAGGAGAGAAATTAGTTACCACTTACGATGTGGGATTTAACTGTTGTAGTAACGATTCTATAGTAAACAATGATTCCTTGACATTGGTTGGAAAAGGAGTTCTGGTTTAAAGTTTCCAGTGCTTATTCTGTATACAGTGATCCCTTTGTAAAGGGGTCTGTAATAATCCACATTGCTTAGAGGCAAAGCAGCGATTCTCTGTTTGGCTCAGTGTTAATATGCAAGTGTTAGAAGTGCGAGGGCCTGAGATGGAATCTTGGCCGGAACAGTGTGATTAACTTGTTATGTTTCAGTTCGGTTATTACATTGGTTGGCAGCAATATGGGATGTGAGGTGAGGCTTGGAGGGCAATGATGTTAGTTAGCTGACTGTGTCAAATCTCGGCCAGGACAATGTGATTAATTTGTTAAGTTTCAGTTTGCTTGTTACGCCTTGGTTATTGAGCACTTCTTCACAGCAGTTTGGTTATCATAGCAAGATGAAAATCTGCACTCCCACCATTATCATTTGGGGGGGGGGGTCCTCTGTCGTGCACCTGAGCTGCTTTCTGCTGAATTTGATGATGCAAAATCTGTGGTTTCTGATGGCTCTTGGGGATTCAAAGATGAGTCTTTACTCGAGAAGTTAATTCCAGGTGGTGGAGACAACCCACTCTTCATTCCCTAGCCCCGAAGCCCTTACTTCAAGCCCATCTCAGGTCTCCTTATGGTATGTATTTCTTCCTCAATTATGCCTTTTTCATAATTTTTGTTAACCATGCCTGTGAGTGTTTCTGAAACTTACCCAAACTGTATGTGTGTTTAGTAGGTCTAAATTGTTGTTAATGGAAAAATATGGGTTTACAAGTGGGTGCCTGGTACCCATTCATTCATCATCTTGTCCAGTGTTGCCCCATGAAGAGCATAGGAGCCCAGGCCTAGCACGTTGGTCCTGACATTTAAGATGAGAGTGACAGCCTCATTCATCTCTGAGTAGCATTACGTGAACAATAAACCCCAACCACCCCTTGGATATAAACCTGTACTGGCTCAATCCGACTGGAGTGCCATAATTGCCCACTAAGCCACCAGGTGCCTTAATTTGGTCATATGGTTACCACTCACTGTAGTAAATGGTTTCCTGGTGTACAGGATACCATCTGGCTTGTAACTCAGTGCAGAGTCACCCATAGACAGAAGGAAGGGGAAAGAATGAGGGAAAGAAAGACAGAAAAGGAAGGATGGAAAGGACCAAGAGAGGAAAGGATGGGCACCCAAGAGCAGTGTTACATCAAGTGAGTGGATGGTGAGGGATCCCACCAATTAGGATAAATCCCATAGGTTCTGTGCTTTTATTATCATGCAACTTTATCACACACTAGGCACAGTATGTGTTATGTGCGATAACCAAGAGATCACTGTACAGCATGTACACTACCATCATCCACTAAGTTGTGTTCTTGGTACCAATCCAATCCATACTTTCAGTGTCAGACAATTACTGTAATCTGAAACATAAGAGAGAGAGAGAGAGAGAGAGAGCTGCAACAGTGCAAGTAGGGTTTTGGATTCATAAAGGCCAAGGGAAAAGAAGGTTAGGTGTTCTGAGGTATAGATTTGGATCAAGACCAATTACATGTGGATGACATACCATAACTGAAGGATGTACAGGTGAATACTGTATTATGAAAAGCTTAATGACTATTATAAATTTGATATACATGACACAGTACCTCCATCTGAAAGCAGAAACTGTTCAATATGGTACTATATAGTAAATAACTTCTTACACGTAAGATTTCTATCTATCTATCTATCTATAGGCCGACACTCTAATCCCGCAAAGGGTGGCCGCAGACAAAACGCCTCCAAGTCGCTGTCACCCACCATTTGACTACCCTCCCCCCAACTCACTCCCCCCTCCCTCATATACCTCTCAACTCCATCCCTCCACCTCATCCTCAGTCTACCTATCCCTCTCCCTCCCTCCACCTCACCTACATACACCCTCTTAGTCAGTCTTTCATTCTCCATTCTCTTCACATGTCCAAACCACCTCAGTGTATTTCTCCTAAACTTCTCAACCACATCCACATCCACCCCACAGCGTTCCTTCACTTCTTCATTCATCAACCTGTCCCTCCACGTCACTCCACATGCTCCTCTCAAGTAACTCATTTCCACTGCTCTCACTCTTGACTTGTTCCCCTCTTGCAAGGTCCATGCCTCGCTACCATACGTCAGGGTAGGGATCACAATACTATCATGCAGTGACTTCTTAACTTCCATACTCACGTCCCTATTTCTCATCACTGCTTTCAGTGTACCAACAACCTTCCTTCCCTGCTGTACCCTTTCACGCACTTCATCCCCCAAAGTTCCATCCTTACTCATCACACTACCCAAGTACTTGAATGTACTGTACTCACATTCTCCATATCCTCACCATCCAACCTCACTGCACACTCTGTGACTTCATTCCTCTCAAACACCATAACTTTACTTTGGTTTACATTAACTTTCAGATTCCTCCTCCTACACACTGTCCCAAATTCATTCACCATACCTTGCAACTCCCATTCATCTTCACTCAACAGTACTGTATCATCAGCAAACAGCAACACCGGAAGCTTCCAAATCTCACCCTCATTCATTAAAGCCACCCCCACATCCACTGCCCTACCCTGCACCTCCTTTACAACCTCATCCATGTATATATTAAACAGCCATGGAGACATCACACAACCCTATTTCAGTCCCACATTGAGATCAAAGAACTCACTCAGATCACTATCCACTCGCACCGTAGCCCTAGCTCCCTCGTACATACTCTTCACAGCACTCAACAATTTCCCCTCCACTCCATATATTCTTAATACCTTCCACATACCTTGCCTATCTATTCTGTCATAAGCTTTCTCCAAGTCCATGAAGGCAGCGTACACTTTCCTTTCCTTCCCTTCTCTAGATACTTCTCCACTAAACATCTTAGAACAAGTATCTGATCTACACACCCTTTTCCCTTCCTAAATCCCCCTTGTTCTTCTCCAACTAGCTCCTCTGTCATATGCCTAACCCTATCATTTAAATACTAAATTTCTTTTCATAATAAAATGATAATTTTTCTATTGCACTGACATGTTGGGTTTAGCTGTACTGTCCAAAGTTTCAAAAGTTCATGGGACACACACACACACACACACACACACACACACACACACACACACACACACACACACACACACACACACACACACACACACACAAACACACACACACACACACTCACACACACACACACACACACACACACACACACACACACACACACACACACACACACACACACACACACACACACACACACACACACACACACACACACACACACACACACACACACACACACACACACACACACACACACACACACACACACACACACACACACACACACACACACACACACACACACACACACACACACACACACACACACACACACACACACACACACACACACACACACACACACACACACACACACACACACACACACACACACACACACACACACACACACACACACACACACACACACACACACACACACACACACACACACACACACACACACACACACACACACACACACACACACACACACACACACACACACACACACACACACACACACACACACACACACACACACACACACACACACACACACACACACACACACACACACACACACACACACACACACACACACACACACACACACACACACACACACACACACACACACACACACACACACACACACACACACACACACACACACACACACACACACACACACACACACACACATTTATAAAATGCATAGCAAATGCACAGTTTAAAAAGCTAATTTGGTAAAAAAGATTAGTTTAATGCCACAAACTCATCACCATATACAAATATATTTATTAAGCTGTAAGTACCTGGCTGAAAGTTAACTCTAACTTGAACCTAGTATATATCCTTAAGCAACTGAAGATGTCTTCTCAGATTTTACTAATCTTGATATGATTTACATATGGAAAGTAATATGTATTTAATAATAATAATAACAGAAAATGTCTGTGTAAAAATAAAGACAATGAAATATAACGGGTAATTCATACTATATAACACTCAGGTATATATTAGAGGAATAGAAATGTATAGTTAAAAATCTATCTGACTAAGCTACTATGGTGATCATATAAGTGTGACAGCTCCAGACTGAAGCAGGTTCATGATGGGCTTGTAGCGTATTAGGTACTGGCTCCCCTCCTTCAGATCAATTTCCTCATCCCTGCAGTGTGATATGGAGGATTTAAATTAATTTAACAATTCACTCCCTTAAATTCCTTTTATCCACATGAGTAATGTGAATTCAAGAATCAAACACAATTCAATATCCATACATTACTGTATCTATCTATATACCTAGGCTGCACTGCCCCCCAAAAAGGGGGGTTGCCGAGACAGGACAACACACCAATTTACACATCCACACACACACATTTATGCATATCTTAGTCCCAAGGGGAGAAGGGACAGATCCTCACTGCACCACACCGCACAAGAGTCAACTGCACAGTGGAATCAGCGACATCCACAGCAGGCCCTGATAGCAGAGCTGATTTACCCTTGCCGCATCATAATGGACCCATCCCCTTCCATTACTGTACTTGTAAATATTAGAATGTTAAGTCCCTACCTGAGTATTCTGTTCCATCGTCATCATCATACCAACTTTTTTTTTTTTTTCCCCCACTCAAGGATGGGGTGAGGTAGCATCCTGAGAGCAATACCTGACAGTCAGAACTAATCAACAGCCTAACTTCTACCAATTCCAGTGAATTCTACTTATTCAATTTCTGCCAGAGCAATTCTCATTTCCCCAGTATAAAACGGAATTATTAGTACAATAATTATGCATTCATTGCCATCTTGACCTTTTACTCACTTAAAGATGGGGTCATGAAACAGAAAGCACAAAAGGGGGTGAAACATTAATAGCATGCCCACCTTCAAAATCACACATATCTTTTTCACCACCCTAGCAGCAGAAAGGCAGCTTCAGCCTGCAGTTTGCTGGGTTCATGTTCAGTTAAGCCTGGGGTTGCAACTATTACTCGTGCTGCAACCACCCTATCTACATCCATTTTCTTCTTCATATCACCTAAGTACAAACTCTTCAACCCTACTGTATACCAACAAACATCCATACTCATCTTTCACAAATTATTTCTTATCCATCTTATGCACTCCACACACATTCCTCAGTAATCCCATTCCCAATGTCCTAATGCCATCACCAGAATCTCACATCCATATCTTAATGTAACCACAAACTGGACTGGAGTTTCCACACAACAGATACAGTACAGTATAACAAAGCAATATGTCATTCCAAATAAAAATTACACTTGGCCACAACTCACATCCTTTCACACCATCCTCATTCTAGCCCTATCACCTTTAAGTTCAATCTACCTTGGTACTGCCTATATTAACATGTGATGGGCAGGTGTGAAAGGGTGTGGATTGTGGCCACGGATAATTCTAATTTGAAACAGACTCTACTTGCCTGCCTTCTCCAGTGTCATCCTCCAGCAAGATGCCAGGTGTTGCTTGCTTCACCTTGAGGAACACATAGCCATCCATGTTTGGCTTGACACTCATCTTGTCCCTGTCAAATGTGCGCAGGTTCTCTGGTACATGCTGTAGCACTACATTTTGAAAGTGGGACTCTAAGCTTGAGGCGTATCTGGAGATGATCAAATAATTACTGGTACTTCATATTTCAGGATGAAAAATAACGTACTGTACTGAACTAGAATTCATAAGAGGGGACGGTATCAGCTTATCTAATTTTACTTCTTTTGGGGTGTAGGGGACCATGGCTAGGCTGCCATAATACATGGCATGGACTGGTAGATTTCACTTCAGACACCCCTATCCAATTTGTACTTGCCAATACTTGGAAGGATTGTGGTAAATGGTGGCAACCAACATCCACTCAGTGTAGTGCTGCCTACTTCTTCCTTCACATTTATAATTCTATTCTATGTCTACCTTCCTCTGTACCTACTTCTCCCTTTCCTTCCTGTTACTTTTTATTAAACTTTCTGCTTCAGGTGGCTCTACACTAAGTGATAAGACTAATGGTTTCCTGTAACCAAGGAAACCATTTATAATGCTGGGTGGTATTCATATAACCAGATCATGGGGTGAAGTGGAACCTAGTACTCCTGTTAACTGAGTGGAGAGATGCAAATGCAGCACCCAACCAGGAACCAAGTTTCCACACACTTCCCCTCACTTCACTGTGGGGAGCTGCTGTCAATTGCAAGGGAATGCTGGACCTGCAGGGGTTGGTGCTTGCCTGTAGTTGATGGGTCTGCTTGGTCAAACAGACTTAGAGTTGATCTAACAACAACTTGGAAGGGTTAACTCTAGCTATCACACTTTCATAAAGGAGGTCTGATTCTACAGTGGACCTCATGTGGACTGATACAGACCAGTCTACTCCCCTTGGTAGCATTATATGGTACAATTCCAGTTTTATAAAAGCCATCCATCTTTCTCTTGGGGGCAGACTGCAAGCACTTAAACAAGATGTCATGGTACTGAGGGGTTTGAAATAAATTTACAGGATGTCGTGTCTTTTTTCATATTACCTTTGTGACTACATTACCATATATTCATCTTGGAACTTGTAAGAGTACGGTGAGAAATACCAATAATGCAGAATACCAGTACAGCACTGAATAGTATACTATGCAGACACACTTTGACAGATATGGGAAGGAGGTGGAAGAAGACATGGGTGAACTGAGATGAGATTTATTTCTGACTACTGACATTCAGTCTATGGGTCCTAAATGAAGAATCATTGGCAAAATTAGTCAGGAAAAAATCTCATATCAATTCACCTGTGCCTTCTTCCACTTCCTTCCAACACAGTAAATGTTTTAATTAACAATGAAAAACCAATGCAGTATTTTCCACAAACGCTTGTAAATGGCAACTGAGTGTGTTAGAATATGATGTACCAGTGTGGAAGCTGATGAGGCAAGGGAAAGGACAAGGGAAAGAGTTGGGTGGGTCAAGTACAGTGTGTTAGGAAGGAGTAAATGACAAGGGTCTGGCAATTAATTTTTAACTGTCAACAGAATGACTACCTGGCAAACATACATGAAATTTAGCAGGGGGAACAGAGTGCAGATGGATTAACTGAGAGGGCAAGATTCGAGGGGCTTGAATGATATCTGAATGTCTGAGTTGCCCATTTTCACTGGGAGTGATGGTCACAGTTCTCCCACTCTGTACTTTATATCCTCATTTCTGGGTCCTAACTCCACCATCAGATGGGTACAAAGGTCAAGATTATGATAAAGTTTTACTGAACGGAGTAAAATGGAGAAACAGAAGAAGGGAAGGACGGGAGGAAGGAGTAGGCGCAAGGAGAGTGGAAATGTTACAAGTGGATAAGAAAAAGGCAGAATATAAGAGAGAAGTGGAGGAGCGATTGGGAAATTATACATTGGAACAGATGGAGGATGTGGAAGGTGTATGCAGAATATTTACAAAAGAAATCTGAGCAGCATGTGAGGCGGTGTGTGGGGTGAAGAGAAGACGAAAGGGGGTGCACAGAACAGCATGGTGGAATGAAGAGGTGAGACAGGCTGTGGCACAAAAGAAAAAAGCATATAGTGAGTGGATGAGAAATAGGGGTGTGGAAGAATCTGAGAGACAGAGGAGAGAGTTATATGTAGAGAGGAAGAGAGAGGTGAAAAGATTAGTGAGAGAGAGTAAGAGGAGGGTGGATGAGGAATTTGGAAGGAATTTGAGTGTAAAGTGGAGAGACTGTAAGAAAATGTTCTGGAAAGAGATAAACAGAGTTAGACAGGGTAGCGGTGATGTCAGTCGGGGAGTGAAAGATAAAAACGGTAGATTACTAGTGGCGAAGGGAGAAAAAGTCAGCAGATGGAGAGAACACTTTAATGAATTGTTGAACACAGAGAATGAAAGTAATGTGATATACGTGGCTAGGGAATGGCTGAGAGAAGAAAGGAAGAGGAAGGAATCAGTAAGATGGAAGTTGTAGAAGCAATGAAGTCAAAATGGGGAAAGCCCCAGGAATTGATGGAGTGTGTGGTTAAATGCTGAAGCATGGGGGAGAGATAGTAGTAGAATGGATGTGAAAGATGTGCAGATTGGCCTGGGAGGAAGGTAGAGTCCCTCAGGATTGGAAGTCAAGTTTAATTATTTCCTTGTACAAAGGAAAAGGGGGAAAAAGAAGTGTGTGGTAATCATAGGGGCATTTGTCTTCTTAGTGTAACAGGAAAAATATATGGTAGGATACTTATTGACAGAGTTAGGGAAATAACAGAGGATTTAGTTGGAAATGAACAGGGAGGTTTTAGGAAGGGAAGATGTTGTGTAGATCAGATATTCATTCTTAGATCTTTAGTGGAAAAGCTTCTAGAGAAGGGAAGGAAGTTGTATGCGGCCTTCATGGATTTGGAGAAAGCATATGACAGGGTGGATAAACAAGGATTGTGGAAAGTATTAAGAATATATGGAGTAGATGGGAAGTTGTTGAATGCTGTGAAGAGTATGTATGAGGGGGCAAAGGCTGCGGTGTGTGTGGATGGTGAACTAAGTGAATTTTGCTATTTGAAAGTTGGGCTGAAACTGGGATGTGACATGTCTCCATGGTTGTTCAATCTGTATATGGATGGAGTTATAAAAAAGATACTGTACAAGGTAGGGCAGCGGATGTTGGAGTGGCTCTAATGAGAGAGGGCAGTGTTTGGAAACTGCCTGTACTGTTGTTTGCAGATGATAGTGTTGTTAAGTGGGGGAGCTGCAAGGCTTGGTGGATGAGTTTGGAAGAGTGTGTAAGAAACAGAATCTAAAGGTGAATGTAGGGAAGAGTAAAGTGATGGTCTTTGAGAGAAGTCAGTGAATGTACAGTAAGGTTGGATGAGGAAATGGAAAATGTGAGTATGTTTAAGTACTTGGATAGTGTGATGAGTAAGGATGGAAGTTTGGAGGGTGAAGTGCTTGAAAGGGTACAACAAGGAAGAAAGGTTGCTGGTTCCTTGAAGGCAGTGATAAGAAACAAGGAAGTGAGCATGGAAGTGAAAAAGTTACTACATGACAGTATTGTGATACCAACTCTAACATATGGAAGTGAAGCTTGGACTTTGTTGGAGGGACATAAGTCAAGAGTGAAAGCAGTGGAAATTAGTTACTTGAAAGGAGCATGTGGAGTCACATGGAGAGACAGACTGACAAATGAAGATGTGAAGGAGAGTTGTTGTGTGGATGTGGATGTGATAGAAAGCATTAGGAGAAACATGTTGAGGTGGTTTGGCCATGTGGAGAGGATAGAGAGTGAGAGACTGATGAGGAGAGTGTATGGGAGTGAAGTGGAGGGGGAGAAAGGGAGGGGAAGGCCAAGAATGAGATGGAGGGATGGAGCAGAGAATATATGAGGGAGGGGGATGTGAGCTGGGAGCAAGGCAGTGAAATGGCCGGGGACAGGGCGATGTGGAGGCAATTTGTTTGTGGCCACCCCGTACGGGATTAAGGCAACTGGCAGTAGATAGATAGATTTACCGAACAGTGAAGTCCTGTGCAGTACTTTCTGATATTTTGGATGGCTGGGGTCTAGTACATAAAGGTTCTCAAAAGGAATGTGACCCATAAGTGTTAATATTCAAAGGGATGTTGGGGTTTACAGTTTATATATTTTTTTTTTTTTTTTTTTTTTGTGTCCGACTTCTGGGCATAGGCTTCACAGCCTGCTCTCAAGGCCCAGTAGTCCTCCTACATACCATACACCTCTCTACATGTCACCACTTCGGCGCTAACACCCACCGTCCATATTGAATACATGCTAGGGCTGTCTCATACAGGACTGGTGTATTGGTATTAGCGGGGGTACTTTTATGACATGTCGGCGGGTTATCTGGTAGATCAGGAAAGTCTGCTTTTATGAAATTCAAATCCTCGCCTTAACGTTTGGGTTAAGTAGCCTAGCCCTAAACCCTTATACCCTGATGAGGTAAAAAAAAAAAAAAAAAAAAAAAAAAAAAAAAATTTTTTTTTTTTTTTTTTTTTTTTTTTACTGACTCTTTAGCACATGCAGCTTCTTGTGGGGATAAAACCGACAAGGCCTCATGTCTGCCCTGATAAGAAAAAAAATAAAATGTTATTGATATATTTTTTTTTCACTTACTCTTTGGCATATGCAGCTTCTTGTGGGGATAGAACCAACAAGGCCTCATCTGTCTGGCTGGCTTCTTTGTCCAGGAGGTGGTGTGCAAATTTCTCTATTTTTTCTAGTCTTACACGAAGGTAGCTGCTGAGAACATATCTTATCCTATCAATCTGAAAACAATGTAATAATACCTATGATAACAGTTGATAATCTCTGGTAAGTATGCACATGCAGCAATCTGCTGTGTTACTGGATGCCTAGAACAAAGGAAACTTAACATTTGCCTAATCTCGTTTAACCAACTTCATTTCATTCTGTCATACCTACTATTACTCTTCTACAGTACCTGGCTGCATCAATAATAACCTGACACACCAAGTTGCCAATAGATATGTCCAACCAATACAGTAGTTGGTTTGTTTTAGGTGGTGGAAGAGACAGCACCTAATAAAGTACCCTCGCGTCCAAGATGGGTTTGTCCAAGCCAGAGACCATAAATAATAATTCCAAATATTGCCATAATACAGTTGCATATGTCCAATACGGAACCAACGGTTCATAATGGCCCAAGTCCAAGGAGAATACAGCTATAACAGTCTCACCCAGTCCAACACGGTTCCCGCGCCCGGGAGAGTGACGTGGTTGCAATGTTGTCCAATGAAATATTGGCATCTGGTCACATGATGGGCATGCGGGGCTTCCCTTTGTCTCCCTCACCAGAGCGTCAAGGACACATACCGCGTGTTGCACTCTGCGTTTGCTCCTATACTCAGTTTTTTTTATATCGAGGCGAAGATGCACTTGACAGGTTGGTGATGATTGGCTGAATTCAACATTACTTCATAATCTCTTTACTCGTTAGCATTATTAATTGACAACATATATATTAGGGGGAAATTTGGGTTAGTAAATGTTATTCGGACATGTTGCATTCAGCCAATCATCACAAACCTGTCATGTGCATCGTCGCCTCAATAAAAAAAATGAGTATAGGTTATTGCCTCTCCTTCCATACCCATGCTTAGGAAACCATCAGCTAACCCCTTAGTGTGCCGCCATCTACCTGAGGCTACTAACCCTTAAACTGCTGGCTTGTTTTGCTTTGACTTGCGGCTCCCGCGGGCATATTCGCGCTCCGATAGACTCTCTAAAAATATTTGCCAAAAATCAGTTACTAGTCCTAGAATATTAAAATCAAATATACTCATGGCACATACCTTCAGCTTTCTCCTTGGGTTTTGTTAAGCCTTCGTCAAGTACTGTAGGACTTGTGGAGACCTCTGAAGTTGGGTAACGAAGTCTCCACTTTACACTTCCTGACAACTCGTAATATGATTACCACAGCCTGATATTATCATTAGAAACACTATTCTATGATTCTCAAATAGTTTGGAATCCATACTAAAAAAAAAAAAAAAAAAAAAAAAAAAAAAAAGTGAAAGCAATGAAAATTACGAGGGCATATGACCATCCCACTTCCGATCGTTCGCCGCTAGTGTTGTCTATTATTCATAAAAACACTCAATTTATATTTCTGTTACTATATAACACGTATATATATCTACAGTCTTTATCCATAAGTTTCCTTCAGTAATAGTAGTTTATTGTCACTGTAGGGATTCAATTTCTTTCAGTAAAATACGTAGCATTCACTTTCTCGTCCTGTATACTAGCATTGAGAGGGAATGTCACTTTCACCTTCACTCTCATAACTCATAGTATTCATACATGCTAGAGTGAAACTTTCACTTTCATTACTCCTAGGGTATATACTCGTATTCTTATAATACTACTCATTTACATTTCTATTTATGTTCTCTATTTTATTTACATTATTTACAT
This sequence comes from Coenobita brevimanus, assembly GCF_032717465.1. Classification (NCBI taxonomy): domain Eukaryota; kingdom Metazoa; phylum Arthropoda; class Malacostraca; order Decapoda; family Coenobitidae; genus Coenobita; species Coenobita brevimanus. The sequence goes on along the minus strand of NC_137063.1, from coordinate 47,732,575 downwards.
TTCTATTTTATTTACACCGTGTTATGCACTGTCACTTGAAGTAACTTATAAAACTATTTTCCACTGTTCACTTATATTTATTCATTCCTTTCACTGGCTGTTTACACATTACTTACAATTCCACTTGCACTGTTTTACTCAATAAAAAGATCGTAGTCACTCCCTATCAATTGTCAGCCCTTTACCTCTTTCCACACGAGGTTTAGTAGGGGGTAAAGGTCACAGGGCCCTTTGCATGGGGCTCAAAAGCGGCGGAAGTTAGCAGGAGCTAATCCAACGTACCTTCACCTTCAAAGACGACAGTGAACTGATAGTAGTGGCCTCCTGCCGCCTGGCTAGGGTGAGTGCAATACTACCAACTTCAGCCCTGTGAGACCTGCTAATATATAGCAATGAAATGATTGGCAGGAAACCAAGACAATACATAATAAATTAGGTAGTTCCAGGTGAATGTAAATATCACTTAGGCTTCTCCCTTCCCTCCTTACATGTATATTTATTACGAAAATAGATTATACAACATATTTCAAGGGGAAATAAACAGCGAAAATTAGCGAACGAGTGCACGTGAGGTGTTGTCAGGTGATAATTAGCCAATTCAAGGTGTATGGCACCATCACTTACCTTATTTCTTTTTTGTATATATTATTTGGTATAAGAATAGGGCATAGGGCTTATTTCAATGGATGAAATCAGTGGAAAATTCCAGGGAAGATTTACTTAGCGTAGAATACTGTGTGGTGGCCTGCAATAATTAGGTAGTTCCAGGTGAATGTAAATATCACTTAGGCTTCTCCTTTCCTTTCTTATATATATTTTAATTACGAAAATAGATTATATGGCATATTTCAAGGGGAAATAAACAGCAAAACTTAGCGAACGAGTGCACGTGAGGTGTTGTCAGGTGATAATTAGCCAATTCTAGGTGTATGGCACTCTCACTTACCTTATTTCTTTCTTGTATATATTATTTGGTATAAGAATAGGGCATAGGGCTTATTTCAATGGGTGATAACAGTGAAAAATTCCTGGGAAGATTTACTTAGCGTAGCACGGCCGGGCAGGCGAGAGGATAGGGTAATGGAGGGGAGGTAGGGAGGGGAGTCAAGAATGGGGAGAAATGGCTAAATTGTCAACAATGGATGGGAGTACAGATGAGATTAGGAGTGCTGACTAGTGTTGGACATTGGCAGTACTGACAGATGATACAAGCCACCACTGGAAAGCCCGGGCGAATTCAAAATAACAGAATCACAAAAGTGTTGCCCCGCGGTATGATTCCTTCCTCCCAAGCGTCACGAAAGTGACGCCCCGCGGTTAAGGGGTTAAGCTGGAGATAATTGAGCTACTAAGCTGGAGATAACAAGCTAAGAAACACACATTTTCAAGGTGAGGAAAATTGCTTTCTTGCCAAAATAGGTCTAGGTGGATGTTTTTAGGGGCACTTTTTGAAGATTTTGCAAAAATACAGGCATTAATTTTTTCCATAAGGTCTTGTGTTGGTCCAAGACGTTTCTCGTCTAAGACGGGACCCTCAGGCGACAATATTACCAGTGCCATCTTGGACGCGAGGTTCTGTACTAAGTTGTGGTTGCATAATTTGATGAGCCTTGGTTATGAGGTAGGAATAAGTCTTCTTGGTTATTTGTCAATCAAACTTCCAATCTAAGTACACTTGACCATCAGCTAGGGTGGAAGACATTTGGGATGCTGGTCATGTAAAAAAAAAAAAAAAAAAAAAAAAAAAAAGCGGGATATAATCAGCCCCACTCCCACACCTCCATCTTGTGTATAGCCAGCCTAAAGTCATGCTTCTTGCAGCGCTTGAGGTTTTGTGACATCTGGTGAATCTGGTCCAGCATGCAATCCACCAGTTCACTCTGATGCTGCTCCAGGGTTGGTGACATGCGCTCTGTGATCCATGCCTGCAGTATGAACATCAAATAATATTAGTTATGGACACAGAATTATGATAATGTTCATATATGCAAATGGAGTTGATTCTATAAATACATATATATATACAGTAATCCCTCCAATATCCAACATAATAGAGCCATAGGTAGGTCCGGTTATTGGTTTTGTGCGGATATTGGGCCCCAGCTTATGGACTTGTACTTATGGACCCTAACTCAGAGAAACACCTATACAACTCCCTCTGGACATGCATAGCACCTATTTAAGACCCAAATCACACCAATAAGGCACATAAAAGACTGAAATGAATGCAAAAGAAGCATAAAATGAGGGTTTTGAGGTAGGTTCATACAATATTCAACATTCTGGGTACTTAAAAGTGCCTGGCTCCCGGACCGGTACTTATGGACCCTAACCTAGCCTAACTCAGAAAAACACCTTCCTACTGCACATGCATAGCTCCTAACACCCTATTCACACCAAAAAAGGACATTAAAGAGTGAAATGAAGTGTTTGAGGTAAGTATAGTATGGAAAAAAGTACAGTATGAAACATTCTGCCTACTTACAGCAAGTCCATGGCCATCTTGATGAATAACCGCCTCCTCTCGGACTCTGACAGTTAGAACGATTTCCTGAAGCACTTGCAGTACACTGTTCATGAAGTCTTGCACTGAACTTAGTCAATCGCACTCAGAAGTCCGTTCTCTTCACAGTGCGCACTCTTGTCTAACTTATGCTCCATTGTGACTTACTAAGTGTTGCACTCTGCACTTTAACTTTTCCCACTCTTCTAACCATTTTCTAAAGCAAAAACAAACAAGTCTATTTATGTTAAATGTTTCAAAATTGTATTCTCACTCACAATGGTAAATCCTTAACACAACACACTGTTTTTTTCACTGCACAACACTGTAAATTCCCGTGTGGTCTAGTGGAGAAGTTCTTGCTGTTTAATCACTGTCAGAGTCCGAGAGTATCACTGACAGGCGACCTAGGGGTGCGTCGCTGGATCGTGGTGATGGCGTACCCACTGCAGACAACTCTGAAGACAGATGCAAACTCATGTCGAGCGGTGACTCCACCGTGGCTGATGTGCTGGGCTGTGGCTCGGAGCATGAGGGCCTGTCTTGGGGAGACAACGGAGTGGAGCCAGGGCTGGGCACAGCGGGGGTCACGGGCCTGAAAAAACTGTCAATGGTTGATTGACGCAAGGACCGACGATTCTGACGATTGATGATGCGCTGCCTGAAAGCACGCACTTCCTCCACAAGTCCCAAGGGCCCCATCTCCCTGTCGCAGTCCGGGTGTTCCAGGTAGTCGAGAACGAACTCAAGGTGTTCCCGGAGTGCGCTCAGCTTGGGGATGGTTGGAGTAGTGTCCTGCTGAGAGGAGTCCGTATCATCGTCGCCGTCCTCGTCAGAATCTTCAAGCTGGGTACTGACACCTGCAACTGAAGATGCAATCTTGATATCAGACAATGTCTGATACCTAGGATCGCCCTCGTCGTCATCCAACCACTCACGCAAATCGTCCACATCAACATTGTTGCCATGCGTACGTAGCCGTGCATGGAAGTCATCCACATCAAACCCTAGAAAATCGTACTCCACATCCGTTCCGAGAAGCAGACGAGACCAACCATTTTCTAGAGTCTTGACAGGGACTTCATTCCATGCACTGGCCCAGTTGTAGATTGCAGACTTGATGTTGTAGCGGCGAAGGTTTTCCAAAGTCCGCTGGCCTCGCATGTCCCGTCCCTCCCTGCGCTCGTCCTCATCCTCGAGAACAACCATCACCTCGTCCAGGAACTTCTGGCAGTATAGGCGCTTTGTTGCCATGATCACTCCTTGGTCCATTGGTTGGATGAGAGCAGTCGTATTAGGTGGCAGAAACATGCACCTAATCCGGCCATTCTCAGCCACCAAGTCCTTGTCACATGGGTGGGCAGGTGCATTGTCGAGGAGAAGGAGGGCCTTTACCTGGTCATGTGGGATTCCCAGTGTCTTCGTCTGGTAATTGATGACCTCCTTGACAAAGTGGCGGTGGAACCAGTCTTTGAAGATCTGGGCTGTAAACCATGCCTTCAAAGAATGGTACCAGACGAAAGGAAGGACATCCATCACCCCACGAAGGCACCGAGGCTGCTTTGCACTGCCAACAATACTGTAATGGGCTTAAGCCGGTGCATGCTGTTAGCACTGGCACAACACAAAGCAGATATCCGTTGCTTGGAGAGCTTGCAGCCAGGTACACGCTTCTCCGTCTCCTCGGCTAGAGTGTTCGTTGGCAAAGAGCGATAGAATAAACCAGTTTCATCAGCATTGTAGACTTGACCGAGAGTGAGGTCCTCTCTGTCGATCAAGCCCTTCACCTTGTGCCGAAACTCGTCAACTCCATCCTCGTTAGCGTCCAAAGCTTTGCCATGAGCTTTACATTTGGTAAGGCCATGCCGTAACTGGAACGCGAAGAGCCAACCCTCGGATGCCTTGAAGTCTAGGGCATCGTGAAGCCTGGGGAACTTCTCAGCACCAGCCTTCAGCTCCGTTCCACGTACCATCACACCAGCAGCACTTTGCTGTCGATACCAAATCAATGTGGAGCGGTCAATTTCAGCAAACTTTGGAGTAAACATCACCTTCCTCTCCACATTGCGTTTGCTTCTCGACGAGAAGTCAGCCGTGTACTGCATGAGTTTGTCTCAGGATCTCTTAATATCAAAGTAGATCGGGCCAGGTTGAACTCGCGAAGGATGCGGGAAGAAGACCACCCCGCATCTACTTTCTCCAATATCTCCCGTTTCTTCTCCAGAGTCAACACCACTCTCTTCCTCTTCTCAGGCGGCGGGGCCATCATCACACACACCAATAGGAGACCCGAGAGCAGCAGGAGTGCCTGCAGCAGGTAAGGAACCACCACAAAAGCGAGCACGTGGGCAGCCATGACGACGAGCGTGCACTCGTGATGAGAGACAGGCGGAAAGTGGGGAGGATGCAGCGGTGCTCTATCGGACGTCGGAGGAATGACGCGCCACAACAAAGCTGTCCCACACCGCACGCGTGAAGTTCAAATTACGGGTGGGAAAAATTCGTTTTTTTTTTTTTTTTTCCGAATTTTTTGCGGTTTTCGGACCATTTTGGGAATACTGGATCCCGGGACGATTATGTCCGGTTAGTGGGGATGTTCGGATATTGGGCATTCGGATATTAGAGGGATTACTTATATATATATATATATATATATATATATATATATATATATATACAGTACTCACTCTAATATCCGGACGCCCAATAACCGAACATCCCCACTACCCAGACATAATCGTCCTGGGATCCAACATTCCCAAAATGGTCATTAAAAAAAAAAAAAAAACTCCGTCCGTAATTTGAACCGCCGCGGGAGAGCATTGTTTTGGCGCGTCATTCCTCCGACGTCCGATAGAGCGCCGCTGCATCCTCCCCACTTCCCGCCTGTCTCTCACCGCGAGTGTACGCTCCTTGTAATGGCTGCCCATGTGATCGCTTTTGTGGTGGTGCCCTACCTGCTGCAGGGCCTCCTGCTGCTCTCGGGCCTCCTCTTAGTGTGTGTGATGATGGCCCCGCCACCTGAGAAAAGGAAGAGAGTGGTGTTGACTCTGGAGAAAAAGAGGGAGATATTGGAGAAAGTGGATGCAGGTTGGTCTTCTTCCCGCATTCTTCGCGAGTTCAACCTGGCCCGGTCTACTTTGTTCGATATCAAGAGGTCCCGAGACAAACTCATGTAGTACACGGCTGACTTCTCGTCGAGAAGCAAATGCAACGTGGAAAGGAAGGTTATGTTTACCCCCAAGTTTGCAGAAATCGACCAATCCACGTTGATTTGGTATCAACAGCAACGTGCTGCTGGTGTGATGGTACGTGGAACGGAGCTGAAGGCTGCTGCTGAGAAGTTCGCCAGGCTTCACGACGCCCTAGACCTCAAGGCATCCGAGGGTTGGCTCTTCGCGTTCAAGTTGCGACATGGCCTTACCAACCGTAAAGCACATGGCTCAGCATTGGACGCTAACGAGGATGGAGTTGACGAGTTTCGCACAAGGTGAAAGGCTTGATCGACAGGGAGGGCCTAACTCTCGGTCAAGTCTACAACGCTGATGAAACTGGCCTATTCTATCGCTCGCTGCCAACGAACACTCTAGCCGAGGAGACGGAGAAGCTTGTACCTGGCCACAAGCTTTCCAAGGAACGGATATCTGCTTTGTGTTGTGCCAGTGCTAACGGCATGCACCGGCTTAAGCCCATTGTTGTTGGCCGCGCAAAGCAGCCTCAGTGCCTTCGTGGGGTGATGGATGTCCTTCCTGTCGTCTAGTACCATTCTTTGAAGGCATGGTTCACAGCTGTGATCTTCAAAGACTGGTTTCACCGTCACTTCGTCAAGGAGGTCATCCATTACCAGACGAAGACACTGGGAATCCCGCGCGACCAGGTAAAGGCTCTCCTACTCGACAATGCACCTGCCCACCCGTGCGACAAGGACTTGGTTGCTGAAAATGGCCGGATTAGGTGCATGTTTCTGCCACCTAATACGACTGCTCTCATTCAACCAATGGACCAAGGAGTGATCGTGGCAACAAAGCGCCTATACCATCGGAAGTTCCTGGACGAGGTGGTGGTTGTTCTCGAGGACGAGGACGAGCGCAGGGAAGGACGGGACACATGAGGCAAGCGGACTTTGGAAAACCTTTGCCGCTACAACATCAAGTCCGCGCTGTACAACTGGGCTAGTGCATGGAAGGAAGTCCCTGTGAAAACTCTTGAAAATGGTTGGTCTCGTCTGCTTCTCGGAACGGATGTGGAGTACGATTTTCTAGGGTTTGACGTGGATGACTTCCATGCACGGCTACGTACGCACGGCGACGATGTAGATGTGGATGATGTTCGTGAGTGGTTGGATGACGACGAGGGCGATCCTGGGTATCAGACGTTGTCTGATATCGAGATCGCGTCTTCGGTTGCTGGTGTCAGTACCGAACTTGAAGATTCCGACACTGAAGGCGACAATGATGCGGACTCCTCTCAGCAGGACACTACTCCAACCATCCCCAAGCTGAGTGCACTCCGGGAACATCTAGAGTTCGTCCTAGACTACCTGGAACACCCGAACTGCGACAGGGAGATGGGGCCCTTAGGACTTGTGGAGGAAGTGCATGCTTTCAGGCAGCGCATCATCAATCGTCAGAATCGTCGGTCCTTGCGTCAATCAACCATTGACAGTTTTTTCAGGCCCGTGACCCCCGCTGTGCCCAGCCCTGGCTCCACTCTGTTGCTTCCCCAAGACAGGCCCTCATGCTCCGAGCCACAGCCCAGCACATCAGCCACGGTGGAGTCACCGCTCAACGTGAGTTTGCGGCTGTCTTCAGAGTCCTCTGCAGTGGGTACGCCATCACCACGACCCAGCGATGCACCCCTAGGTCGCCTGCCAGTGATACTCTCGGACTCTGACAGTGAATAAACAGCAAGAACTTCTCCACTAGACCACACAGGAATTTTGAGTGTTGTGCAGTGAAAAAAACGGTGTGTTGTGTTAAGGATTTAAAGTTGTGAGAGAAAAGACTCAATAGAAAAAAAATGTAATGTAAATAGACTTGTTTGTTTTGCCTTTGGAAAATTAAAAAAAATTGGGAAAAGTTAAAGTGCAACACTAAGTTACAATGGAGCATTATTTGGACAAAAGTGAACACTGTGAAGAGAACAGACTTCTGTGTGTTACTGACTAAGTTCAGTGCAAGACTTCAGGAACAGTGTACTGCAAGTGCTTCAGGAAATCGTTCTAACTGTCAGAGTCCGAGAGGAGGCGGTTATTCATCGAGGTGGCCAGGGACTTGCTGTAAGTAGCCAGAATGTTTCAAACTGTACTTTTTTCCCTACTATACTTACCTCATTTCACTCTTTAATGTCCTTTATTGGTGTGAATAGGGTGTTAGTAGCTATGCATGTGCAGAAGGAATGTGTTTTTCTAAGTTACGCTAGGTTAGGGTCCATAAGTACCAGAATGTTTATTAATGTATGAACATACTTCTAAACCCTCATTTTATGTTTCTTTTGCATTTATTTCAGTCATTTATGTGCCTTATTGGTGTAATTTGGGTCTTAAATAGGTGCTATGCATGTCCAGAGGGAGTTGTATAGGTGTTTCTCTGAGTTAGGGTCCATAAGTACAAGTCCATAAGCTGGGGCCCAATATCCGGACAAAACCAATATCCGGACCTACCTATGGCTCTATTACGTTGGATATTGGAGGGATTACTGTATATATATATATATATATATATATATATATATATATATATATATACAGTATACATATAAATATACTGTATATATATATATATATATATATATATATATATATATATATATATATATATATATATATATATATATATATATGTACAGTATACATATAAATATACTGTATATATATATATATATATATATAATACAAATATATATATATCTATCAATTTATCTATAGCCCGACCCCCTAATCCCACAAAGGGTGGCCGCAGACAAAACACCTCCAAGTCGCTCTGTCACCCACCATTTGACCACCCTCCCCCCAACTCACCCCCCCCTCCCTCATATACCTCTCAACTCCATCCCTCCACCTCATCCTCGGTCTACCCCTCCCTCTCCCTCCCTCTACCTCACCTATGTACACCCTCTTAGTCAGTCTTTCATTCTCCATTCTCTCCACATGTCCAAACCACCTCAGTGTATATATATATATATATATATATATATATATATTATACAGTGTAGGATTGGATGATGAATGAATGAATGCAATATATATATATATATATATATATATATACAGTGTAGGATTGGATGATGAATGAATGAATGCAATATATATATATATATATATATATATATATATAGGCCAATTTTTGCACATGCACCTCATGCGATTTTCGACTTTTCGTTAACATTTTCTAGTAGATTCGGTCATTCTAAGAATCTTTTCTTCTATGACATTTCTCTCAGAAATTGATAATAAACGAGAAACAGAAAACACTCAGATTGGATGCTTGTTACCACATGAAATGTCCTATTTTTATAGCTAAAGGAAGTTAACCAAACCTATAAAAATTACCTACCCTAACCTAACCTATCAAATTACCTAACCTAACCTAGAAGCTTACTTTAACCAGTATCCTCGTTTTTGTTGAGGATGAATTTCATTGGCTGACGCAGCGCACTCTGGTCTGTGATTGGCGGAAATAAACCACATGTAACTCGTTTATTATCAGTTTCCGAGAGAAATGTCATCGAAGAAAAGATTCTTAGAGTGACCGAATCTAGTAGAAAATGTTAACAAAGAGTCGAAAATTGCATGAGGTGTACGTGTAAAGTTTGACCTCTATATTTTATATATATATATAAACCTTCACCAGCTTAATCCGATTTGAGTGCCGTAATTGCTCACTAAACCACCAGGCACCTCATATATATACCAGTATATATATAAAATATATATATATATATATATATATATATATATATACACAGTATACAGTATATACTGTATATACAGTACCCTCGCATCCAACAAGGTAATATTGTCATGCATGGGTCCTGTGTTGGACCAAAAACGTGTTGGACAAACAACAGAGCTTATGGGGAAAAATGAATTATGTCAGCAACCCTAGGAAAAGTCACCCTAAATACCTACCATATACCTATACATATATTGGTACTACTGTAATTATAATAAATGGTACTGTGCTATGAATGATAACTAACCTTTTAGGATAGTGTTGGTGGGCTTGCTGGGAATGGAAGGTGGTATCCGAGGCTGTAGTTAGTCCTACTGGGTCCCAGGAGGATGGCTGCTGGCATCACTAGCGGGTAATGGCTGCTGCTCCTCCTCAACCTCCCTCATAAATCCTTCGAAATCAAACCTCCCTCATAAATCCTTCGAAATCAAACCTCCCTCATAAATCCTTCGAAATCACACTCAGAATCACTATCTTCGTCCACAGCCATGGAAGGTCCTGCTTCTGCCTGTCCTAGCCCTGTAATCCTCGGCAAAGTGCATGCTTCTCACACTGTTGCCAGAGCCCCGTCTCGTGACTGTGGAAAGTGATCGCTGTCGCTGACTCGGTAGAGAATAAGGAGAAGCAACTTTGTTTATAAACTGGTACGCACGCCGATGAGAAGGGTTTCAAAACGATTGATATTTATTCTAAAATATTAATATGTATTCAGTGTCAGGCTAAATGTTCAATGCTGTAGTACGATACATTCTCTGTCGAGTCGCCTGGGTTTTGGTCACACTGTTTTCCCCGTCGTATGCTCGGCAGGAATCCATCCAGATGAATTCCAAATGCTCGTGGTATCGTCGGCAATTTTACCATGTTACCGTTCCGATTTACCATCGTATCCTCGGCAAACCTGGTATGAAGTGCTGTGTGATAGCCTTCGGCTGCCAGGATTTTGTCTTAAGTTTTTTATTATGATCACGTTGGCTTCATTCATGTCGTAGGCCTTTGCAATGTCAACTTTCCTCTCCCCTTTCTTCTTCCTCTCGATGCTTTCTAGCTTGGTGGCCTGAGGGAGGTGCCGACACTTCTTGGGGTTCTCAGAAGGCTTCCTAGGCATTGTGAGCAGGGTAAAATGCAGTAACAAGGGCAGAAAATGCAGCAAGAAAAAAGCACCTTCCAATGCAATTATGCGACTGAGTGGCTCTGTGGCGGGAGAAATGTAAACAAAACATCACGTGACACCAGAAGCGTTTTTAATTGGGTGACATCACGATCACGTCACGATAGCAGGCGGGGAAGGCTACTTGATCAGAAGTTTTTCATTGGCTATCATCATCATGTTAATGTCCAGTATGACCGTGTTGGACCGGGGGTGATCGTGCTAGAGTGAACGCTGCGGATTTCGCCCACTTCTCGGAGCTCTGTGTGTGTTATGCTAACACACTCGTGTTGCAGTAATTAAATCGTATTAAATAATACTAATTAATTGCTCTCCGTGCTGGACCCGAATTGTGCTGGACTAACGCGTGTTGGACGCGAGGGTACTGTATATACACAGGATACAGTATATATATATATATATATCTATCTATCTATCTATTGCCAGACGCCATAATCCCGTAAGGGGTGGCCGTATGACTTTGAGTTAGTTGTTTTACGGGGAGGGGCACTAACCCTCCACCAACCCACTTGTTGACACGTAGGGAACACGTATGGTTTGGTTATATGGTTACCACCCAGCGCTGTAAATGGTTTCTTGGCTTAAAGGAAACCATTTGGCTTGTCGCTCAATGTAAAGCCACCTGTAAAGGAAAGAAAAGCAATAAGAAGTGACAGGAAAGATGGGAGAAATAGGAAGAGAGGAGGGCAGGCACAGAAAAAGAATGATAAAGGCTAAGGAAGAGGTAGGCAGCACTACATCAAGTGAGTGGATGATGGTCGCCACCACCTACCACTAATATATATATATATATATATATATATATATATATATATATAGATATATATATATATATATATATATATATATATATAACACTATCTATCTATCTATCTATTGCCAGACGCCTCAATCCCGTTTGGGGTGGCCACAAACAAATTGCCTCCAAGTCGCCCTGTCCCCCGCCATTTCACTCCCCTGCTCCCAACTCACACCCCCCTCTCTCATATACTTCTCCACCCCATCTCTCCATCTCATCCTCGGCCTCCCCCTCCCTCTTTCCCCCTCCACCTCACTCACATACACTCTCTTCGTCAGTCTTTCACCCTCCATCCTCTCCACATGGCCAAACCACCTCAGTGTGTTCCTCATAACGCTTCCTATCACATCCACATCAACACCACAACGCTCCTTTATATCCTCATTCGTCAGCCTGTCTCTCCATGTGACTCCACAGGCTCTTCTTAAATAACTCATTTCCACTGCTCTCACTCTTGACTTGTGTCCTTCCAACAACGTCCAAGCTTCACTTCCGTACGTTAGAGTTGGTATCTCAATACTGTCATGTAGTAACTTTTTCACTTCCATGCTCACTTCCCTGTTTCTTATCACTGCTTTCAAAGAACCAGCAACCTTTCTTCCCTGCTGTACCCTTTCAAGCACTTCACCCTCCAAACCTCCATCCTTACTCATCACACTACCCAAGTACTTAAACGTACTCACATTTTCCAATTCCTCACCATCCAACCTCGCTGTACATTCACTGACTTCACCTCTCTCAAAGACCATCACTTTACTCTTCCCTACATTCACCTTTAGATTCCGTTTCTTACACACTCTCTCAAACTCATCCACCAAGCCTTGCAGCTCCCCTTCATCTTCACTCAACAACACAGTATCATCTGCAAACAACAGTACAGGGAGTTTCCAAACACTATCCTCTCTCACCAGGGCCACTCCAACATCCACTACCCTACCTTGTACCTCATTTATTACCCCATCCATGTACAGATTGAACAACCATGGAGACATGACACATCCCTGTTTCAACCCAACTTTCAAAGAGAAAAATTCACTTAGTTCACCATCCACACGCACTGCAGCCTTCGCACCATCGTACATACTCTTCACAGCATTCAACAACTTCCCATCTACTCCATATATTCTTAACACTTTCCACAATCCTAGTCTATCCACCCTGTCATATGCTTTCTCCAAATCCATGAAAGCCGCATACAACTTCTTTCCCTTCTCTAGAAACTTTTCCACTAAAGATCTGAGAATGAATATCTGATCTACACAACCTCTTCCCTTCCTAAAGCCTCCCTGTTCTTCTCCAACTAATTCCTCTGTTCTTTCTCTAACTCTGTCAATAAGTATCCTACCATACACTTTTCCTATTATACTAAGAAGACAAATGCCCCTATGATTACCACACACTTCTTTTTCCCTTTTTCCTTTGTACAAGGGAATAATTATACCTGACTTCCAATCCTCCAGGACTCTACCTTCTTCCCAGGCCAATCTGCACATCTTCCACATCCATTCTACTACTATCTCTCCCCCATGCTTCAGCATTTCACCACACACTCCATCAATTCCTGGGGCTTTCCCTGATTTAACTTTCTTCATTGCTTCCACAACTTCTATCCTACTGATTTCTTCCTGTCTTCTCACCTCCCTCCTTCTCCCAGCCATTCCCCAGCCACTTATACTCGCATTACTTCCATCCTCTACGTTCAACAATTCCTTAAAGTGCTCTCTCCATCTGCTCACTTTTTCTCCCTTCTCCACTAGTAATCTACCATTTTTATCTTTCACTCCCCTGCTAACTTCGCTTCCACCCTGTCTTACTCTTTTCACCTCTTTCCAGAACATTTTCTTACAGTCCCTCCACTTTACACTCAAATTCCTTCCAAATTCCTCATCCACTCTCTTCTTACTCTCTCTTACTAATCTTTTCACCTCTCTCTTTCTTTCTACATATAACTCTCTCTTCCGCCTCTCAACTTCTTCCACGCCCCTATTTCTCATCCATTACTTGTATGCTTTCTTCTTTTGTGCCACAGCCCTTTTCACGTCTTCAGTCCACCACGCTGTTCCTTGCACCCCCCTCCGTCTTCTCTTCCTTCCACACACCACATCACATGCTGCACATATTTCTTCTGTAAATATTCTACACACACCTTCCAAGTCCCCCATCTGCTCCAATTCATATTTGCCCAATCGTTCCTCCACTTCTCTCTTATACAGTACTCTGCCTTTTTCTCATCCTCTTGTAACCTTTCCACTCTCCTTGCAACTACTCCTTCCTCTCGTCTTTCCCTTCTTCTATTCCTCCATCTTACTTGAACTTTAATTCTGGCCACCACCAAGTAGTGGTCAGAAAGTCCACTCCCCCAACCTCTATAAACTCTTGCATCCAATATACATCTTCGCATCCTTTCATCCACACACACATAATCAATCATTGCCTTCCTTTCACTCAGTTCACCACCCACCCTTCTCATCACTCGCCATGTATACCTGTGGATCATTTTATGCCTGAAGAGGGTATTGGCTATCACCAACCCCCTCCCAGCACAAATGTCCGCTAACGCACTCCCATTCTCATCTACCTCAGCAGGCACACCCCACTCACCAACTATTCCATCCACCTTCACATTCCCAACTTTACCATTCATATCACCAATCAAAAACACTCTCTCATTCCTTCCAAACTTTTCCATGCACACTTCTACATTTGTCCAGAACTCTTCTCTCACTCTTCTAGCACGATCTTGCGTTGGCGCATACACACACACAATCGCCCACATTTGTATTCCAACTTTCAACTTTACCCACACAATCCTTGATCCAACTGATCCATACTGTCTTATGCTCCTCTTCCATCTTTTACTCACAACTATACATACTCCTTCCTTTGCCCTCTCATTCTCACCTACTCCTGCACATATACCCCATCCATACTCCCATTCTCTCACACTTTCTCCTCTCCATTTTGTTTCACTCCACTTTCGCATCCTCAAGCACCTGGACAATCTCTCTCTCTTTCACCTCATCATTTGCTCCCCTTACATTCCAAGTTCCAATTGCAATGTCCTTTGTCCGGTCCTTGGTCGTCAACGTTTGGTCAGTCCTTGTCCGAGGCTTCTTGTTTGTTTTTTTAGTTAGTTGTTTTCCGGGGAGGGGCACTAACTTTACACGTACACCTCATGCAATTTTCGACTTTACGTTAACATTTTCTACTAGATTCGGTCATTCTAAGAATCTTTTCTTCTATGACATTTCTCTCCAAAACTGATAATAAACGAGTTACATGTGATTTATTTCTGCCAATCACAGACCAGAGTGCACTGCGTCAGCCAATGAAATCCATCCTCAACAAAAACGAGGATACTGGTTAAGGTAAGCTTCTAGGTTGGGTAATTTTTATAGGTTAGGTTAATTTTCTTTAGCTATAAAAATAGGACTTTTCATGTGGTAACAAGCATCCAATCTGAGTGTTTTCTGTTTCTCATTAATTATCAATTTCCGAGAGCAATGTCATAGAAGAAAAGATTCTTAGAATGACCGAATCTACTAGAAAATGTTAACGAAAAGTCGAAAATCGCATGAGATGCATGTGCAAAAATTTACCTATACAGTATATATATTCCATTCATTCATCATCCAATCCTACACTGCCCCATGAGAAGCGTAGGAACCCGGGGCTAGGCAAATTAGTCCTGACATTTAAGATGAGAGTGACCAACCTCACTCATCCCTGAGTGGCATTATGTGAACAATAAACCCCAACCATCCCTTGGATATAAACCTTCACCAGCTCAATCCGATTGGAGTGCCGTAATTACTCACTATACCACCAGGCACCTCCTATATATATAATATACCGGGTATATATATATATATATATATATATATATATATATATATATATATATATAGTATATGGTTCCCTATTAGTGTAAGTGCCGTACGTAAATTTGTTTATTGTACTACTTCATTTCAGCCTGGAAATTTACCATCCCATGGGTAAAAATAATTTTACTGATACTCAGTGGAATTCTTCCCACAGCCCTTTACACAACACTAAAACCAGAACTTTTCCTGTTTATTAATAATGGAAAGGCTGATCTGGACATTACACTAAACATATATATCGCTCGTGAACTTCTCCAAGGCAATATGCTTAATATATTTTGGGCAGTTACCACACGCAAGTAAACAAGGGGCACTTCACCTCTTCCAGTTTCTGAAGTACTTCAGCAGCTGTCATAACCTCCCCATCGTCATCGGAGCCTTCAATAATATCCTCTTCAACGTCAGACATATTCATAAACTTAACACTAGGGCCGACAGCAATAACAAGCCATCCTGACAAATCCCGCCAAAAACGATGCATATCCCAACGTCCAGATATTTTGCTACATTGAATTTCGGCTCAAGCTCTTTTCCCATGAAATACGTACATGTTTATAGGAATATGTTAAATTTAAAGCAAAACAAAGTAATAATTTTTTAAAACAATACTCAAATATTCTAAGAGTGTCCGTGTTATGCCACAATCAAACATAAAACCGAAATAATGAAATTGCTAAATAACCAAACTGTTATTGTTTTTTTCTCGAGACAGTTACTAAAACAAACGATGATCTCCCGAAAATGCTTAGAGATGTACGTTTATATAACTGTTACTCTGATGAATTATGTCGTACACGTATGATAAGTTGTACTACACATGTCTGCATTACAGGTGACGGATGCATCATTATTACAGACTCAAGAGTGTTCACACTTTACTTACGGAGGTAGTATTTTCCAAGGCTATGTTCCCATAATTTAGAGAATTATATCAAATAATTTCCAAAATAAATGCATTCAGTTAGCTATAACTTTAAAGAAATCGTTTTACCTGTTGCTTTCATCGCTTAAATTTTGCATTTCGCATCACAGTCTAAACGATTTACCTTTATTTTTTTTCAGTAATATCTTGTAATTATTATCTATCCACTATCGTATATGTATAGATATCGTTTATAATAGTGTTGTTTTAGTATATGCAAGAGAGTATGTCAATATATGGTGACTGTTCATTGTGTTTGTGTGTTGATCTGGCAACAGGGTGGAGTAGCTGGCAGTGTAAATATGGCGACAGGGGGAGGCGAGCTGCATGTCAGTGTCCAGGGAAAACCTACTGGGGGATACGCTGAGTGCGACTCCTCGGAGAGTGACGGGGAAACTGAACCAGCTCAGGCATTTCACAGGCGGATATCAACCAATAAGGAAATAAAATGCAGCGTAAGTGCGAGGTTATGGTGTAAATCCCTGTGGGTGCGCCCAGTCCCCGCCTTCAATACAGGACACTGAACGCTCCTGTCAACATTAATACATGGATTTATTAACCACGATTGAGATAAAACAGTGTGTGTTTGTGAGGGCCAGTGACTGAGTGAGGTTGTTGTGTGCTGTACTCTTGTAATAATATTTCAGCCACAAAAACACCATTGCGGTACATGGCTTTGGAAATCAAATTTGACACCACGGTGTTTGAAAATATGCATACCAGGGGTAGTAGGGAATGCCTATTTTGTCATTAGTTTGCTTAGATTTTGTACAATTGTGAAATACTTCTTTAGTGTAGTGGACGAGTACCCAGCAGACACCGGTAAATGATGTTGATAAATGATTTTTTATTGCTGTTTTTCATGCTGAATATTGTATTGGTACTGAAATTTTGTGGGAATACTATATTGATTTTTAGCCTTTCCTGTCCTCTAATTCTTGATCTCACCTTAGGTAAGCAAGGCTACATATTTTAAGTAAGTTATAGTAGATGACAAATGTGGGGATAAAAATGAGACGGGTATGAAATAGCATCAGAACTGTAAAGTTGTCTAGGAAGTACATGACAGTTCAGGGCTGTGAAAGTTATGTCATGGATCTACCAAATGGCAGAGCCATGGAGAGATGTGGCTCACTTCAGTTAGGCCTAGTAGGTGTACTTCAGGCACCATTATTTTTTGTTATATCACCGATCAGCAAATTAGGAACATTGTAGCCTATATGATATTTCATTAAAGCCATTTTTAGACTGGCCAACCATGTAACTGTTATCATAATACTCTTATATGAAATGTCCCATTCTTTGTTTGAGAAGTCTTGTTTCAAATGGGAAGCAGTACTTCTGATTGGAGTTCTCACTTTTTTTTTCCATTAATCATTGCCTGCCTTCCTGGAACTGGCCTTTCTGTCAGCATGAACTGTATTTTACTTTCTTTCTCCCCAAGCACTTCAACCATCTTGTTGTCCCAGCTTCCATGCCATCATTAAGAACATTTTTACTGTTTCTCTCACTCCTTGCTCCACCGTCTTCCCAAACCCTAATACAAAACTTCACACGTACAGTACCTCACACCTTTTGATGTACTGACATCCTTAGATAGGGATATTCTTAAACCTAAAATTTATGAACCACTTTGTGGAATTCTGTATGGTGGTATACCTTTTTATGCATTCATAACCAGTTTTGTGTTACAAATATCATCACTGTCCTATCACAGTGTATTGGTTACTGTACTGTATGGTCAGGAGGGTTAATAAGAAGCTAACAAATGATGTGAAGATATCATCACTGTTCTATCACAGTGTATTGTTTACTGCACTGCTTAGTCAGGAAGGCTGATAGAAGGCTAGTAAAGAATGTGAAAGTGTAGAGATGGTAAGTGTGTGCAGCAACACAAGATACTTATATGTGACATGGTACTAAAGAAACAGGTAGTGAAGAGGACTTAGGCACTTTGAAAGAAAATCTATCTATCTATATACCTAGGTTACTTCCCCCAAGGAAAGGGAGGTAGCCGAGACAGGACGACACACTCCCAATTTACTCATCCACTCAAACACATTCATTTGCATCTTGAAGGAAAATATGGAAAAAAAAAAAAAAAAACTGCAAGGGATGCCATCTATAGAGAGATAAGTACCAGCAAAGGCTGAGCAGGGGACTTTAGTAAGAAGTGTGAATGAACAGTACAGAGCTCTTAAAAACCATCACTTGAGAGTTGCTGTTTCAGTGTGTGGCTTGACAAGGAACCCACCAATGCATAAGGCCATGTGGTAGTGGGATGAGGATGTAGAAGCCACAGTTAAAGAGAAAAGAGGTCTTTGGGGGGAATGGTAATAAAGAGGAATACCTGTACTTGGCAGCTAAACAATGATCCTGAAACGAGATACCATACAGCATACAGGACATAGTCTGAGTCTCAGAGACTTCTACTGGATAGCTTAAATAGTACTGAAAAAGAGGACTGTGGAATTTAAGGTGGCTAAACAGATGAGTGAAAACAGAGATATCATAGGTGAGCAGTGTATGAAGTATGATGAAGGAACAATGGGGATATTAAGGATGCTTGGAGAGAGCATTACAGCCAGTTGCTGAATTAGTTTATCTGGAACAGGAAAAGTTTGATGACAAGGAGATCGCTTCCCATCCGATCAGCGAAGTTAAGCAACGTTGGGTCTGGGTAGTACTTGGATGGGTGACCGCCTGGGAAAACCAGATGCTGTTGGCATCCCTACGTGTCAAGTGGGGTTGGTGGAGGATTAGTGCCCCTCCCTGTAAAACAATTAACTCTAAGCCCTTGGCCACCCCGTTTGGGATACATGGTGTCTGGCAATGAATGAATGAATGAATGAGATCCAGTGTTTGGCCTTTGGTTGATATTGGTACCGTGAGTCAGGTAATTGACATATTGGTAACACAGTTTGGGAAGGCTGCTGGTGTGTCGGGGTTCCTGAGATGTTGAAGGCGTCTGGGGATGCAGGAGTGAGATGTAGAATGTTTAGGTGCTGGAGAGGGATGCCTTCAAGTGGTGACACTATTATGACTAGGTTAGTTCACTGATTAGTTAAATAAACATCCTTTAACATCCTCCCTGTCTTAATGAGAATGGACTGCAGGTGAAAGGCAACATCTGGCTGCATCAGTTGGGTTCAGTTTACAGGTAAACCTGGAGCTATAGCGGCAGCTAATACTACGACTGCCGTAGAATGTTTTATTGTGTGCTGGGTCTCTTATCTACTTTTACTGGGAACTGCTTATTGACATTTACATCTTTTTGTTTCAGGTTTCCAATAAGGAGGGGTATTTAATGAAACAGACATCGTCATTTCAGCGATGGCGAAAACGATATTTTAAATTAAAGGGACACAAATTGTACTATGGAAAGGACACAAAGGTAAGTACAGTTTTCTTTAGTTTTATAGAAGCTATAAATAAACTATAGCTACTGTACTTGTACTCATACATACTATACGAAAGATAAAGTACTGTACAGTAGTCATTCATGTGAGATGCATATTTCATTTAAGAAACTTATACTGGTAATTAACGTGAAGGATAGTAGCAATTGTACTGTATCTGCTATACAGCAGTGGTTCCCAGCCATGGCACACTTTTGTGTTGTATGATATTTTGTGGGATATTTTTCTTCCCCATTCGGTTTGCATGCTGATAAGAAACTTGCCTGACTACAGCTAAAACCAATAGCTATCAAGATTATTATTTTTAAAATAATAATAAGCATGTGTTTATGCATGAATTACTAGTATGGTGTTAGCATACCGGTATTTCATTATGGTGAGTATTTTTCAGAGAGGTGGTTTACCCTGCAAACCTCCATAGTGGACTGATTGATGGTTGAAGGAGTTTGCAGATACAGTATATGAAAAGAATTGGTGCAGAAATAAAAACAGTCTCCATATCCAGATAACTGAGGCAGTGGTTTAAAAAAATTTATGCATGAAAAGCATTCAAAAAAAAAAAAAAAAAAAAAAAAAAAAAAATGCATACCGTACTGTGAGTTATTTGATTCAAGGTTGTAGGTTGAATGCATATAGGCACAGACAGATTGCTTCCTAAATCAGGCTTGCAAATTCTAGCTTACATTTCATTTACATTTTTCTTGTGCATATGAAGAAATTATGAGACATTTGACATAAACAGTTCATTTTGATGTTTATTTATTAACGTACTGAATATAGGTATACAGCACCTGCATAATGAAAAATTGAAGCTTTCTACTTATCAACTTCCTAATACAGTAATTTCCCAGTCATCGTACTCTGTGGAACACATGATGTTATATCATTGCTTTTTGCATCAGAAAGTGGGAATCACTGCTGCATGGTAGTTCAGGTAGTCATATCTGGTTTTTAAAATGTTGACATTGTGGCCTCAGACTCATCTGAATGAGACCTAGTGGACTGCAGGCTGCATGTTCACTTCTTTTGCTGTCTGCCATCCTCTTTTGGGGAGATTGAGGAGTTCAGTGGCATTTGTGTTCCACTGCATGCAGGCATCTCTCTGTAGCTCCTGGTTTTGAAATAAATATGCAGCTGAGGTGTTTTTTTTTTATTTTTTATTATGTGACAGCAGGACTGCAGTACATTATTGTTTATGCATATAAAGTATTTAGGCAGCTGTAGTTTGTGCTTTTCACCATGTAGATATTTTGAGTGCTAGGCTCTGTTTTAGATACTTTCATTTATAAAATTCTTCCTCCTTTCGCCATGGAGAAGTGGTAATTCATTATCGTACTGCATCTCTTCCCTTACTTGCTAGAAATAGTGATGGTGAGAAATGACTTAGAGTACCACACCATTATAGAGATGCCTACGTTTGTTACTACTGTGGACATCAGTCCACAGAATTAAGTTATTTGGCATTAGGCTGAATAACACAGTTAGCTACTGTAAGTATATCCCTGGTGGCAAGAGGTTAGGACCAGAACAGACAAAATTAGTAGGTAAGAAAAGCAGTTGGCAATTTATGATGATGTGTGTATTGCCCAGTACTGTAATATAACAGTACCATGAGAAAATGTGGAAATTAATAACTGTTAAAGGTATCTGCTGTAGATATTGTGCACATTAATATTGTCTAAATTCCTTTGATGATCTGCTCAGAACCCACAGGAATAAGTTAAGTCCTATTTCTAGCCCATTTCTGAGATGTTATTCATCCAGTTTCTTTGTGGGAAGTGGTTTAGAATGATGATGTTACTAGTAAAGCAAACTTCATGGAGGCAGTTATGTTTGTATCTAGCTCAGCTGGGTTCCATTACAATAATGATAAACGAAAGTTGTCAGTGAGAGGGTTAGTTTTCGCAGTACAGTATACTTTTCATTGTCTTCCACTTTCATTGCTTTGACCCTTGACTGTTTGAGCCTCATGTTAAATATGTTTATTGTTTTTCTCCTTGATGTGTTTTGTGCCTTGTTGATACCAAATAATTTGACTGTGAACAAGTCTTGTAGAGAATGTGTTGGTTAGGCAAGGAATGATGACAGTATTGTTATGAAAACAGTTCATGAGGAGGCATGACCTCAAAAGGTGTTTTCATAACAAGTATTGAGTACACCTGTTCATGGCTCAGAATACATGTACTGTAATTGTTGGGAGAGACAGACATGATTTTTTTTTTTTTTTCTTCATTATTTAATGAAGCAGCACAAGACTAAATACTTGGAATAGAAGCCAAATACCTGTATTCTAAGGAAGGAGTTGTACTTTGGTCATGTTAATCTCTGCGTTTGAGAGGATATTCATAAGCTCAAATGAACAGAGATGAGAAAGATCAGATGGATGTGTAGTGCATCCTTGGAAGAGAGGCCTGGTGAGCATAGGATTGTGAATGAAGAGTTGAGAGGAAAGATGGGACTTGAAAGTATAGTATTAGTGATATGATGAGAAGGGGTCGATTGAGATGGTTTGGGCATGTGAAGAGGATGGAAGATGACAGCTGGGTGTGGGGGGTGAGAGGTCTGAAAGCTGAAGGTAGATTTGTGAGAGGCAGAACAAAATAGACGTGGGACGAGGTCATAGTATGTGACCTTGGATAAGGGACCGAATAAGGCTGGTTTTGATTGAGCAGTTTGGAGAGATAGCATTAGGTGACCATGGTCAATGTATGCAGGCATGTTGGTGCCATTATAAATTATACAATGTGAACTTATCTGTTTGAGACTGCAAGTAGCTATCCTGTTTTCTATATCTTGTTTTATCTGAACTCATTTTCACAGAAAAAGTGGCTGCTGTGCAAGTGGATGTAAGATGGTCACTTGATCTTGTGTTCTCAAAAATAAGTACAGTATTTCAAATTTTCTACATTCTCTCCCTGGCAGCATCAGTCTTGCCAGACTCTAAACCAAATGTATATACTGTATTTTTTTTTCATTTTTCCCCTCTCTCCTGACTGCACTGACTTTCCAAAATACCGTGTCCATCTTCTAAACTGTAACACTTACTTTCTGTATCTCCTTTCTCTAAAATCATCAGATCTCAGTGTTCACCTGTATGATTATCCTATCACTGAGCCACCAGATGAACAGGTCAGCTCTCTCTCTCTCTCTCTCTCTCTCTATGATTGTCCTATCACTGAGCCACCAGGTGAACAGGTCAGTCTCTCTCTCTCTCTCTCTCTTATTGTACATTTTCCAATGTATGGTATAGACTAAAGCAAAGTTTTATTCCATGGTTCAGGGATAGTCCAGTACTTCCCAGCTCCTTCACATTATCCAGTCATTACTGAAGCTTAATCATTTTTGCACTCTTATCACCATCCTCAGTTGTATTTTCCAAGTCATGCCATTTTTTCTTCAGAGCATTCTTACATATACTTAACCCCTTCACTGTGATGGGTCTCAGCTGAATAATATAATATGGTGGTAACAAGAATGTAGAAAAGTCATCATTGTGTTAAGAGAGAGAGAGATGCCCATTTGACCCATTTTGGTAAAAGATTGATTTGCATAAGTAATTGAAGGCATTTGAAAAAAAATAAAACCCTCTCTCGGAAATTATTTCTGGTATATGAGAGGGAGAGAGAGCTCATGTGTTACTGGAAACCTATGCAGTAAATTGGGAGAGAGAGAGATAATCAGTTACTGGAAACCTATGCAGTAAATTGGTAGCGAGAGAGAGCTCATCTGTTACTGGAAACCTATGCAGTAAATTGGAGAAAGAGAGCTCATATATTACTGGAAACCTATGCAGTAAATTGGAGAAAGAGAGCTCATATATTACTGGAAACCTATGCAGTAAATTGAAGAAAGAGAGAGAGAGAGAGCGCTAATCTGTTACTGGAAACCAATGCAGTAAATTGAGAGAGAGAGAGAGAGAGAATCGTTATCGTAAACACATGCAGTAAATTGTAGTCTCAGAAATATCGTGTTCAGATACACTGGCTTAACTGAACCTTTACAGTAGATAAAGAATATTTCCTCGATATTAAGTAATCACACACACACACACACACACACACGTCCGATAATATCTTAAAAAAAAAATACATACAAGCTTAGCGGCTCTGTTGTTTTGGCCAGGTTAATTTCGTTCCCCGCTCTCTTTCGATCCCTCCCTTCCTCCGCCCACCACCCTCATTATATTTTTCCCCTTTCCATTTCTTGTGACGTGTGGGAAGCGAGAATGTGTGATTAATTATGAGCGGCAGGAGCTATTTTTACGCTCTGGCAAAAGGAAGGGCGGACACGCGTGTTCTTTCCCACGCCGAGGACGAAATGGGAGTTGTTGGCGGGAAAAAGGGGGTTAGGAGTTGGCGGTATAGGTTATGGAGGCTTCCAGATTATTATTATAGCTGGTACGTTGAGACATGGTGATTCGTAAATAGCGCTCTGATGTAGTCCTTTTACCTTAACCCGACCCCAGTTTTTGTTCCTTTGCGGCATGCGTCAGGTAGCTAAGTAACATAGAGAGACTACTGTGGCACTACATCATTTCCATAGCACTGCTTCGTGACTAGCACCATTTACTATCGTCTGTCTGTTGGCACAACTCAGTATTGAAGATGAAGAGAGGGTAATTTATGCCAAGTCAGAATAAAAAAGTATAGAGACGCCTGGTTATTATTGTATGTGTCGCGGGGCGGCTTATTCTGCTGGTATGGGCGAGGATATGGCCGTGGGAGTAGGAAATGAAAAAAATTTATGCAGGGTAGACATTGATAACGCCGACTGAACCGCCCTAGCAACACAAGAGAAAAGGCCCGGCAGAGTGGATGAGGAGCGTTGTATGTGGGCAACCATATATTATATGATATGGACATGTTCAGACCAAGTAACATACAAGAGGTTAATGAGGTGTACTTTGCTGGATAAATCGCAAGTGAAGGGGTGTTGTACCCCAAAGCTACTTAAAGTACGACTCAGCTTGTGAAGATGGTGGGGGGGGGGGGTGGCACACGGAAGACCCACGAGCATTTGATTAAGGCCCTACTTTGAGCTATTTATTCCCCGTAGCGGTAGGATGTGTTGGGGGAGGGGGGCTGCGACACGTATTTTAGAGTGAGGGAAAGGGGAGCAAACAGGTGAGCTAATTAGGAAAGAAGTTATAATTGAGAATAAAGGTGAAAGACGAATGACGAAATAGGATGGTTTTAAAAAAATGGGAAGACGATATTGAGCTATTTATACCTCGAGACAGGGTGGGATGGGGGAGGGGGCTGCGACACATTTTATATTTAGGGAAAGGAGAGCAAACAGGTGAGCTAATTAGGAAAAAAGTTATAATTGAGAAGAAAGGTGAAATGTATGACGATTTTGGATGGTAAAAAGAAAAAAAGGAAGATGATTTCAAACTAATTGTCGTATTTTATATAGAGGAAAAAAACAAATTGGTCCCCTAATTATAGTCCTTTTATCTTAGCTTGGCTTAGAATTGTTACTTTTTTGCAGCTTATTCTATGTAGCCCAGTAGCAGAATAAGGCAATACTGTGGCTCTACATCCGTTCCGTAGCACTTCTTTATGACTAACTTCATATATAAGCGAGAGTCCACTGTTTAGATGGTAAGGTGAAGAGATGGTAATTTTAGGCCAAGTTAGGATGAAAAGGACATAGGAAAGGAGTTATTAAAATTGACATGAAAGGTAAGAGATTTAATATAATTGGCTTATTAAAACACACACACATACACACACACACACACACACACACACACATACACGCGCGCGCGCGCGTACACACAAATCAAGGAAAACTATTTTGCACTATTTATTCTCCGTAGTGGTAAAGGGGTGGGTGGGCTTCGAAACAGGTATTTTATTATAAGGGAAAAGGACGCAAACTGGTCTCCTGATTACGAAATCAGTTATCAAAATTGACGGGAAAGGTGAAAGAGGTATATCCAAATTGACTGGTAAAAAAGAAAAGAAAAGAAAAACGATTTTGAGATATACTGCATGGCGATAAGAGGGAGTGAGGTACAAAACACGCATTTTATATTGAGAGAAAGGGGAACAGACCGAATAACAAATAATGAAAGAAGTTATAATTGAGAAGAACGATAAAGATGAGTAAAATGGCTGAGAGAGAGAGAGAGAGAGAGCAAAACTGTGCAGCCTCACTTCATCGCATGCAATTCTCTGAACCCAAGAGGTTCACAACAGACAAATTATTCCGTTGGTAGTCCTTAAAAGATATCCGTACCAGTAGCATGGTTAGCCCTAAAACCATTTTCTCTAACTGGTCGCTCCCGGTCGTTAGGCAAGGCCTTCTCTCGAAGCCTCCTCAATCCTCCTCCTCCCTGGAAAAAAGGATGAACTTTGTCCCACGCCGCTTGGACACTGGCGTGAGAGGAAAAGAAAGAGAGAAACAAAAAAGATGGGGAAGGGGAGAACGAATTTGAGCTATTTATATCCCGTGACACAAAGGGCGTGAACTGCGAATCACGTATTTGAATAATGAGAGAAAGGGAGCAAAGTGGTTGTCTAATTAGGAGGAGTTAAAAGTTAATAAGAACGATTAAAAACTGTTACGAAAGTGTCTGGATGCGAAGAAAGGGAACAGACACAAACAAGAGAAATGGAAAAAAAAAAAAATAGGGAAAAAGTACAGTTACGTGGTAGGTGAATTCCAGAAAATAAAAATGCACTGACAGAAGTGGCTAATTTCCAGAGTATGAAAATGTCTTCAATAAAATGAAAAAAACCTGGTGTGGCAGAAAGGGTGGAAATCGGTAAGGACTGTTGACTATTGCTTGTACCGTATAGAGAGGGGATTGTATTGGTTATATATTTTACTCGTGAACCCCCGCACTGTGTGATGATTGTATGGTGATTCCCGGTACCATACAGTCGTCCCCAAAATTACAGTATCCAAGTTTTTTCCGGCTTTTGCATTTTGAAACAATGGACTAAGCGCTTAAAATATTCGCCATTAACATTCATGAATGTGTATGTGTTCCTTTCTGATCAATATTTCATGAAGAAGGGGCTTTTTGAACACTATGAAATACGCAGTCCATTGAGACACTTGTACCGCAGCTTCAGAAAGAACTCGCACACAACAGAGCTCCTTGTTATACCATCGAGGCTAAAAATACTGTTTTGATCGAATGTACCTTCATATTATTTAGTTGGACGCAGACCTCATGTAGTGAAGAAATTTGCATATATCTGTACATAACCATCTCAGTCTGATTTTCTCTCTCTCTCTCTCTCTCCAAATGAATTTAGTTTTACGCTGTTAGGAAGAGCAGCCCTATAGTGAAAAAGGTAAAGGATATTGGATGCCTTTATATGACTCCTTCAGTAAGGAAAAAAATCTTCAAAACTAAATAAAATCATCGCTAATTAGGAACAACAAAGTGGGAAAGTCTCCATCGCACTTAAGGGATTAACATTACTTTTATGATAAATTACTGGAATACATTCCGTTCGTTCGGACACGTTCCACTCCTTAGTGTGAGCACCTTTTTACCCAGTGTTTTTAATAATGTGTGGAAATGTAAAACCATACTTATGAGAAAAGTTTGTGGCGTATCATTTGTTAGTTATTTCAACACCCCTCCCCTTCGGCGCCAACCCCCCCTTCCATGACACTGCCCCTCTTTGACACTAGCCCTCCATGACCGCCCCTCCCATATAATGGGCGCGTTCACAATCTTAGGAGTTGGCAGTGATCGCTGGGTAATTTAATTAGGAACTTGGTCATCTATTCCAGGCTCGCACAGCCATTTATTCCAAAATCCCGTCCATTATATTTTGCGATGAAGAGTTCATAATTTCTTCAATATTGTAATCATTGGATATTATACTAGTTTTCTGTGTATGATTTACTAAGTGAAATACTGCTGAACAGTTAGTCAGTTACTAGAATGCATAAATGACCAGTGGTCTGTTTGCATTCATCACATAGTGTTAGAAGTCTCGCTGCATGTTTAATTTGAAACATCATTTAGTTATCAAAGAGATTAATGTTTCATCTAGCAAATGCAGAAGAGAATGTACCGATGATTAAAAAGGCGAAATTTATGAAGCCGAAATCCTGCGAAAACGAAGCCGCCGACCGAAATCCCAAGTACTGCTTTTTCCAGGAAGACAACAACAACACTGGCACGGGCGTGTGCATACGATCTTCATGTGATTCCTATAAATATTTTGCAGCCAAACGACTTCATGTTAGTATTATATATAGACATATAAGTCTGGAAGTGTTATTTGTTTAAAACAAAAGACATGACTGGGAATATAAGTTATGGGTTTTAAGCTACGAAGAATATTTGTCCCGACATTTAGACGGTTTTGTTAGTTAAGTGATTCCCTTCGACTTTTATCATTCCTTCATCATATTGAGTAGTTATATTAAAAAAAAAAAAAACATAATAACGAAGTGAGAAAGGAAACACTTACAAAACAGTAGTTTAGTTGACAGCATTTTTATTTCTGAAAATTTATGAGATGAAGATTAGCAACTTTGGGAGTTTGTGAACGCTTCTGTTATAAAGTAACTCATAAAATTGGATATGAGACATGGAGTGTGGATTCCATAGATTTTTATCTCCCTTGTAACTTCATTTCGAGCACTTTTTTTTTTAATTCTCCATAATTTTATTAATCTTAAGGGAAACGTCTTGAAATGAAAGTTTAAGAAGACTAAATAATACGGTATATAAGCCATCCATATTGAACAATCTTTTAAGCTGATTTTCTTTTTTTATTTTGAGAGAAGGAAAATGTCATTGTAATACAGTTTAGGTTTCAGCAATCCAGTTCCTGTGTTCACCTACGAATTGTTAATCCCTTCAATCCGATGACGTATTATGGTTTATTGTTGCTTCCTCCAGACGGCTCGTGTTCAGCTTTGGAGAGACTTAATACAGGCGGGTTAGGAAATGTCTCTTATTAGCCCCTTCGAAACCTCACGTCTCTCCCAGAGTTGAGAATATTGCCATAAAGTAAGAGGATTGAAATGGGATAATGGTGATGGAGGGAGGTGTATGGTTTGCGTTTTGAATGATGATACAGTGTGTGTGTGTGTGTGTGTGTGTGTGTGTGTGTGTGTGTGTGTGTTAATGGTGATATATATAGTGTGCCTGTGATAGTGACGTGGTTGGGGTAGGGGTGGGGATGGGGGTGGGAGTCGCAGAGGATAAAGGGATCAATAGAGGCGTGGGTGTTGGGGCAAGGGTGGGGCGGGGCGGGGTGAGAGAGAGAGAGAGAGAGAAATAGTGAGGCGGAGCAAGGTGACGTGAATGGAGTGTGAAAAAAGTGGGAGGAAGATTAATAGGGCTAAGGAGAAAAAGAGGGAGAGGTATGAAAGTTGGCGATGAGTTGAGCGGCGAGGTAAGAGAGTATGGGGTGAGGATGGGAAGGACATGGCACTCTGGAAAGGCACGTAGATATGTGAGATCAATGAGTGGGATGAGAGTAAATATAGTACCTTGGGATGAAATGAGTGATATTTGAGTGAATGATGATAATGGTGAGTGGGGTAGGGATGGAGTGGAAAATTGAGTGGTAGGGATAGATTGGAAGATTGAGTGGTAGGGATGAATGAAGGACGCTTGAGTGGTGAGGAGAGGGGTATGAGGGAGTCCTGAGGCTTGGGGGAAGAGGGACGATGATAGAGGGTTGTATGTGTAAGGTAGAAGATGGTAGGAAGAGTCTTGGTAAAAAAAGAAAAAGAAAAAAGAACAAGATAATGAAGAATTGTGATGACGAGGAAGGGACAAGGTAGGGATGGAATGGAAATGGACAAGGCTGGAAGTGACAGGACAGATTAGAGAGAGAGCGAGAGAGAGAGAGAGATGGAATGGGAATGGACAAGGCTGGAAGTGACAGGACAGATTAGGAGAGAGAGAGAGACTGGTAATTGGAAAGGACAGGACAGGTTAGAGAGGAAGTGGGATGGGCAGGTATGGACTAGAGGGGTTGGGGAGAATGAATAATAGGATGGAAAAAAGAATGGACAAAGATGGAGAAGAATGAGAGAGAATAGGGTGCAATAGGGAAGAGGGATGGGGAGGAAAGGGCAGTACTAAGTCGGACACGTACGAGAGAGAGAGAGAGGTGGAAAATGATGGTGTATTAAGTGTGAGGGTGCGGTGAAGGAAAGAGAGAGAGATTAGGAGGGGGCAGAGAGGAAAAAAGGTAGGCTGAAAGACAGAGAGAGAGAGAGAAACGAAATGAAGTCCACATCAAGACCAGGAAAAGATCCCAGCAACTTCGAAGGCACATCGTAAAAGGGAAGTTGAGAGTAAAAGAAAAAAGTTTAAGTTAAAGAGAAAAGGTGAGAGAATAAAGAGGCCGGACTCCGTGGAAAGATTTCAGGGGCTGGCAAGTATATAATTCCCAAATGAGAGGCGATGGGAAAAGGTCAAGGGTCAGTGAGAATGATGGAAAGGATATAATTTAAGGGTAATGGAGAGAGAGAGAGAGAGAGGGGCTGATTTAATTACCTAGAGAGAGGCATGGGTGTAGGTAGGGGGACAAATGAAGCGAGTTGAGGGGCGTGGGTATTGACTTAGTTATCTCTGGTTGTGGTGGTTGTGATTGTGGTGGTTGTGATTGTGTGGCAGTGATTGTAGTGGCTGTGATTGTGTGGCAGTGATTGTAGTGGCTTTGATTGTGTGGCAGTGATTGTAGTGGCTTTGATTGTGTGGCAGTGATTGTGGTGGCTGTGATTGTGTGGCAGTGATTGTGGTGGCTGTGATTGTGTGGCAGTGATTGTGGTGGCTGTGATTGTGTGGCAGTGATTGTGGTGGTTATGATTGTGTGGCAGTGATTGTGGTGGTTATGATTGTGTGGCAGATTGTGATGGCTGTGATTGTGTGGCACTGATTGTGGTGGCTGTGATTGTGGTGGCTGTGATTATGTAGCAGTGATTGTGGTGGTTGTATATTGTTGTCGTAATTGTGAGTGTAGAGTGACTGTGTGTGGTATAGTCCTTTGACCTTAACTCGTCCCAGATTTTCGTTGTTGCAGCTTACTTCACGCAACTCGGTGGCACAGTGAGAAAATACTATGTCTCTGCATCCCATCCATAGCACATCTTCGTGACTAGCATAATATTTTGATGTTAATTTCTTGTTACAACTCGTTATTGAAGTTGAAGAGATGGCAATTTTAGGTCAGGTTAAAGTAAAAAGGGCTTAGGTAACTGTGGTAGCTGTGTGTGGTTGTGGTAGTTGTAGGTCTGTGTGGTAGTATGAATATAAGTCATCTTACTGAAATGGGTAAATCCTTTCTTTGCGATTTCTTGCTTTTTTTTTTTTAATTTTTATTATTTAGGCTATTGACAGAAGGTTTTTATTTTGGTCAAGAAGCCTAGGATCCCCGAAAACTTCATACATTATCACTATTAACATTTGGGGGCAAGACTTAAACAATACACGACATTGATTCTAACATTTGATGGATGACATTACTTAGCTCATAGAAAGTCATCCCAGTTAAAGGAAGGCGGGACAACATAGAGTAAAAGTATAGTTGAAACAGATCATAAGAGAAACAGGATATAATGAAAGGAGAATGTAGTGGAAAGAGTAAAGTGGAAGGACAATAGAGTGGAGGCGGAATAAAGTGGAAAGAGAATATAGTGGAGACGGAATAAAGTGGAAAGAGAATACATTGGAAACAGAATACAGTGGAAACAGAATAGAGTGGAAAGAGATTGTAGTGGAAACAGAATGTAGTGGAAACAGACTGTTTGTAAACGATATAACAGTTCAACAGGACGTGAACCACGGGGACTGCAGGCTGAAAATTTTCCTCTCCTGCAACCCGCCAACAAGTTTTCTCGGGATATGGTGGGCGTTGAGGGACGTTTGTATAACCGGGCAGATCCACCACCCTCGTATATCGGTGCCACCACGTGAAGGTGCCTCTCTCCCTTACCAAGTAGTATAATGGAAGCAGAATATAGTTGAGTGAGAGAGCAGGCATCAGTTTGTTCTCTTTAAAGCCACTCTCCGGCCTCCCACTCCGTCTTCGGCCTGAAGCGAAACACGGAAGCGAGACGAAATGGCAAGCGCGCCGTGTGGAGTGGAAACCGCCGAGTGGAAGGAAAGACGGAAAGTGGAGGGATTACAGTAAAACTCGGGAGCTAAGGAGGCGAAGTGGAAGAGAAGATAAAAGTTTGGGAATTATCAGAAGATGAAAATGTTGGAAATATAAAGACGATAGACACTGTAGGAAATATTTAAAGACGAAATTGTAGGAAATACGTAGAGATGAAACTGTACAAAATGTTTGGAAATATTTGATGAGAACACTGGAGGAAATGTTTAAAGACGAAATTGGAAGACGTAACTGTAAGAAGGAAACTTGAAGACGAAACTGTAGGAAGGAAAATTTTGAAGACAAAACTGTTGGAAATTTCTGTAGACGGAGCTGTAGCAAGAAAATTTTTGAAGACGAAACCGTAGGAAAGAGGTATTTGAAGGCGAAACTGGAGGAAGGAAACTTTTGAAGACGAAACTAGGAATTATTTGGAGACGAAATTTTAGGAATGAAATTTTTGAAGACAAAACTATTGGAAGGAAATTTTTAAAGACGAAATGTAGGAAGGAAATTTTCGGAGACAAAACCAGAAAGAAGCTTTTTAAAGACGAAACTGTAGTAAGGAATTTTTGAAGACGAAACTGCAGGAATGAATTTTTGAAGAGACTGCAGAAATAAATTTTTGAAGACGAAACTGCAGTAATAAATTTTTGAAGACGAAACTGCGGCAATAAATTTTTGAAGACCAAGCTGCAGCAATAAATTTTTGAAGGCCAAACTGCAGCAATAAATTTTTGAAGACCAAACTGCAGCAATAAATTTTTGAGGACGAAAGTAGGATTTTTTTAAAGACAAAACTAGGAAATTTTTGAAGACGAAATTAGGAAATTTTAAAAGACGAAACTGTAGGAAATTTTTGAAGACGAGACTAGGAATTTTTGGAAGACGAAACTTGGAAATTTTTAAAGCTGAAACTGTAGGAATTTTTTGAAGACGAAGCTAGGAAATTTTTGAAGACGACATGTAGGAAATTTTTGAAGACGAAAATGTAGGAGGGAAATTTTTGAAGACGAAATTGTAAGAAAGAAATTTTTAAAGACGGAACTTTAGGGAAGACATTTTTGAAGACGGAACTGTAGGAGCGAAATTTTAGAGGACGAAACTGTAGGAAGGAAATTTTTGAAGACGAAACTGTAGGAAGAATTTTTTAAAGACGAAACTGTAGAAAGATAATTAAAACGAAACTGTAGGAAATACTGAAATTGGAATGCAAGGAAATGTGTACCCGGTGTTGAAGAAGCAGAAGTGAAGTATATAACACGAAGTGCTTTACAGATAAGAAGGAGAAAGAAGAAGCATAAGAAGACGAGAAAGAAGAAGAAGAAAAAAAAAAGAAGAAATGTGTAGACGAGTTAGAAGGAAACGAAAGTGGTTCAGAGTGTAAGGGACTTTGTGTAGCCGAGATGATATAGAAGACGCAAATGGAAGAAATGTATCAAAAACCCAGAATACCAGGCATTGCGTATAGCTGAAATAAAATAAACCGGCAATGTCCTTAAGCAGTTCTTGGCTAAAACTGGAAACTAGTGAGAAAGTTTATTTGCGAATCGACAAACCTGGAGGAGCGAACTTTGCCGGGCCCAGACGCGCAGAAATAATGATTGCACTTCAAGTTTGGACGTTTTCCGCCTTAATAGAGGTCAAGATGTTGCTGTTTGTGGTGGTGGGTGTAGGTGGTGGTGGTGGTAGTGGGTGTAGGTGGTGGTGGTGATGGTCTGGGTGGTGGGTGTAGGTGGTGGTGGTGGTGGGTGTGTAGGTTGTAATGATGGTGGTGGGTGCGTAGGTAGTAATGGTGGTGGTGGGGTGTGTAGGTAGCGATGGTGGTGGTGGGTGCGCAGGGGACGGTAGTGGTGGTTGTGGCTGCGTTGGTGATGGTGGTGGGGGGGTTGTGTAAGTGGTGATGATGGTGGTGGTTGTGTTGGTGGTGGTATGGTTGTGTAGATGTTGTTGTTGTTGTTGTTGTGGTGGTGGTGGTGGTAGTTGTAGTGGTGGTGGGTGTGTAGGCGGTGGTGGTTGTGTGAGTGATAGTGGCTGTGTGGGTGATACTGGTGTTGATGGTGGTGGAGGTGGTTGTGTAGATGGTGGTATGATAGTGATGGTTTAGATGGTGGCGGTGGTTGTACGGGTGATAGTGGTGGTGGTAATACAGTGGGTGTATAGGTGGTGGGAGTGGTGGTGTAGGTGGTGGTAGTAGTGGTGGTGGTAGTGGTTGTGTGGATGTGGTGGTGTGGCGATGATGGTAGTGACTAGGTGGTGTAGTGGTGGGGGTGGGGGGGTGTTTAAAGGTCAGCTTGTTAGTAATGGTTTAGGGTATAGGAAAATTTCAGGTCAATTGCATCCAAATATGTTCATTCAGATTCTTTCACATTATGTTTATGAAACCATGTGCCAAAAGCTGCCCTATCCCGGTAATGGATTCCGGTGTGTGTGTGTGTGTGTGTGTGTGTGTGTGTGTGTGTGTGTGTGTGTGTGTGTCTCTCTCTCTCTCTCTCTCTCTCTCTCTCTCTCTCACACACACACACACACACACACACACACACACACACACACACACACACACACACACACACACACACACGCACGCACGCACGCACACACACACACACACACACACACACACACACACACACACATATATATATATATATATATATATATTTGGAGCCTCTGTGGTACAGTGGTAGAGTGTGCGTTTCGTACACGGGTGAACCAGGGTTCGCGCCCCGCCAGGGTAATAAACTTTGGGAGTGTTCACCCGGCCACTTACTGCATTGGCGGACACAAGGGGTGCTGTGGTTGAACCAGTGTCGCATACTATAAAGTATGCTTGCACCCAGTCGGCTTGCGCGGGCCGACTACAGTACACTTGGTTCACAGAATACACACACACATCCAAAGCCATTCCAACACTACAATTACACTTACAAGCATTTCTCACCCTACATCCAATCTCTACCAGACAGCCTAAGCCACTTGGTAGAGATACATTGACTGTATCGTCCCGACTTCGGTCGGGATAGGCCGGTCCTGCAGAGGATACTCAAACGGCTAATGATGATGATTATATATATATATATATATATATATATATATATATATATATATATATATAAAGAACTTCTTTTCTCACTAACAAAAGGAGAGAAAGGGGTAATGTAATATTGTAAAAAAATGAATACAGAATAATAATAATAATAACAATAATAATAATAATAATAATGTCGACCTATAAGACCTGGAACAAAGGCCAAAGGTGTATTTAGGGGAGAGGAACACTTAGGAAGAGTGGAATTTAGGTAAAAGAAAAACAAAAATAGAATAAAAGGGTAGGAGACAGTGGCATTAAAGAGAGAGAGAGAGAGAGAGAGAAGGGGGGGTAGGTTCAGATGTTAAGAAGTAATGACTTTATGCTTCTAGTCGTCATAAAACACTCATGAATAATTCCTCGTAACTCCTTATACTCTCTCTCTCTCTCTCTCTCTCTCTCTCTCTCTCTCTCTCTCTCTCTCTCTCTCTCTCAGGCGGTAATGGCGTTCGTTGCTCGGCTTTCAAAGGGAGGAAGGTAGAGGGAGGGGAGGAGGCTTGTGGGGAAAATGAGGGGAACGCGTACACAACAGAGAGAGAGGGGGGGGGATTAATTATGAGAAAGAGAAAGGATAGAGGAGCGTGGGAAGGAGGGACGAGATTTTAAGGAAGGAAGGAAGGAAAGGAAAAAAGAGTGATTAACCCTTCGATTAGCCCCCTCAGTCCGATGATTTGTTTTTATTTTCGCAATACTATATCCCTTTCGCTTTAACTTGGTCTAAAATTCGTATCTCTCTATCTTGAATGCTGAAGTTTAGGAATAGATTAACGGACGAATTATGCTAGTCACGAAGAAGTGCTATGGAAGAGTCGTAGAGTAGTAGTATCGTCTTAATCTGCCAAGTTGAGGTGAAAGGACTGGTAAGACGGTTTCACTCAGCGTTGGACATACAGGTTGGTTCATATATAAAGCTTCTCATTCCACCCTGCCAGACGATTTCCTGTGTGTATCCTGCATCGTCTATTAATTTCCCACTCCCACGGCCACACTCACGCCCACACCAGCATACCCAGCTGTCCCCACAACACGCAAGAGACCGCCGGATGAGTTCCTAGGGGAGCGTTATTTTTGGACAACCTGTACAACCCATCCAGTTACAAAATTATATAAAGTCGTCTTAATGTAGCGGAAATAAATAAGTCGTTGTTGAAAAAGGGTTAAAGGAGAGAGATTGCTTGGAGGAAAGAGGAAGAAGGGAGGAGAGGAGGAAGGATGGAAGGGAGAGAGAGGGAAATGAGGTTTAGAGAAAGGTATGGTTAAAGAGAGGGGACGGTTAGATAGATAGAGAGAGAGAAGGGAAGGTAAGGAAGAGGAGGATGAAGGAAGGAATAGGAAAGGAAAGAGATAAGCGATCATGGAGGGAGGGAGGAGGAGAAAGCGAAAGAAGGAGTGAGGGAGGTGGAGAGGGAGGAAGAGAAAGCGAAAAAGAGAGGGAGGGAGGGAGGAGGAGGAGAAAGCGAAAGAGGGAGTGAGGGAGGGGGAGAGGGAGGAAGAGAAAGCGAAAGAGAGAGGGAGGGAGGGAGGAGGAGGAGAAAGCGAAAGAGTGAGGGGGAGAAAAGGCGAGGGAGTAATGAGGTATAAGAGGGAGGGAGGGAGGAAGGAGGAGGTAGGAAGGAGACCGAGAGAAAGAGAATGGCTTTTGTCTACGGGAGGAAGAGTTATGTCACAGGGACTTATGTTCAAGCCAGTGGTGTTTGTTAAGGAGAGAGAGAGAGAGAGAGGGAGAGGGACTGACAGAGTTTTGTATACATGGGGACGTTACATCATACGTCTTTATATTTAAGCCACTGTTGTGAGAAATACACACACACACACACACACACACACACACACAGAAAGAGAAAGGGAGAGAGTTATTGCAGAGTGAATGAATGTTAAAACAAGACATGAGTTTGTGTGTGTGTAAGAGAGAGAGAGAAAGAGAGAGTTTAAGCTACTAGAGGAAGTTACATCACAAACTTGTATTGAAACACTGGTGTGTATATCCGTGTGTTGGAGAGAGAGAGAGAGAGAGTTTTAGCTACAAGAGGAAGTTACATCACAGACTTGTACTGAAACACTGGTGTATATGCGTGTGTTGGAGAGAGAGAGAGAGAGAGAGAGAGAGAGAGAATTGTTGAAGAGTGGATGAATAAGGAAGTACTGTGTACGTGTGTGCATGTACGTATATACTGTGTGTGTGTGTGTGTGTGTGTGTGTGTGTGTGTGTGTGTGTGTGTGTGTGTGTGTGTGTGTGAGAGAGAGAGAGAGAAATTGTTGAAGGGTGGATGAATAGGGAAGTACTGTGTACGTGTGTGCATATACGTATATACATGTACTGTGTGTGTGTGTGTGTGTGTGTGTGTGTGTGTGTCAGGGATAGGAGAGGAGGAAGCACAGTGGGTCCCTTGTGTTCTCCCCTTCAACTCTCTCTCTCTCTCTCTCTCTCTCTCTCTCTCTCTCTCTCTCTCATCCTAGTTTCCCTCCTGTATATATATTTTTTACCCATTTCTTTTGCTTCTCTTTTGACTTCTTTCTTCAATTATCTACTCTGTTCTGCTTTTTCGTTTATTCTCGTCTTCGTTTCTGTTCGTTCGTCTTGTCTCATCTCATCTCGTTTCATCTTTTCTTATCTCATTTCGTTTTTTTTTTCTCTCTCTCTTTTCCTGTCCTCTTTTTCTTCCCTGTAATGTTCTTCCACGCCTCCCCTCTTAGCCTCTAGCTTTGCCTGCCTTTTCTCCCGCCCGTCTCTTCCCTTCCCTTCCCTTCCATTCTTTTCCCTTCCCTTCCCTTCCCTTCCCTTCCCTTCCCTTCCCTTCATTGCCCTGTTCTCCACTGCCTTGTCCTTCCCCTGCCAGTCTTTTCCTGTTCCCTCCTTCCTTTCCGTCTCTAATCTTTAATATCATTTCACTCTTTACTCATTCTATCCTCTTCTTTCCCTTGCTTCTCTTCCCTTCTCTCTTTTCCCTTCCCTCCCGTAATTCCCCTCCACTTCTCCCGCATTGTGCCCGTGTATCAACGATCCCTTAGGAAACATACACACACACACACACACACACACACACACACACACACACACACACACACACACACACACACACACACACACAGTCCCATCCCAACTACACACACAAAAATACTCGTGGTTGTTTTCTCTATCAAGTTGGGAAGTAGATTGGGTGGGGAGGCATGGGAGAGGCGAGGGGAAGAGTTGTAGGGTAGGTAGGGAAGAGATGAGAGGGAAGGAAGGGGAAGACGTATGGGAATGGGAGGGGAAGAGGCTTAAGGAAGGGAGGGGAGTGGGGGTGAGAATGTTGGGAGGGGAAGAGATATTAGGAAACGAGGGAAATGAATGTAAAAGGTGTGGGGAAGAACGGAAAGATTTGTGAGGAAGAGAGGGGAAGAGGCGAGGGGATGGGAGGGGAAAGGGTGTGTGGCTGAGGGAGCTAGTCTAATAGAAAAGGGAAGATACGTTTGAGTCAGAGGAGAGAGAAGGGATGGGAGGAGGAAGTGTGGAGGAGGTTTCTGGGGGGATGGCGGGTCGGTGAGTGAAGGCAAAGGGAACGGTAAGGAAGAGGGGGGGAGGGGAGTGATGTACGGGAAGGAAGGGGGTTGGTAGATGGTGGGTGGGAGGGGGAGGAGAAGTAAATGGGAGGGTTGGTGGGTGTGGTTAAGGTCGGGAGAGGGGAGGAAGAGTGTGGTGAGGGGAGGCAGGGAGTTGTGAGGGGAGGTTGAAGGGAGACAGGGTGTGTTGGGTGGAAGGGGAGGGAAGACAGTGTGGTGAGGAGGGGGGAAAGGGAGATAGGGTGTTGTGAGGGGAGGGGGAATGGAGTCAGGGTGTGGTGATGGGAGGGGGCGGGGAGGTAGGGTGTGGTGAGGGGAGGCGAGTGAGAGGGGAGGCCGAGTATACTGGATTTAAAGTTGAGGAGAGAGTACACGCCAGGCAGAGGGAAGGGCGAGGCATGGGTGGAGAGAGAGAGAGAGAGAGAGAGTGTGATTAGTACCGATAGGCAGGCAGTGTATGGAGGGACGGAAGGCAGGCAGACAGCAGGCAGGTAGGAAGGAAGGAAAGGAGAGAGTATCGTTATTAAGGTAGGAAGACAGGCAAAGAGGAAGGATGAAAGGAAGGCAGACAAGAAGACAGACAAAGGGGAAGGATGAAAGGCAGGGAGGCAAGCAGATACAGTGTTAATATTAGGGCAGGGTGGAAGAAAGGAAGGGAGGAAGCGTGTCAGCGTTAAGGCAAGGTGGAAGTCATTGAGTGGATGGATGGAGGGAGGCAGGGACAGAGTTTCAAGTTAAGTGAGGCAAGCAAGGCAGGAAGAGGAAGGCTGGAATGCTGATGTAGGATCCGGGAGAGAGAGGAAGAGAAGAGAGAGGCAGAGGAAGGAAAGAGAGCGGCATAGGAAGAGGGAGATGAGAGAGGCAGAGGAAGAGAGAGGAAAAGGGACCAGAGGATGAAAAGGAAGAGAGATGCAGAGGAAGAGAGGGGGGAGAGAGAGAGGCAAAGGAAGAGAGTGAAGTGAAAGATAGAGGCAGAGAAGGAGAGCGAGAGGAGCAGGCAGAGAAAAGAACCAAGGAAGACGGGGAAGGAAGGAAGGAGAAGAAATACATAAGAAAAAAACCATTACAACTCTTAGTCCTTTGGTAATGTGAAGGAAGGAGGGAGGAGAGATGCAAAGAAGTAATAAAGGAAAGCAAGGAAGGAGAGTAGAAACACGAGGAAAGGGAAGCGGGAGAAATTAAATGTATAAAGTTAAAAGAGGACGTGGGAGACAGCAAAGAAGTAGGAGTAAAGTTTAGCTTGGGATGAATAGAGAGTAATAAGAAAAACCAGCAGGAAGGATGGATGCAGTAAAGTCATAAAAAGACAAAGAAAAAACGAGGAAAAGGGAGAGGGAGGTATGAAATTGTTTTGGACAAGAACATGAAACAAAGAATCAGAGAATTAAATCAAAGATTAGCATAGGAAACAGAGCGAACAGTAAGAAATGGGAATAGGAATATACAGTAGAGTACTTAGGAATGAGGAAGGTCAAAGAATAAAGTTGCAGAGGTTGGCTGTATATGATAAGAAAGGAGAATAGATGCAGTAAACGGAAGTAAATAAATAAGAAGAAAAGGGAAGGATAGATGGATAAACTAAATGGATATAAAAAAGACTGAATATGAGAGGAAAGAGAATAGGAGTGAGAGAGAGAAACAAGGGGTAGAGGGAAAGACTGAGGAAGGCGGAAGGAGGAAGGAAGACGGGAGGTAATATGACAGAAAATTGTAAAAGGAAGAGGAGGAGCTATGATACAAAGAAAGGAAGGGAGAGAATGAGGGGAGAAAGAAATGATGATGATGATGGAGAGAAGGAAGGCACGAAGGAAGATGAAGAGGACGGAACGGAAGAGAGAAGCCTGATTTACTGCTGGTTGTGGCGGATGAGAGAGAGAGAGAGAGAGAGAGAGATGAAAGAGGAAGGGGGATACATAGCTCTAAAGAAGAAGGCAGATTGGAAGGAAAGAAAAACGAAAAAGGGGGGGGGGCTAGAGAGCGAAAGAGGGAGGTAAGAGAAAGAAGGAAATAAAAATGATATTGGAGAGAGAGAGAGAGTGGTAAACGAGGGGGGGGGGGCAGAGATAGAAGACTGGAATAAAAGAAAGGAAGGAAAGAATGAAGAAGATGGATGGTATTAGACTGGAGAGGAATAAGAGGGATTAAGGTTTCAGAGTGGAAAAAGAGGAAGCGGACAATATATATATATATATATATATATATATATATATATATATATATATATATATATATATATATATATATGTGTGTGTGTGTGTGTGTGTGTGTATTTATATATACATATATACTGTGGAGAGAGAGAGAGAGAGAGAGGAATGAGAAACGGAGGGAAGGGGGAAGTAGGGAGGAGTGAAGGAAGTGAGAGGTTAGGAGGAAAAAGGAAGGGATGGAGAGGAGAAATGATACAGTTAGCGGAGAGAGAAATTGGGAAGAGAGAGGGGGGGGGGGAGGTAGGAAAGTATGGAGAGAAATGAGAAGGGAGGGAAAGGAAAAGTTACGAGGCGGAAGGGAACGATGGAGAAAAGGAAAGAAGGGATGAAGAGAGGCAGGAATAAATAAAGAGGGAAGAGAGAGACAAGAGGGAGGAAAGGGGGGAGGCAGGGAGAGACAGAGCATCATGATTCAAGGTGAAGCTGTAGAATAAGGGGAAAGCGAAGCACGGGTGGGTCAGTGGAGAGAGAGAGAGAGGATGAGCAATGGGTATAAAAAGGTCGAGGAACGGGTGAGGGAGAACTAGTTAGGCGGAAGAAAGACGAAAGGAGGAAAAGTAGGTTGAAGTTGAGGGATAGGAGACCATGGCAAGGGAGACAGTAGGTAAGAGGGATGGAAAAAGGATGAAGGATAGGGGAAGATGGAGAAGGAAGGAGAGAAAGGGAGAAGATGGAGAAGGAAG
Organism: Coenobita brevimanus; assembly: GCF_032717465.1. Lineage (NCBI taxonomy): Eukaryota > Metazoa > Arthropoda > Malacostraca > Decapoda > Coenobitidae > Coenobita > Coenobita brevimanus. The sequence continues at coordinate 47,691,308 of NC_137063.1, read as the reverse complement.
GAGGGAGAGAGGGGAGGCTGGAGTGGAAAGGGAGGAGGGAAGGTAGGACGATAGAGAAAGAAGGAGTGAAAACGGGAAGGATGTAGGAGAAAAGGAGAGAGGATGGGAAGAAGGAAGAGAAGGGAAGGAGGAACTAGTGAGGATTAAGGCTTCGCATATCGTTGAGAAAAGTGTTAACATTGTAATGCTTTTTCATAGGGCGTGTCGTAGTGATGGGATTATTATAGTTACTCTCCGTTGCACCCATTCAAGTTAATCATCATTAGTATGGTACAGGGGCAAGTACTGAACAGAGTAATGCAGATGTAGCTTAACTAGTTCATTTACTTTAACGTGACGAAGACTTTCATCCTTTTATAGCCTATCTCTCATAACTCACCAGCAGAATTAAACAATACCGCTCTGTTTTAGCTCAGTGACAGAATAAGACAATATTAAGGCTCAAAATTTTTGAAGCAGTTTAAGTATTGATCTCTTAATGCAGCCTAACGTTCAAAATGGAGCGGTGGCAGTTTTGCCCCTGATTTAAATGGCTTGAATGTTTGGAAACTGTAACTTGTACTTTGTGATGAAAGTTTTTGCAGTGAAACCACATCTGTCAGTCTTACCATCTGATGCTGAATACTAGGGAGAGTTTTTCAGGGGGATGGAATGAAGAGGGAGGGAGGAGAAATAAGCAGTAAGAAGGGAAGAAGGGGGGGGAGGTAAAATGGAAGGAGGGGAAGAGAAGGAAGCAGGTAGGAGGGAAGAGGGGATGGAGGGAAAGAGAAGGAAAGAGGACTGAGGGAAAAAGGAAGAACGATGGATGGATGACATGAAGGACGGAATGGGGAATATGAAGGTGGAAGGACAGAAGTGGGGAATGGAAGAAGAAAGGAGGGAATAGGCAAGAGAGTCGAGTAAGAAGGAGGAGGAAATAAAAAGAAAGTGTGGTATAAAGGAAAAAGGAATGTTGGAAGAGAGGGAAAAAGAGGAAGAAAGTGGCGAGGAAGAAGTATAAAGGAAAGAGGTAAGAGGACTAAGATTAATGAGAGGCATGGAGGAGAGGATAAGAAGGTAGGAGTGTTGGGAGGGGGAGATAAGATGGAGGGGAGAAGATTAGGTGGATGGAAGGAGGGGAGAGGAGAGGGAAGAAGGAAGGGAGGATGCCGATAATGGAGGAGGGGAAGGAAGGATAGGAGGGTGATTATGAGGGAGGGGAAAAGAGGAGGAAAATTGAGAGGATGACAGTGAGGAGAATGAAAGGAGGAAAAAAGAATGATAATGATGGAGGAGAAAAAATAAGCATGGAAGAAGATAATGATATAAGGAAGGAGGAAGGAGAAGGGTGGATAATGATAACTAAGGAGAGAAAGAAGAAGGGAAAGGAAAAGGAGACAGGACGACGATGGAAGTGGTCCAGAAGGAAGGAAAGGAGGAAGATAGATGGAGAGAGAGATGGCTGTTGAAGGAGAGATAGTTTGAGGAAGGAAGGAAGGAAGGAGATGAGTGGATTGGGAGGAAGATGAGAAAACGTTAAGGAAATACAGGAGAGAGAATAAGAAAAGGAGGAGAGGAGGAAGTGGAAGAGTAGGTGAGGCTGAGAAACAGAAGATATGAGAGAGAGAGAGAGAGTGAAAGAATGAATGAATGAAGGCATGAGGGAACAGAATACAAAGAAAGGAAGCCTGGAAGTTGATATATGAAAATTAATAGTAAAAAAACGAAAAGAAAAGCGGAAAATGAAGGTAGGAGAAAGGAGTGAGGGAGAAAGATAAGAAGAATATTTAAGAGAGGAAGATAAGGAAAGAAAACCCGGGAGAAGATAAGAAGTAATGTAGGGTATGGGAAGGAAGGAGGAAAGTTGTGATTTTGATCAGAAATAATGGGGTGTACGGAAAGAGGAAAGAAAGGAAGAAGAAAAGTTTGTGGCTGGAAGAAGGATGGTATAGGATAAACAGGGGACGAATACTGGGGCCAGAAAAGTCAGGGAATTTGAGAGAGAGAGAGAGAGAGAGAGAGAGAGAGAGAGAGAGAGCGAATTGGGGAGGAGGACTGATTTAGAGTGAAGGCAGGTCAGAAAAGAGAGAGAGAGAGAGAGAGAGAATATTTAAAAAAAAAAAAAAAGACGGAACGCAGAGAAAGAGGAAGAATATGAGAAACGAGGCGAGGGGAAAGGGTAGTAAGGTGTAATAAGGAAAGAAGGGGAATAAAATAATGCGACAGGAGAAGGGGAGGAAATGGAAATGGAGAGAGAGAGAGAGAGATTGTTGTTCCATTCGAGGACGTTTGTTATGGGGAAGAATGTCATTACTGAAATTACTGTGTGTGTGTGTGTGTATGAGAGAGAGAGAGAGAGAGAGAGGGAGGGGGGAAGGTAGAGATTTAGGATAAAAGGATTCAAGAGCATTAAAGAAAGGTGAATGACAAGGAAGAGGAGAGAGAGAAAGGGAAAAGAGTAGTTAGGAGAAGGGGAAAGAGGAGAGAGATGAAACGAGAGGGGAGGGGTAGGGGTAAGGACAGAAGAGAGGGAGGTAGAGGAGAGGGAGAAGGGAAGTTTGTAGAGAGGAGAAAGAGAGGGGGCGGAAAGGGAGAGGGGTAGTGCTGGAAAGAGAGAGGAGAAGGGGGAGTATTTGAGGGGGAGGGGAGGAGGGAGCAGAAAGGATGGAGGGGAAGGAGACGACGGAGTGGAGGAGGGGAATAGGAAGGAAGGAAAGGAAGGAGATGGGGGAGAGGAAAGGAGGAGAGAGAAAGGAGGGAGAAGAGAAGGTGGGAGAGTCGGAGGAAAGCAGGGCACGAGGGAAGAAAAATGTGGAGGAAGAGACTGCAGAGGTGATTTAAAGGGAGACGAGCGAGCCAGGAGAGAGGAAAGGAGGAAAGAAGGGAAACGGAAGGATGGAAGAAGAAAGGAAGGAAGGAAAAAGAAATGAAGGGCAATGTAAAGAAGATATATTTGAGTAAAGGGAAAAGATTAATGAGAAAGGAATGAAAATGAAAACAGAAAAAAGTGAAAGAAACTGATGTAACAAAGAATGGAAAAAGAGAAGAGAGAAGAATAATGAAGTGAAAGAAAGGGAGAAGGGAAAAAATGAGATTGAAGGAAGGGAAGACAAAAGGGAGAAAAGTCTGCTCGAAAAAGGTGGATAAAAGTGAGACAGAAAGAGAGCGAGAGAGAGAGAGAGGGAGGGAGGGAGGGAGAAAAGAAGGAATGGAGGAAGATAGGGAGGGAGGGAGAAAAATATGTAGGCGTGGGAAGACGGTGAAAGAATTCGTAAATTGAGGTTCGGGGCGGTAAAGGAGGGAAGAATATAAGCGAGAGAGAGAGAGAGAGAGAGAGAGAGAGAGAGAGAGAGAGAGAGATTATTATATACGCCTAGCCTATCCAGTGGTTAGAAGCTTAAAAACTTATAAGAGGCTCATAATTGGTCAGTGAAGTAGGCCCTTAAGTGTTGTGATTAAAATGTAAATAAGAGAGAGAGAGAGAGAGAGAGAGAGAGAGAGAGAGAGAGAGAAAGCTTGACGGTGATTTAGTGAAAGCAGGATGTGAAGGGAAAGCAACACACACACACACACACACAGGGGCAGAGAGAGAGAGAGAGAGTTAGGGGAGAATAAACATGACGATAAAGCAGGATGTGAAGGGAAAGGGACACACACACACACACACACACACACACACACACAGACACATACACAGTTGGTAGACATATGGGGTGAGGGAGAGAAACAGACAGTGAGGGTGAGAGAGAAACAAGGGAGAGATGGAGGGAGGGAGAGAATCAGATTAGGTAAATTTAGGCAGGAGGGAGGAAGGGTTGATGGGGAGGGGACAAGGCCAAGTAGACTGATGGAGGAAGGGAGGTAAATTAGAGAGATGGAGAGTGAAGGAAGGAAGGAAAGATAGAAGTATGGTAGATTGTGAAAAGAAGGAAGGAGGTATTTAGATGGAAGCGTGGTAGATTGTGGAAAGAAGGAAGGAGGTATTTAGATGGAAGCGTGGTAGATTGTGGAAAGAAGGAAGGAGGTACGTAGATGGAAGTGTGGTAGATTGTGGAAAGAAGGAAGGAGGTACGTAGAGTATGAGGAGGGAGGAATGAAGAGGCGAGGTAAGGTAGAGAAATGGAGTGAAGGAAGGAAGATGGGATAATAGGTAATAGACAGACAGGTAAATAGGATAGAAAGATCAGGATATATAGAAGACAGAGGAAGGAAGAAGGGATATTGAGAGAGTATGGGGATGGAAGGAGGAAGAAAGATAAGAGTAGGTGGGGAAAGTGATGGAAGAAGGCATGGTGGACTGAAATAAGGAAAGAAAGAGACGCCGTAGAAGAAAAAAAGGAAGGATTATTGGAAAGAAATAAATGCAATAGAAGGAAAGGAGGAGGCAGGGAAGGAGAAATTGCTTATTGAGTAATGGAAGGACGAAGACTAGGAATGAGGAAGGAAAAGAGAGTTGATATTTTGAGAGTAGGAATTAAGATGTGTAAGATTGTAAGATTTGGTGAACTATGGAGAGAGAGAGAGAGAGAGAAAGGTCAGAAAGGGTCAAGAAAGATGTTAAGGGAGTGAGTACAAGAGACCACGGAAGCCAGGGGAGGGAGGGAGGGAGTCCGAGAGAGAGAGAGGAGGGACAATGGTAGGGAGTGCCAGTGCCGTTTGTGTGGCGGTGTAGGAGAGGGAAGAAGAAAGCAAGCACAGAGGTGAGAGAAGGGAGAGCGATAGTAAAGGGGAGAGGAGGAAGAGGGTAAGACACGGGGTAGGGAGAGTGCCAGTGTCGTATGGGTGTGGGGATGCGGGAGGGGGCCAGTGTGGGAGATAGGAGCGAGGAAGGAAAAAGAATGCAATGAGAGAGAGAGAGAGGAGGAGGAGGAGGAAGGTAAGGCTCGAGGTAGGGAGGTAAGTAGGATGCAAGGGTGGTGCGTGTGTGAGGGAGATAGAGCGAGAAAGGGAAAGAAAGCATAGAGGTGAGAGAGGGAGAGGGAAAGTTGAAGAGAGAAAGGAGAGAGGAGGAGAAGGGTAAGGCACGGGATGCCAGGGTGGCAACTTCGAGCGTGTGTGAGGAAGATAGAGCGAGGAAGGAGTAAGAAAGCGCTGGGGCGAGAGAAGGAGGGAAAGGGAGAGGGAGAGAGAGAGAAAGTAGAGGGGAGAAAGGAGACAGGAGGAGGAGGAGGAGGAGGAGGAGGGTAAGGCACGGGACAGGGAGGCAGGCAGGGAGAGGGTGCCAGAGTGCCAGTGTCGTGTGTGTGGCAGTGTGGGAGATGAGAGCGGGGAGCCAGCATCACTACCACCACCACCACTACCGCCTCAGCCACCAGGGAGAAGAGGGATTGCACTCGCCTCACCCTGCTTCACCCTACGCCCTCCTTGGCTGTGTGTGTGTTTGTGGTACCGGACTGACTCGTGCACCCTGTCTCACCCTCGCCTGGTGTCGTGTGTGTGTGTCATCGTAGTTCACCCTTCTGGCTTTTAGGGTGTGTGGATTCTGAGCTGATTTTCACCCCGTTTCACCCTCGCGTGGTCTTTTGTGGATCTCATCATAGTTCACCCTGCTGACTCTTAGGATGCATGATTCGGAACTGATTTATGTCACCCTAATTCACTCTAAGGTGGCAAATTCACTCTTCCGTCTTATAACCGGACAGTTAAGGAACTAATTTTTCACCTTAGTTTCCTGGCCTGTGTTTGCCATCCTAGCTCACCCTCAAGGCTTAGGATGTGTGTGATACGGAGCTGAAGTTTCGCCCTATTTCACCCTAGAGTGGTCTTGTGTTTCTCTCATACTAGATCACCATTGGAGCTGTTAGGGTGTGTGATGCTGTGCTGATTTTCACCTTGTTTTCACCCTTGAGTGGTTTAGTGTGTGGCTGGCACCCTGGATCACCCGCCAGACTCAAAGGTGTGTGAAAGGGAATTGCTTTGCGTCACACTAATTCACCCTATCTTGTTCTCGCGTGTTTGCATCATCCTGCCTCACTCTCACGTGTATAGCTCACCCTTGCATCTTGTAGGGTGACTAAGACGGGACTCATTCGCACCCTAGTTGGTCTTCACGTGTGTGTGTGTTTGAATCACTGTCTCACTCTGACGTATATAAGGGTTAGAGGTAGGGAGTTATATGCACACCTTTTTTCTTACCTTTGTGTTAGGGTGATCAGGGCGATTACGTGATAAAGGTAATAATTCACCCTCGCATGCTCTGGTGTGGCTCTCTGCTTCACCCTTGCCTCTCTGAGAGTAATACAGACGGACCAATTTAAACATCCTGCTTCACCCTCTAGTCCTCTAAGGGTGAATGGGTAAGGAGATTAGGTGAAGCGCCTGTATCATCCTCATTTTAACTCAGGGTGAGGGAGAAGCTCACCCTGGGTTAACACAAGTAGGGCTTTTAGGGTGACGGAGAAAAGGAGTTGACAGTTCCACCCTATTTCACCCTAATTGTCTCTGAAGCGTGGACTCAGACATCCGGAAGTCATCCCAGCTTACTGTTAGGGTGACAAATTAACCCTGTCCATCCTAGCCCGTAATTTGTAGTGAGCACCCTAACAGATGCTAGTCATTACTTAGAGTGTTAAGAATAGCACCCTAAGTCTTCCTTGAATCACTGAAGCAACTCACCCTAGCTTGTAGTTAGAGTGGCAGGCACCATAGTTCACCCTTGCCCACGCTCTCGTCTTCTTGGGGTTGGTGAACAGCGGACCAGAATTGATCACCCTGTCCAGGTACAGACAGACCTGTTCACCCTAGTGTGTGGTTAGGGTGAGAATGATCAGACACCATGTAGAGTGACAGAAGAGCGCCCTAGTTTCCCTCATGTCTGCGTAGTGTAAGTGAACAGAGAACCTCGATCACCCTATCAAGTTAAGAGTTTTTTCTGCAAGGAGGGAAGAACCAAAGGCTGGAAGCTTCACGTTTGCTTAGGGTGACTCTACAACGAACCTTCGTTGTTCACCATATGCAGGTAGTTACACCAGTTCACCCTTGTTCATCCTTCTATCTGCTTAGGGTGAGTGAACAGTTACCCAGCTCATCCTTGTTCGCCCTCTCATCTACTTAGGGTGAGTGGACAAATAATAGTAATCATCCCATCCTGTTAGATTTAGATTAATTCACACTGACCAGTAGACCTGTTCACCCTTGCACCTCGTTAGGGTGAAGGAGGGTAGTTAAAAGTTCATAGTTACTCCCTAGGGTGTAAGTTTCACTGTCAGAATCACAGTCGTTCCTCCGCACTTCCTTGTTCAAATTTTAAGTGGTTGTTTATGTGTGTGTGTTTTTGTAAGTCGCGTTAAGTGAAGGAGAAATCAGTAAGTGCAATAACAGATGTTTTTAGCGGATCTCTCAAGTCTGTTCCACTTAAATGTTGCAAAAAAAGTGACCTGTGTAGCGACCTCCTCAGCTCTGCACTTAAATGTTGCAAAAAAGTGTCATAGGCAACAAACTCAACTCTGCACATAATTGTTGTATAGTGAGATAGCGTAGTTCCATCTCATCTAAAACGGCACTAAAATATCCCACTAAAGTTTCGCAAAAGTAGTATGGAAAATAAAGAGCTCCTCGTCGACCTGAAGTTGAAGATGAGATAATTCCTCAGCCCTTGCAAGACTGACTCAAGGCTGGAAAAGGAAGAACAGCCTTATCGGAAAATTAACATAAAGGAGCAAAAAAAAAAAAACTCTGCAACCATTGACTTAAGTATCAGGAAATACAGTTAAGTCTTGGAAAAGAACTTGAAATCTGACTTAAGTATCACAAAAGTGACTTAGAACCAGAAAAGAAGACCTCCTCAACATCCACTTAAGTTACAGAAAAAGTGACTCGGAGGAAAAAATAATAGATGGTTAAGTAAAAAGAAAAAAGAGCGAAATTCTGCAACTCTTCAGCCAATAGTGACCATATCATCTAAAACCTTACCATTTAAATCATCCTCCCTCAGAGTGACGTAAGTGATCATTTTCTACAAGCAGCATCAACACCACAACTCACCACCACCACCACCACCATCATCATCATTATCACCATCAGCACCATCACTGTCAGCTCCCTATTAGCGTTTCATTTTATTCGTTAACAGTAAATTAACCTATTTCTGCAGACAGCCTCATCTCAGCACCATCATCAACTCTCGACACTCCACTTATTCGTAGAAGTCTGAAGTGGCCGTCTAATCGTGACATTCCAGACCCCTTAATATTCCACTCATTCCGAACCCCATAATTTTCCACTTACCACTTCGCCGCGTGTGATGAAAGTGGCCGTGACATCAAGACAAGCGCCACCTCTTAACAATTTTCCACTTACACACATCGTCTCCCGTCACTGCTTCACCGCTTGAGGAAGAAACTGTGTGAATTTCAACATCGTCCTCTTCAGTATCGCGAAAGTTACTTACTGCAGGGACGCTATCGTAAAAACATTGCCAGCTCCACCATAGTCCTCTGAAGTATTGCAGAAGTGACCTGAAGTACAAAAAAAAAAAAAAAAAAATCCATAATCATCCGCCTCTGTATCGCGAAGTGACATGAGCTAACTTAAAAAAAAAAAAAAAAATCGCCATTACCCGCCTACGTCTCGCAAAAAGTGTGATCCTGTCGTAGAAATATTGGTAACCTCATCACAGTCGTCCCAAGTTAAGTCGCAGAAGTTGCTTAAGGTGTACAAAAGAAAGAAAGTTAGAGAAAGTAAGCAAGAAAAACTCTATCACCATCTTCAGTTATCGCAAAAGTGACATTACCAGCGCCACCATTAACCACTTAATTATCGCAGCAGTACTTTATCCACACAAAGACAATGCTAACTCCCCCTCCTTTCTCCTAAGTATCGCAAAGTGGCCTAATGTGACCGCAGTCATCAAAAAAGTGCAAAGAACAAGTGCATTTCACCCCTCTCGTGCATCGCGAATATCAGAAAGCAAACACTGTAGCTAGAGAGGGTAGGTGGGAGAGAAGGATCACCTGACTTTTAACACATCTGTTCCTTCTACCTGCCCACTCATCTGCCAGCCTGCCTGCTTCTGGTGCTACTGAGTGTTACTTGTTACTGCTTCTGCTGCTTTTGTTGCCGCTGTTTCGTCTGTAAATGTAAGTTGAAAGTGGTTATAGTTAACGCCACTGATTGGTATTTGAAATATCATTTTCGTATGATTGTTTTTTAACGTTGATTTTTTTTTCGTTTGGTAGTTATGCGAGATTTTTTTATTTAGCAGTTTGTAAGTTACTTTTTAAAGATAGTTTTTATTCATAACTGCTGTTACTACTGTTACTACCGGTATGACCGTGACTGCAACTGCCATGAACGTCATTACTTTTGCCACTGTTGCTTGGGTTGTTTTTATGTTTAATATTATAATTACTATTAATACTGTTTACAGTAAGAATATTACTATTTGTACCTGTTAGTACATATACCGGTGTAATATATATATATATATATATATATATATATATAGAGAGAGAGAGAGAGAGAGAGAGAGAGAGAGAGAGAGTTGCTACTTGTTGCGTACTTATATATTTACAGTCATGTTATTGCCAGTTATATGCACTACGCACTGTATTCACTACCTCAGCTCGGTCTATTACAGTAATCACTACTATACCCCATCTACTCAAACCTGGCATAAAATTGACATCTCCCCATCTTCAACGCTAAGTTCCAACAAGAAATTATTACTAGAATATGATATTAGTCATGAAGAAGTGTAATGGAAAGGACCAGAACGTTGTCTGATTCAGCCTTCAAGCTTCGTGATAAAAGCTGCAATGGGACGAAACTCCGGGTTAAGTTAAAGTACAGGACTGTAGTGCATGTGTCATCTGTGTATCGACACCACCTCTTTAGCAGGGAAATATGTTGTAATGATGATGAGGGTGATGATGAAGTAATAATATTTTACCGGGTAGTGCTGAAGGCGTTTGAAATATCGTGCTATATGATGATTGTAGGATAGATATAAGGTATTACGCTGTGCCACGCAACACAGAACTGAACCCAGGATGTACATTTGGATTATTTGTTATTATTATTGTTGTTATTATTGCTGTTTTTGTTTTTTGGATTAGCGGTCTAAGGGTGCCAGTCATAACGCAGAAAGGAGTATTTGTAAGTGCAGGGATGATATAAAAGGGAAATAGTTTCTCTCTCTCTCTCTCTCTCTCTCTCTCTCTCTCTCTCTCTCTCTCTCTCTCTCTCTCTCTCCGTGTGTGTGTGTGTGTGTGTGTGTGTCAATAGACGGAAACGTAATTTAATGGGTAGCTCCGGGTTGTGTTCTGTAATCCCTCTCCTCCCTTGCTTTCCACCCCCCCCCTCCTCCCTTCTCTCCTCCTTTCCCTTTCAGTTTCCTCTCTCCTTCTTCCTCTTCTCTTGCAAACTCCTGCCTTCTTTCCTTCCTCCCCCCTTTCCTTTTCCCTCCTTATATTCCCTTCCTTCTCTCCCTTTTTGTTCCCTTTCCCTTTCCTTTCCTCTAGTCCTTCTATTCCTTTTTTCCTCTTCCGTTTCCCCTTCCCCTTCCCCTCTTTTTCCCATCCCACAAACTTTCCTTCCCTTTTCTCCAGTTCCTCTTCCTTTCTCTTCCCCTTCCCTCCTCTTCCTCCTCCTCCTCCTCCTCCTCCTTTCCCCAGGTGTTCTCAAGAAGGCAAATGTGTACTTGGAAGATGCAGCTGTAAATGCCTGCAAACTGTCGGCTATGAGAGAGAGAGAAGAGAGAGATAATTAGAACATGTGAAGTAAGCATAGCATGTACACTTCGCGGTATATCTTGTGTAACGGAACTCGGGTATCGGAATTTCCAGGTAGGGTAAAGAGTGATTTGCGTTGTTGCCTAACGGAAATGGATAGTCGGTTATACTTTTTATATTGTTATTATTATTATTATTATTATTATTATTATTATTTTAATGTAGGCAGTGCATCGCGGTACGTGATAAATTGTGACCTTCATATGTGACTCACAAGGTGTTGGGGCCTGAGGCTAGGCTGCGGTATTCCAAAACATTTAAACCGTCAGACTGAGTACGTTCTCCCTCGTATTCAGTGTTTAGTCTCTCAGACAAGGAGAATATGTTTTCACCTCTGTTTGTTTGTTTGTTAATTTGTCTGTAAGCAGGATTACTCAAAAACTAAAAGAGACAGGTAGACCAAATTTGGTAGGTAGATAGCCCATATCCCAGGAAACACTCGATTAACTTTTGAGACCTATGTTTGTTAGTTTGTTTGTTAGCAGGGTTACTCAGAAACTACGAGAGAGATTTGGGCCAAATTTGATGGGTAGATAACCCATGTCCCAGGGAAGAACCATTTAGTTTTTGGGACCGATCCTGATCGTATTAAAGATGCTGGATCCGTAAAACATATTTTGCGAAGCCATGAGAAAACCTAACCCATCATGAAGAGAGGTTTGGAAATTACGTTGCCCTTGTCGGAGAGATGCGCGCCACTGAGTGCCGGTCTGGTATTCAGTATATTATCTGTATCGGAACTCAGGCTCTCGAAATTCCCAGTTAGTGGAGAATATAAATTTCCCAATGTTGCCTAACGGAAGTGGAGCGATAAAGTCAGTTGCGGTATAGGTTTTTTATTTATTTATTTATGTATTTTTTTTGGGGGGGAGAAGGGGAGGCAACTGTACCACTCTTGTTAACCTTTGAACGAGTTAGCCAGTGTACCATGGTAAACATTCACTGATATTTCACTTGTTGGGACCCGATGTTAGGCATGGTCAAGAAGATAGAGAGCCGGATTGGTGTCTGAAAGAACGCGAGAGTGATCCTAGGCAAGTGTAGGTGGCAGATTAGGAAAATACCGTTTATTTCATTAAAACGTACAGTCGCGGACGAAAATATCGTTCCAGTTTTCATTGGAATAACTATGAAACTCGTACACAGTATTCTGAAAAGTATGTAGGGTTCCTAAGATCGCACAGAGCTTCGAGAATCATTGTTTACTATTCCTTTATTCATCATGATGAGGTGGATCGATATTTATGTCCACTACTGTACATTACCTTAATGCTTTTACGCTAACTTGGCTTAAAAATTACCATCTCTTCAACTTGGATGCTGAGCTGTAACAAGAGATTAACCCTATGATGCTAGTCACGAAGTGCAATGGAAAGGGTATACAGCCATAGCGTTGTCTTTTTCTGCCACTGAGCTACGTGAAATAAGCTGCAAAGGGACAAAAATCCGGGCCAGGTTAAAGTGAAAGAACTATACTAAGATGCTCTCTGAATCCCTTGTATTCTGTGACGCAGATATGAAAGTTACCGAGTACAAGATTACATAAAAATACAGACTGGCGTCTTAGTGTTTATCGAGGTTTTCCGGCACATAATACAAGAAAGTAGAAAGTAATGTCGGTCACAGATTATAAAGTAGGTATCCTGGCACAAAATACAGAGAAATACAGCCAAACACATGAGTCTTTCCCAGGGACATCCGGTACAGGATACTTAGAAATACAGGCTGTCATGTGAGTAATTATTGGGAATTTTGAAGGAGAAATACCCAGATAGCTTAGTATTTATTAAGATCTTGTGCTACAGAATACAGTGATATACTGTCAGATATCGAGGTGCTTATCAAGGTCACCCGGTACAAAAATACAGAGGAATACAGGTAAAGACGTGACTAATTGGCAGGTTTATATATAGAGGTATAGTAAGATCCGGACGCCTTAGTATTTATGAGGTATGTGAGAGAGAGAGAGAGAAGGTATGTGAGAGAGAGAGAGAGAGAGAGAGAGAGAGAATGAATCAGTGCAGGTGTGGCCAGAACTCATTAGCTTGCATCCAGGAAGCAATGGCTAGTATTGCAGGTATATTTCATCGCTCACCTGCCGTCACAATACAAGATGGAGTACGAGGAGTTAAGAACACAGCTGACGGAAGTTTAGCTAATATAAATGTATATGTATTTCTGTCCATGTCTATTTATCTCTGTCGTCTTTCTTTATATCTTTTATCAGTGTCTGTCTTTTTATCTATGTCTGTCTCTGTCTTCCTACCTACCTACCTGCTTACCTGTCTCTGTTTATGAGTCTCTATGCCCGTGTGTCTGTTAATCTATATCAGTCAGTCTGTCTATCTGTGAATCTATCTATCTGTATGTATGCTATTGGTAAGAGAACTGTCATTGCGTCAGTCCCACAAAACACACCAGCAAAATAATAAACTAAACGAAAAAGCGAAGGAAGAAATGCCTATCCCATCTCTCGTATTAAACGCACTGTTGTTATAAAAGACTTACCGTGTTGGGTGAGCAACGCAGTAAAAAGGAGTGAAGAATGAAGGTAAAGAGTGGAGAGAACGGGAGCCGGCCATTACTGATATTGAGAGAGTTATCGTTATTATTATTGTTGTTGTTGTCGTCCTCGTCGTCATGCTCATCATTATCATCATCATCATCATCATCATCAGTTTTCCGCTATTATAAATTTTCTTTGGGAGACGGGGTCAATATCCAGAAACAGGAAGACAAATACTATCTATTCTATTGCCAGACGCCTCAATCCCGTTTGGGGTGGCCACAAACAAATCGCCTCCAAGTCGCCCTGTCCCCCGCCATTTCACTACCCTGCTCCCAACTCACACCCCCCTCTCTCATATACCTCTCCACCCCATCCCTCCATCTCATCCTCGGTCTCCCCCTCCCTCTTCCACCCTCCACCTCACTCACATACACTCTCTTCGTCAGTCTTTCACCCTCCATCCTCTCCACATGGCCAAACCACCTCAGTGTGTTCCTCACAACGCTTCCTATCACATCCACATCAACACCACAACGCTCCTTTATATCCACATTCGTCAGCCTGTCTCTCCACGTGACTCCACAAGCTCCTCTTAAATAACTCATTTCCACTGCTCTCACTCTTGACTTGTGTCCTTCCAACAACGTCCAAGCTTCACTTCCGTACGTTAGAGTTGGTATCATAATACTGTCATGTAGTAACCTTTATCAGATTATCACACATTGATTAACTATAATTTGGGCCAGATGTTGAACACACACACACACACACACACACACACACACACACACACACACACACACACACACACACACACACACACACACACACACACACGAGCACTAGAGAGAGAGAGGAGGGGAAGGAGGGAGGGAGAGAATGTGGCGTGAAGTGGTAAGGATTGATGGGGGATGGGATGAAGGCTGGCTGACCACTAACATTGGAGAGGCGACTCGTTGGCTGGGTCGGTATGGTACTGGCCTTGTATTTGGGGGACACTCTTGACATGGTTCATTAAACAGGATCTCCATTATCCCAGTCAGTTCGTACCCTAACACAGAGACCCGAATGTAAATCGACAGACTACAGACTCCTAGCATACACAGACGCACATACGACACCAACAGTCACACATGAACGGGGGGAAGACACTACTCCTAACATACACAAACAAACATTCGACACCATCAATCACACATGAACTGGGGGAAGACACTACTCCTAACATACACAAACAAATATACGACACCATCAGTCACACATGAACTGGGGGAAGACACTTCTCCTAACATACACAAACAAACATACGACACCCTCAGTCACACATGAACTGGGGGAAGGCACTGTAGACTTCTAACATACACAGACACATACGACACCAGCAGTCACTCATGACCTGGGGGAAGAAACTACATTCCTAACATACACAAACACATACGACACCAACAATCGCACATGAACTGGGGGAAGAAACTACACTCGTAACATACACAAACACACACACACCTACAATCACGCATGGACTAGGGAAGAAACTATAGACTCCTAGCATACACAAACACACACACACACACCAACAATCACAGATGAACTGGGGAAGAAACTACATTCCTAACATACACAGGTACATATACGACACTAACTGGCTCACACACATTTCTCCTCCTTGCTTCACACCCCTTTTCAACATTCCCGAGCCCACAATGGGAGGGTTTTCTGACAGCAGCCTTCAGTAATGGGAAGATTTCAGTCCAGTTGTGAAGTACAGAGGACTCTGCGTTCTCTGACTTGAGATCGAGCCTGTTGACTGCCGCTGAGTTTGTGGAGTAGACGCCTACAAGGGCCCGTACTCTCTCGGATAATGAAACTCCCTAACACCTCTTCCTTAGCGATTTGTTCTTAGATATGGCTGGTTAATATCCTTTTGCACGTTATGTATATACAGTGAGCCGGTATTAGAAGAATTTACATAACACAGAAGATGGCAGTAAGATGTAATAAAGGAAAATAAATCGCTTACGAGCTGGTGTTAGGGAGCTTCCTTATCCGAGGAGAATATGGGCCAAGATAACGCCAGTCCGCCACAGTCAATTAACCAAATGTACACCATATCACAGTCTGCTACTGTTTTCTGGTTCGCTGTCTGTTCCTTGCATTTACCCCAGCCTCCTGTAGTCTCTCTCTCTCTCTCTCTCTCTCTCTCTCTCTCTCTCTCTCTTTCTCTTTCTCTTTTATCAGAACTGTGCCGTCCTCAAACTTGAATTCTAGGTTGGGGTTGCATAAAATTTCGATGAGCCTTAGTTAAAAAGTAGAAATTAGTCTCCTTGGTTACTAGCGAAATCCACCCTCGTGCCTGAATACACTTTGCCATCAACTGAGCTGAAAGAGATTAGGGATCATTGTTATGTTTGAATGCACGCGCTGTAAGGCTTATGAGAGAGAGAGAGAGAGAGAGAGAGAATTATACGTCGGTCAAATCCTCAAGGCAAAGTGCATGGGGAAGGGTTGAGAGAGAGAGAGAGAGAGAGAGATGTAAGTTAAATCACCGAGAGGTAAAGTGCGTGAGGGAAGATTGAGAGAGAGGAATACAGTCAAATCACCCCCCAAGGTAAAGTGCCGGAGAGAGAGAGAGAGAGAAAGAGGAGGATAGATGGCTAGTGAGCAATATTGCATGCATTATTGATCCCCGAGTCGGCCACAGTGCGGTGTCGGATGGCTCCTGACGAGAGGGTATTGTGTAAGCTGAGCAAATGAGAATCGATATGGGAGGGTGTTGTGGGGTGGGAGTATTGTCTGGGATAATGGAGCAGGTCAGTAGTACATAATGGTGGTGTTAGATTTTGGTCTCATATTTTTTTGTGTTAGATTTTTAGTCTCTTAGATTGTCTTTTTTTTTTTTTTGGGGGGGGGGTCTCTTAGGATTTCGGTCAGATTTTCGTTCTTTTAGATATTGGTCTGTTAGATTTTCGGTCTCTTAAAATTTCGGTCTACTAGATTTTCGGGTTCAGATTATCGGTCTCTGTTAGATTTTTGGTCTATTAATTTTCATAATCTGGGTATTTATTTTATTTATACATTAAAAAAGAGCGCCGTAAAGAATCATACATTTCCGTGATATCGGGAAATCACTTTTTACCTGATTGGCGAGATTAAGGTAATTACGAAGTTCAGTATGACAGGTATTATCGAAATTGTCATGCGATTATAGTATTAAAACTTGTGGTACGTTATTACAGAATCGATGTTGAGAAATTGTAGGATATTTTTCGGTTTTACGTCCACTCATTATGATATGTATATTTTCTTGCTATCAACAAACGATTTTTTTTCTTTATATTCTCTCTCTCTCTCTCTCTCTCTCTCTCTCTCTCTCTCTCTCTCTCTCTCTCTCTCTCTCTCTCTCTCTCTCTCTCACAGCTTATGAGACGTGCAGAATTGACTTTTAGTAGCAGTAGTAGTAGTGTAGTAATAGTAGTTGTTGTTGTAGTAGTAGTAGTAGTTGTTGGCCTAGGTTCACCTGAAACGCGAACCCAGTGGACTGCAGGCTGGAGCTATCTTCCTCCGACAGTCCATCAACCTCCTTTTGCAAAATGGGGGGGCGGGGGGAATGAGGCTCGTCTGTATAGCCGGGCAGTGGAACCACCCGGTTATATCGGTGCCACCAAGTGAAGGCGTCCCTCTCCAGCACATAGGTCATCGTATGGAAAGGGTTTAATATTCCTCTCCTCTGGATTAGCTGCAGTTGGACAGAATTCCCCAACACTCGATCTCGTGTAGCAATTTCGAGTGAAAAGGTCAGAGAAAGACCTTGTTTCATATTAGATGTTGTCTTCAGAGTAGTGGTAGTGGAGAAGGAGAAGAGCGTCTTTGTAATGGATGATGATGATGAGGAGGAGGAGGGGGGGGAGAGGGGGGGAGTTGGCATGGAAGGTAAAAGTACACAAGAGGAGGTAAAAGTTTAGAGATGAGATGAAGAAAAAAGAGTGTTGGTGTGGGAGAAGAGGATGGTATGAAAGATCACACACACACACACACACACACACACACACACACACACACACACACACACACACACACACACACACACACACACACACACACACAGGGAGAGAGAGAGCTGTCGGGAGTGGAGCGGAGAGAGCGAAGGTCCCCTAAGGAATACCAGTTGGAATTATTTAAGAGGCGATACTGTGAAGGACAAAGGGAAGGGATGAAAGGGGGGAGAGAAGAAGGGCGAGTGGAGGGCAGGAGAAAAGGGAGGAAAGAGGTAAAGGAACTGAGAGGAGAGAAGAAAGGGTGAGGAAAGAAAAAGAAAAAAGAGTGTGTAGAGAAGGAGAAATGGAAGAGAAGAGGGAAGGGGAGGTAAAAGAAGGCATGGAAACGAGAGAGGTGAGGGAAGAGAAGGAAGGAGGGAGAGTTGAAGGAAGGAAAGAAGGGAGAAGTGAGGGAAGAAGAGGTAAAAGGAAGCAAGGAAGAGACGTGAGGGAAGGGAAGGAAGAAGAAAGAGCTGAAAGAAGGAAAGTAGAAGGATGAAGTAAGGGAAGGAGAGTTAGTAAGGGGTAGTTGAAAGGTTGAGAGAGGTTGATTTGGAGAGGTGAGGGAAGGGGAGAAGCGAAAGGGGAGAGATTGGAGAGAGAGAGAGAGAGAGAGAGAGAGAAGGAGAGATTGGAGTGAGAGAGAGAGAGAGAGAGACAGAAAAAGGGGGGGGGGAGAAAGAAGAGATGAATGTAAGTTTGTGAAGAAGTATGATTTAAAGTAAGTGCACCTAAGAGAGAGAAAGAGAGAAATGGGGGAAGAAAGAAGAGATGAATGTAAGTTTGTGAAGAAGTATGATTTAAGGTAAGTGCAGCGAAGAGAGAGAGAGAGAGAGAGAGAGAGAGAGAGAGAGAGGTGACTTAGGGGCCAGACTGTGGAAAAGGGGTCAGGTGGTGGAGGTGGAGGGGAGTGAGGAGAGAATTGGAGGAGGCGAGGGTACAAGGAGAGGAGAGAGGCAAGAGGAAACCGAAGAGGAGGAGGATAGAAGGGAGAGAAGGAATGGGAGAGTGGAGAGAAAGGGGAAGTAGGGGAGAAGGGAGAATGGAGAGACAAAGGGAAGTAGAAGAGGAGGCGTGGAGGGAGAGAGAAGGGAGAGTAGATAGAAAAAGGAGAATGAAGGAGAAAAGTGTGAGGAAGGGAGAGATTCAGTCAAGAGGGAGGAAGAAGAGGAAAAGGACGAGAGCAGAAAGACAAGAGGAGGTAGAGGGAGATGAGACATGAGAAAGAGAAAAGGAAGGGAGAATTGAAGGGTAGCAGGGGAAGGGAGGGACATGCAAGTGGAGGAGGAGGAGGAGGAGGAAGAAGAAGACAAGAGGATGGCAAAGGTGTGGGAGGAGAGAAGAAAAGTTGATAGGGGAAGGTACAAGGAGAGGTAAGAGGAGGAGGCTTAGGAAGAGGAGAATCAGTCAGAAAGAAGAAGAGGAGGAGGGCAGAGTGACAAGAGGAGGTGGAAGAAGAGAAGGAGAGCAGAGTGACAAGGAGGTGGAAGAAGAGAGTAGGGTGAGAAAAGGCGTTTGAAGAGGAGGATAGTGTCAAGAGGAAGTGGAAGAAGAGGAAGAGGCTGACATGAGGAGGTGGAGGAAGAGAAGATTATGGTAACAGGACGAAAAATGAGGACAAGGTAAAAGAATAAGAGGAAAGGAGAGGAAGAGTTTGGAGAGAAGAGAATAGCTGAATAGACAGAGGGAGAAAAAAGTAAGAGTTGAGGGAGACGGAGGGAGCGTAAAAGTGGAGAAAAGAAGAAGTTCGAGGAGAGGTAAAAAGAGCAGCAAGAGGAGAGAGAAAATGAGGCAGTTAAAAGTTGAGAAAGGAGGGGAAGGAAAGGAGAGAAGAGTGATGCGGGGAGGAAAAGTGTGAGAGTAGAGGAAGGCGGAGGAAGAGTAAATACAGGAGGAAGAGAGTGGCTAAAATAGGATGGTGAGTACAAAGGAGGAAGGAAAACACACACACACACACACACACACACACACACACACACACACACACACACACACACACAGCAGTATGCCGATGGTGTAGCAATAGGCAACAACAACCAAAAAAAAAAAACACTAACAGCAACAACAGGTAACCTACACCACACACCTATAATACAATTTTCAGTTTCACCCACTATATCTCCTTGACGAAGCCACTTCTCTTCCCACTAACCACCCCTGCTAAGAGAGAGAGGGAGGGAGAGAGAGAGAGAGAGAGAGAGAGAGATGTAGGAAAAGAAGACAGAACGAGAGAGAGAAAAAAAATACAAGCAGTGTGTCAGACGGTGTAAGAATAGCATGAAAAGTATGTCAAGGGGACGTTATGACTGAAGGACAGAGGAGTTTACAGCAGTGGAAGACGGTATTGGGAAGGGTGAAGAAGGGTGAAAAACAGTAAAAAGAAATTTGAAGGGAAAGGATGTGTAACAGGAGGAGAATGATTGTGTGTGTGTGTGTGTGTGTGTGTGTGTGTGTGTGTGTGTGTGTGTGTGTGTGTGTGTAGGAAAATAGTTCAGGGTGATGGAAAAGGAAGAGGAGTTTGAAGAAGGTGGAAGTGGAAGAGGATGATGTGCAAAAAGGTGGAGGAGGAGGAGGAGGATGGAAGAGGATTTAGAAAATGTGGAAGAGGAGGAATAAGCTGTAATAGTAGATCCGGAGGAAAAGGAGGGGCTTGGAAAATGTCAAAATACATTCGAAGATGAAGATTATAATGATATTGAGGAGGAGGAGAGGAAGGAGAAATGAAGGATGTAAGAGGATATTAAAAAAAAAAAAAAGAAGAAGGGATATTGATGATGATGATGACGGAAGCGAAGGTAGAAAAGAAGTGTAAGAAGCAGTTGATATTGATGATGATGGTAGGCGTGTGTGTATTTCGGCCGAGTCTTTAAAGGGTATCGACGAGCCTGTTTAATATTCTAGTGATTTGGGACCGACCTTCTCTACCCCCCTTCCTCTCCCCCCACATCCCCCTCTGCCCCCATTTCCTCCGCACCTCTTCGTCCTCCTACCCCTCACTTCCCTCCTCCTCCACTTCCCCAATCCCCTTCTTGCCCCCCACCCCCCCTCCTTTTTGTGTTCGCTTCAGACCCCATCCCCTCATTTTTTCTCTCATTTTTCTTTATATATCATTTTCCTTATTAGTCCTTCTGTCGGTCAGTCTGTATGTCATGTCAGCTATTAATTTGTCATCTGTATCTGCCTGTGCGTATGTCTGCCTGTCCATCCATACTCCCCCCCCTTCCTCTCTCTCTCTCTCTCTCTCTCTCTCTCTCTCTCCTCTCCTCTCATTTTTTGTCCCCGGCTGCGTTGTGTTCTTGGACTGTATTTTTAGGCCGTGTTTATGTCCGTATCCCCTGGGCCAAGAGAGAAAGAATACCCCCATGTAACCCCTGCACGGCGCAAAAAGCCACCTAAAAGCGTTCGGAGCCTGGGGACTGGTGCTGGGGAGGGACGCCTTCACGGGTTAGCACCAATATATCCGGCCAGCTCCACTACCCGGGTGTAAAGACGTTTCTGAGCTGAGAGATTGGTGCTTAAGAGGGAGGCCTTGACAAGGTGGCACCAATATAACCCACCAGCTCCACTGCCCTGGTATAGAAGCGTCCCCAAACCCCGGTTATGCAAACGGCCTGAACTTCCTCACTATCCCCCCTAAAAGAGGATGATAGACTGTAGATGGGCAGCTTCAGCCATCAGTCCACCGGGTTCACGTTCACATTGGCGGAACCTCTGAAACCCCGTCTCCCTAGATATTAGTTTGTGGACCCCATCATTTAACCATCACTTTGTTAGGCTAGTAACTCCAGCGACACAGGAATAGGGCAAACATACGCTCTCCTCTGAGTCAATGCCCCGAGAGAGAGAGAGAGAGAAACCAGCTGGATCATACTGTTATGTAAAGAGAGTTCACGGGAACAGGTTGATAACACTTTTTGTTTGATTTTGCCATTGTTGAGAGTCCGATGTTGCTTTTGTTAGTGTAAGTTTGAAATATGTTGTTTCTTTTGTATTAGAGAGAGAGAGAGGGAGGGAGAGAGAGAGAGAGAGGGAGAGAGAGAGAGAGGGGGGGGAGAACTGTTAAATGCACTTAAGAAGACAAAAAAAAAAAAATAGTTTCACAGTACAAAAGCATTTTCATTCAGTCACTGTGTGTGCAATATTTAAGCCAAAGCAACACTGCAAATCGACATACCCTCACACACACACACACACACACACACACACACACACACACACCTTATTTCATGTGACATATAATATCAGTTACCTTCATTCACCACCACCCTATCTTTTTTTTATGCAAGAAAGAAGGAACCAAAGGCCAGGAGCCCGCAAATCGTTCCTTCCAAGAAAAAAAAAAAAAACAGTACAAAAGAGGGCCAAATTCAAGATCCCTTCATTTCGAGATGCCTGGACACACTGCGTTTGAAAGACTGGAGATCATAGGAAGTAGGAAATACAGACAGAGGGAGACAGTTCCAGAGTTGACCAGTTGCATAAATGAAAGACTAGGAGTAACGGTTGAATTGCCGAGACAGTGGCGTGCTGGGGGGGGGGGGTCATGCAGGGTAAGGCATTGTCCCTGCCTGGCATCTTGTAGAGGAACGTGTCCCGCGTATACGTACCAAAAATCATGCACGAAAATTGAAAATTATGCAAATTAGGGACCTTGCAATTGATGCATTTGAGAGTTATACAGAAAAGGGATGAGAGTTTGTTGTTAGACGGGTGCTTCGCACCCGTCGTAGAGGTGGAGGGATGCAAGCACAGTTCAGAAGAGCGTGACCATTGAAGCAGCGATAGAAAAGAGATAAAGATGCAACAGTGCAGCGAAGAGACAGAGGTTGAATGAAGCCAGTAAGAGGAGGAGAGTTAATGAGGCGAAAAGCCTTTGACTCCATCCTATTGGGAAGAGCTGTATGTGGGGCGTCTCCATGCACATGAGAGTTGTACTCTACACAGGGGCGAATAAAACTCGTGTATAAAGTCAACAACTGTGCAGGGATAAAGAAGGTACGGAGTTGGCTTGGCACACCCTATCTCGTGGAAGCAGATTTTACTAGAGACGCAATATGATCCTTCCAAGATAAGTCCCGAATGAATGAAACCCCAACCATGTTCAAGGATGATGCAGGATTAAGCTGGATATTATTAAACATTAGTGGGTACTCCTGTGGAAGATTTTGTCGGGGTGATAGGTGTAAAAACTGAGTTTTCGATGCATTAAAAACAACAAAATTATTTTTACCCCAGTCAGAGATACAAGCCAAGTCAGACATTAGGTGTGCCATGGCCTCATCCCCTGTTTGTTGAAGTAACTGCTGAGATGGACGTTGCGAGAACCGATTGGAAACGTGAAAGGTGGAATCATCAGTGTACGAGTGGATAGGGTTATATGTACAGCTTAGAAGGTAATTGATGAATAAAAGGAAGAGAGTTGGTGATAGGACAGAGCCCTGAGGAACACCACTGTTGATAGATCTAGAAGAACGATGACCGTCTACAACAGCAGCTATAGAATGACCAGAAAGGAAGCTACAGATGAAGGCACAGATAGAAGGATAGAAACCGTAAGAGGGCAGTTTGGAAATTAATGATTTATGCCAGACTCGATCGAAAGTCTTTGGGGTGTCAAGTGCAATGGCAAAGCTTTCGTCAAAATCCCGAAAAGAGGATGACCGGGAGTCTGAAAGGTCGGTAAGAAGATCGCCAGTGGAGCGTCCCTGATGGAACCCATACTGACGATCAGAAAGAAGGTTGTGATAGGAAAGATGCTTTAAAATTTTCCTTTTAAGAATTGACTCAAAAACTTTTGAGACACAGGATGTTAAAGCAATTGGACGATAGTTAGAGGGTTGGGGATGGTCACCTTTCTTTGGGACTGGCTAAATGAGAGCAAACTACCGACAAGAGGGAAAGGTACAAGTTGATAGACAAAGGCGAATGAGTTTGCCTTGGCAGGGTGTAAACACAGAAGCACAGTTCTTGAGGACAACAGGAGGGACTCCATCAGGCCCATATGTGTTGTTAGTATTAAGGCCAGTGGTGGCAGAAAATACATCAGCTGAAGAAATTTTAATGTCAGCCATGAGGAAGTCAGAGGGGGGAAGTGATGGAGGAACAGCATCGGAATCGTCTAAGGTGGAATTGGAAGAGAAAGTCTGAGCGCTTTATCAGTAGAAGAAATAGCTACAGAGCCATCAGAGTAGAAATGAGGAGGGAAGGATGATGAAGTAAAGTTGTTAGAATGGTTTTCGGCAAGGTGCCAGAAGGAGCGGGAAGAATTCGAGTTGGAGAGTTGAGGGCATTTAATACAGATGAAATTATTTTTAGCAGAGTGAAAAACAGACTTAGCACAATTCTGGGCAGAAACATAAACAAGATGTGATTCAGGGGTGGGTTGGCTCTGGTACCTTTTATAGGCCCTCTCCTTGTTGCGGACAGCATTAGAACAAGCATGATTAAACCAAGGCTTTCTTGCATTAGTCAGAGGATATGTGAAGGGAATGTATGCGTCCATGTCTGAGAGAATATCTTCTGTAATGTGCAAAGCACACTCAGATGGCTCCCGGCCATGGAAGCAATAATCATTCCAGGGAAAATCAAAGAAGTACTGCCTGAGGGCCTCCCAATCCGCAGCTCCAAAGTGCCACTGTCGACGTTTCTTTGGGGGGTCCATAGGTCGTACCAGAGTGATAGGGCAGGTCAAGGTAATAAGATTGTGATCAGAGGAGCCCAGCGGAGAAGGAAGATTAACAGCGACAGAAGGATTAGTTGTAAGGAAGAGATCAAGTATGTTGGAGCCCTCTCCAAGGCGGTCAGGGATACAGGTAGGGTGCTGTGCAAGCAGCTCTAAGACATTAAGGATAGAAAAGATATAGGCTTGTTCACCAGGTGGATCAGTGAAAGGAGAGGAGAGCCAGAGGTGATGGTGAACATTGAAATCTCCAAGAATAGAGATTTCAGAGAAAGGAGAAATGGAAAGAATGTGTTCCATCGTAGAAGTAAGATAGTTGAAGAATTTTTCATAGTCAGTAGAATTAGGAGATAAGTAAACAGCACTGATATATTTAGTCAGAGAATGACAGGAAAGCCGAAGCCAGGGTAGAGAATTCAGAAGAATCAAGTTTAGGAACACAAGAGCAATATAAGTCATTGTGTACATATACACAACAGCCACCATTGGCTTTGAAATGTCGAATGAGTATAGAGAAAGTAGGAGGAAACAGAAAAGGGTTTGCTGTCAGTTGCCTCAGACAGCTGAGTCTCCGTCAGGAAGAGGTGAGGTTTAGAGGAGAGGTGGTGTTCGACAGAGAGAAAGGCAGAGGAAAGGCAGCGAATGTTGCAGAAATGAAGAAGTGAGTCAAACTGTGGTTCCAGGCATCTCATTGAGTCGTCACCGGGAGAGGGGCGGATGGGGGCATTTATGGTCCCCCCCCCCCACTGGGATCTCCGAGGCCTGGTTATTCTGTGCCATTTTTTATTTTTTATTTTGAAAAGGAAGTGTAGTGTGTACTGTGCATGTGGGTTGGTGTTGATAGAGAAAATTGTATTGGAGAGCATGCTGGCCTACTCTCTGGGTTACCGAAACACTGAAAAAGTTCAGTAAAAGGGATGGTCAGGAAGTAGTCCCGAGGGCTGATGAAACGGGAGCTGCAGCTCTCCCTGTCATCAGCTTTCCATCCACCCTGGGAGTACTGCCCTGCTCGACTGGTGTTAGAGTCTACTCGTATTTGCATGGTTGTATCTTTATCAGTCGGTCTTTTTGTCTCTGTCCGTCTACTTGATCTATCAGTTTGTTTATTTGTGTCTGTCTGTCCGTCTGTATACCTATCTGTCGATCTATACGTGCACATACTTAAATTCGTTTCTCCAGTTGTATCTGTCTTATGTTTGTTTAAATGTCCATCTATCTCTGTTTCTGTCTATCTGTCAATCTGTTTATCTGTATCAGTTTCTCTCTCTCTCTCTCTATCTACCTACCTACCTCCCTTCCTCCCTCCCTCCCTCCCTACCTGCCTACCTGCCTGCCTGCCTGTCTGCCTGCCTGATGCCAGACGCCTCATCAGACCTCATCAAAGGTGGCCGCGGAAAAAAAAAAAAATTGCCTCCATCCCTCTCCATCACCTCTTATCACTCCTCCACCACTCCAGGCCTCCCTCCCTCTCACACCACTCCAGGCCTAACTCTCCCCTAGCACGCCACACTAACACGCAACATTCAAACACATATCCTAACACTGTGATATATTGCCCTGCACTCTTACACACATCATAGCACATTAACACACAGCATGACATCTGTAACGCTTATCCTAACACACCCATCAATAACCTACCTTTATTACACACATCCCTTCACCCTAACACAGAGCCAAACACTGTAATACCCGCCCTAACACTCTCAGACAACCCAGATAACACACTCCACATTCTAACACCCGTCCTAACATACCCAAACAGCCAATATAACACATTCCACATTCTAACACCCATCCTGAAACACTCAGACAGCCAGTATAACACGCTGCACATTCTAACACCCATCCTAACATACCCAAACAACCAATATAACACACTCCACATTCTAACACCCATCGAAACACACGCAGACAACCCGAATAACACAGTCAGCACTCTAAAACCCTAACACAGCCTAACACCCATCCTAACTCGCCGTTTTTCCCCCTCAACAACCCAAACAACCACTATATTTCGCTTGTCCGAACTCTGACCAATACAATTTCCAATCCCGCCACACATCCGTACGTACACAGTTTCACACACACACACACACACACACACACACAGAAAGAGAAAGAGAGAGAGAGATTTGATTGATGAAGTTAGCAAGGGAGACAGCCCATACGCTTCTGATTTTAAAAAAAGGGGGAGGGGAATTTAATGATGGAAGAAATATCTTGAAAGTTTAACACATCAGTCCGATGACATCTTTAGTATTACTCTTCGCATTTAAGAACAATGTTATTCAGCTTAGGAAGGACGTTTCGTGTTCAGGGGGTTAAAGAACGCTAGAGCAGAACCCCCTCAATTTCAAGAGAGAGAAAAAAAAATAAGAAAATCAAAAATGTCTCCAAAGCTGAGTAGATTCGTCGGTAGAGAGCAGGAATGAAATACAATATATGTCTTTTTCTTTATACAGAGAGAGAGGATGAACTCAGGAAGGAAAAAGGGACTTCCATACTCCATAATACAGGTGTCCTCCATTCATTAAAAATAATCAAACAGTTGTATTGAAGGGGATGTCAAATAGAACTGATGAAATTTTAACCTCTTCAGCCCAAAGACGCCAATTTCCTCTCATTCCTTCTTCCTTTGAGGCCACCAGGCGATTTTATACAGCTCAGAAAGAGTTGTGAAGGGATTAATTATTCTGTATTTGACCCTCACAGACAGAAAAGTCTCCCCTTGAATGTCTTTACCTGCTGTGTATGTCTGTCAGTCTATGAGACAGTCTATCTATTTACCTGTCTATGTCAGTCTGTGCATCTAGCTATCTATCTGTCTTTGTATGTCAGTCTGTATCTATCTATCTGTCTGTCTGTGTATGTCAGTCTGTGTATCTGTCTGTCTATGTGGTATATATATTTCGGTACATTTATTCATTCAGTTCATAGGAGACCTAACAACTCGCATTATCTTTTATTTTTATCCTCGACTCTACTCACTGCACACGTATTCCTCAGTAATCCTATTTTTATTGCTCTTCTACGTGACTTTTGGCTCTCTTGTCGTATCAGAGTGTCACATCCGTAGGTCAGGGAAATCCTCTTGCAGCCTCCACATTAAGACTTAGTAAATAATAATAATAATAATAATAGCAATGATAATAATCTTAACCATCGAAATAATGATGATTAAAAAGCCATTCCCTTGTCATCACCACCACCACCACCACCACCACCACCCTGACCTGTTTTCCAATCTAATAACACCAATTATCCATAAATAAAATTCGAGATTAGGTTAAGGGAAATTTTGAGTTAAACATGCAAATATGCCCAGAGTCGGACACATTAAAAAAAAAAAAAAAAAAAATTACATTCCATCGGTGACCGTGCCGGGTTGATAAAAAAAAAAAAAAAAAAGTTTCCTGGCGAGGGACAACTCATAAATGAATAATGGTGCTAGCTCCAACGAGAGAGAGAGAGAGAGAGAGAGAGATTCTCTTTGTGCAGTGTCAGCTTCTGTTGTTGTATAAAAAATGATGAAAGCACCATGACAGTTCAGAACAAGGAATCTCTACTCTTCTTTCGTTGAACTTTCTGCAAAACAAATCTTGAAATTCTCTCTCTCTCTCTCTCTCTCTCTCTCTCTCTCTCTGGGGGGGGGGGGCCAGCAGAAGGTGGCATTGTGGAGAACAGGAGTGGATTGATCGGGTTGGAAGGTTGGCAGAGAGAGAGAGAGGGAGGGAAAGGGGGAGGGGGACAACTGACACCAAGAAAATTACATTAATTCATTGACGGGTGTGAGGTAGCAGAGAGAGAGAGAGAGAGAGAGGAGCGAAGTGAGACTGATTGAATAGGTGAGAGAGAGGGATTTAGGAGGGGGGGAATGGTATAGGACCAACGAGAGAGAGAGAGAGAGAGAGGAGGGGGGGGGTTGATATGGTGAGATAAATCGAGAGGGGAACATAAGCCGCCTGAGTAAGATATGTGAGGGAAGAATGGAGAAAGAGCTGAAGGGTATAAATGAAGAGAGAAAGTGAGTGAGTTTGGAGAGAGAGAAAATCCGTGCGACTTATGCTTGTCCCCGCATGCTCAGCATTTTCTTATATATTTCAGTTATAGAATTCCGGGGAGGGGAGAGAAAGGAGAGGGAGGGAGGGAAACGAGGGTACGGACAGGGGAGGAGAAGAGGGGAGAGGAAGAGGATTAGGAAGGGGAGAGAGAGAGAGAGAGAGGCAGTGAGAGCAAGAAGAAAAGTCTTTGTGAGAGTGGAATTTGGTGAGAGTGATTGAGAGTGGCATTTTGAGCCTGAGGAAACGAGACAGAAAGAGAGAGAGAGAGAGAGAGAGAAAGAATTTCCCTTTCTTTTCTATTCCCATGTATACCCGGATCTTGGGAGTTGACATGTGCACGTGTAGGTGCATACATGTGTAACTAAAGCTGCTGAGTCACGTATGCACGGAAACTTATGCACAGGACCCTGTGACACACACACACACACACACACACACACACACACACACACACACACACACACACACACACACACACACTCTCTCTCTCTCTCTCTCTCTCTCGCTAGCTAGCTATCTCTATATTCATCTATCCATCAATCACTCTACAGTATATGTGTACGAGTATGTGTGTATGTATGTATGTATCCATAATAATGTATGTATGTATGTATGTATCCGTAAGTATATATGTATGTATCTGTGTGTATCAGTGTACATACATTCATACATACACATATTTACACACCTGCCTACATCTACCGTATAATTGTACTTAAATGTGTGTATATGTCTGTCTGCTGCTCGTCTGTGTGTTTCTTTGCCGGTTCTTCCTCCTTCCTCTCATGTCTTCTTTCCCCTGTTACCTCTCTCACCATTCCTCGTTCCTCCCTTTCCTCTGTATCCTCTTGCTTCACTTCTTTGTCTCCACCTTACCTCCCCCCCCCCTTTCTCTCTCCACTGCACCTTATGTCTCTTTTCTCACACTCCCCTACCCCCCGTCTCTTTCTCACACTCCCCCCCCCCCCGTCTCTTTCTCACCCCCCCCCCGTCTCTTTCTCTAGCCTTCTTCTTGCTCACACTTAATTAAATAACTTGGTTCAGTCATCCAGTTTGTTCTTATGTCGGCTAATTTCATTCTCTCTCTCTCTCTCTCTCTCTCTCTCTCTCTCTCTCTCTCTCTCTCTCTCTCTCTCTCTCTCTCTCATTGCCATTTAATTTTTTTTTTCACTGGACGTTTTAATATAATGATAATTAGTTCTATATTTTGTCTGTGCCTCTAATTGATGACTTCCGTGTGTGTGTGTGTGTGTGTGTGTGTGTGTGTGTGTGTGTGTGTGTGTGTGTGTGTGTGTGTGTGCGCGCGCGCATGCATGCATGCATGCACTTCATTTTGTCTTTCTCATTTTTCTTGCCTCCAGTCCCTTTACCTTTTCTGTTCCATGTCTAGTCTCTCTCTCTCTCTCTCTCTCTCTCTCTCTCTCTCTCTCTCTCTCTCTCTCTCTCTCTCTCTCTCTCTCAAGCACACACACATACACATCCATCGTTATCTGTACTTTTTCTCCCCTCTTGCTCTTTATTTCCAAGTTTCCTCTCTTCGTCTTGTAGTATTATATCTCTTCCCTTATGTCTTTCCCCCTATCTCTCGCTCCTCCTCCTCTCTCTCTCTCTCTCTCTCTCTCTCTCTCTCTCTCTCTCTCTCTCTCTCTCTCTCTCTCTCTCTCTCTCTCTCTCCTCTTTTCATGTTTTAATTCCTCCTCTTTTCTCCATTCTCTCTTATTGCCCTTTCCTCATTTTTTCCCCTTTCCTGTCTTCGTTTCATTTTTTCTTTATCTTCTCTGACTCTCCTTCTGCCTGTCATTCGCTTTTCTTTTCTCCTTTTTCGTTCCTCCCCGTAGGTTCATTTTTTCATTTTTTCTTTTTTCTAAGTCTCCGTCCATTTATGTATCCTTTTCCCTCAGTTTCTTGCGACTTGGACCCGTGTTCTTATCGGTTAAAGGTCCCTAACACCTATTCCTAAGCGATTTATTTAACTTATTGCACCGTACTGTTCTGTTCCGTGTTGTATAATTCCGTCAAGTATCTCCATACTCTGCACAAATAACGTACGAAAGGATATTAACCAGTCATATTCTGAAAATAAATTGCTAAAGAAAAGATGTTAGGGAGCCTTCTTACCCGACGAGAATAAAGGCCTTGGACCGTATTCAAGTCTGTGTACCTTGACAATAAAGACGATTTTAGTGTGTGAATATAATTTAAACTTACGTAATAACAGACAGTGTGAAATATACCTAATTAGGTTGTTTTCGTCTCTCTCTCTCTCTCTCTCTCTCTCTCTCTCTCTCTCTCTCTCTCTCTCTCTCTCTCCAATTCCATACTTTTCGTCCTGTGTTCCTTTTTCCTTTTATCCCTCCCCCCTTCCTTCCTCTCTTCGCTCCTGCTCCTTTCATGTTACCTTTTTCCCCATTCCTTCTCTCTCTGTTCTTCCCTCCCTCCAAATCTTAGTCCTTCTCTTCCCTCTCTCCTCGCCTTTCTCTCTCCCTCTCTCCTCGCCTCTCTCTCTCCCTCTCTCCCCTCTCATCGTGTTACCTATCTACCCTTTCCTTTTCTGTATTGTTTTTCCCCCTTTCTCCTTTTCTTAGTTTCTTTCTCGTTATTCTCCCCTCTTTTTACACTTTTTCCATCTTTTGTGTCTCTCCTCTCTCCTATCTTTCCCTTTCTTTAATATGCTGTTTATTTTCGCTCCATCTTTCTTTTATCATTCCCATTCTTCTCTTCCCCCTCCTCCTCCCCCCTGTCTCTCTCCTCTCTTTCTCCTCTTTCAACTTCTCCCCCTTCCTCCCCTTTCTTACACCCTCTCCTCCTCCTCCTCCTCCTTCTCCTCCTCCTCCTCCTCCTCCTCCTCCTCCTCCTCTTCCTCCTCTCTGCTCTTACCTTTGCTTACGTTTTCTTCCCCCCCCCTCTCTCTCTCTCTCTCTCTCTCTCTCTGCCCTCGTTCATGATTCCCGTTTCATCATTCCTTCTCTTTTTCATCCCTCCTTGTATGACCTCACCTTCCTCTTTTTCTCTCTTTTCATATTTTCTCTCTCTTCTCTCATTCTTTCTCTCATCCTTCCCTCAAGTCTCTCTTCTATTTCCTCCTCCTCCTCCCTTTCTCATTTTATTTTTCTCTTTCTCATTTTTTCTTTCATATACCCACTTTCTTAATGCCGTCTCTACCCTTCCTTCACATATCTCTCTTCTTCCTTTGATCATTACTCCGTCCTAATTCTTTCCTTCTCTCTCTCTCTCTCTCTCTCTCTCTCTCTCTCTCTCTCTCTCTCTCTCTCACACACACACACACACACACACACACACACACACACACACACACCTTTCATATTCCTCTCATGCGCCTTCATACCTGTTATCTTTTATCATCCCTTCCTTCAGACTTTCTTTCCTCTTATCTTCCGCCACCCCTCCTCTCCTTCGCTCCCCTCCCCCTCTCTTTCTGTCGCTCGCTTTCCTCCCCTCCTCCTCCTCCTCCTCCTCTCTTTCTCTCTTTTCCATCCCGTCACCGTTTCTCCATTTACTCTCTTCTACGTATTGTCTCTTTATTTTTTCCCTTACACATTCACTGGATTAGCTGTATTTCCATTGTCCTCTCCTCCTCTTTATTCTCTTTTTTATCTTCTTCAGTTGTTTCCTCATTTCCTTACGTCTCCTTTTAACCATCTCTGTTCTGTCTTCCCTTCCCTTCCCTTCCCTTCCCTTCCCTTCCCTTCTCTTCCCTTCCCTTCTCTTCTCTTCTCTTCTCTTCTCTCTCTCTCTCTCTCTCTCTCTCTCTCTCTCTCTCTCTCTCTCTCTCGCTTATTTAATTTCACGCCCTTGATGCCGTGAACAGGGGTGGAAAGGCAGGTGTGCGTAGTTACAGGTAATGAGGAACCAGATGTTGATTGTTGTGGGCAGGTGTGGGGTGTAGGTGTGTTGAAGCCGGTGTAAGTGTATGTAGGTGTGTCGGTTCAGGTGTATGTAGGTGTGTAAGTATGTGTATGTAGGTGTTTAAGTATGTGCAGGTGTGTCGGTTCAGGTATATGTAGGTATGTAAGTATATGTATGTAGGTTTTTAGATATGTGTAGGTATGTCGGTTCAGGTGTAAGTAGGTGTGTAAGTATGTGTATGTAGTGTTTAAGTATGTGTAGGTGTGTAGGTTCAGATGTATGTAGATGTGTAAGTGTGCGTAGGTGTGTAGGTTCAGGTGTATTTATTATATAAGTCTGTGTGTGTAGGTGTAGGGATATGATGTGTCAGTAGGTAGGCTATGGATGTAGGCAGGTGTGGAGAGCAGATGTCTAAATGAAATGTAAGCAGGTGTTTATACTCGTATCTGTGTTAGTTTAGGTGAATGTGAGTGTTCTGGTGTAGGTGTATGTGGGTGTGTAGTTGCAGGTGTTTGAATTGAAGGTATTAGCAGGTGTGAAGGTGAGGTAGTAGTGTGAGGTGTTGAGGTAGGTGTGAGGGGAAGAGTGATAGTAGGGAGGTGTGTAGTTTGGTGGTAGTGTAAGTGTATTGGAAGGTGTAGAGTAAAAGTTATGCATAATTGTGTGGAGGTGAGAGAGGCAGGTGTATTGGTGTGGGTGTGACAGGTGTATAGATGTACGAGTACAGTAGGTGCGACAGGTGTAAGCAAGTGTGAAGGTGTAGGTGTAGATGTGACAAGTGTAGGCAGGTGTTTAGATGTAGGTATGACAGGTGTAGGCAGGTGTGTAGGTATAGGTGACAGGTGTAGTTAGGCGTGTAGGTATATCAGGTGTAGGCAGGTTTATGTGTAGGTATAACAGATGAAGACGTGTAGGTACGAGTAGAGGTGACAGGTGTTGGCAGGTGTGTAGGTGTAGGTTGACAGGTGTCTAGGTGTAGGTTGACATGTAGGCAGGTGTGTAAGTGTAGGTTGACAGATGTAGGCAGGTGTGTAGGTGTAGGTTGACAGGTGTAGGCAGGTGTCTACGTGTAGGTTGACATGTAGGCAGGTGTGTAGATGTAGGTTGACAGGTGTAGGCAGGTGTGTAGGTGTAGGTTGACAGGTGTAGGCAGGTGTGTAGGTGTAGGCAGGTGTGTAGGTGTAGGTGACAGGTGTAGGCAGGTGTGTAGGTGTAGGTGACAGGTGTAGGCAGGTGTGTAGGTGTAGGTGACAGGTGTAGGCAGGCGTGTTGGGTACAGAGCAAAAACTGTGACTCCGAATATAAGTTTATCCCCAATAACCTCCTCGCCTTCCCACCTTTACTACCGGGAAATACTTACCTAGTTGTACCCGCGTCTCCTGTGACCTCACCTGGGTTGCCTAGGGAAACAACCCTCTCATGATGGGCATAATTCTCTCTCTCTCTCTCTCTCTCTCTCTCTCTCTCTCTCTCTCTCTCACCATCTTCTTCCCCCTTCCTAATCACCTTCTCCCCCCCCCCTTTGCAATCTAATCTCGCCCAGCTGGAAACTTTAGGCAACCTGGAGCCCGTTTTCTGTTCGGAACTCGTTTTCTGTGCTTTCTTGACGAGCGGGGTGTAAATTAATTTGATAGACCCTATAAATGATACGGATTGATTGGGAAGTTAGGCCCAAATGCGATGGAGAGAGAGAGAGATTTTTTTCGCACTTATGTACCTTTCCTCCCAACCTAATCACGTAAATGTGGACCATGACTGATTTTATGTGTGTTATGGGAGAGAGAGAGAGAGAGAGGGGGATTTTTTTTTTTTTTAGCACTGGTTTATGTACTTTTCCTCCCAGCCCAATCAAGTAAATGTGGTCCATGGCTGTTGGTACGATGTTTCAGTAGTATTGAAAGTGCTCGTCTCTCTCTCTCTCTCTCTCTCTCTCTCTCTCTCTCTCTCTCTCTCTCTCTCTCTCTCTCTCTCTCTCTCTCTCTCTCTCTCTCTCTCTCTCTCTCTCTCTCTCTCTCTCTCGCTCTGTCTCTCTCTCTCTCCTGGGTAATTATCCTATCAAGTATTTGTTATTGTTCTCTTACTTTTCTTTACAAGTTTCCTTTTAAATGCTTTCATTTTCCTGCTGTTTTTTTCATTTTTTAAATCCCGGAAGAGACCATTATCCCTTCAAGCCACTGTTATTGATCTATGACTCAAAAGTTTCCATTTGCTTTCTTGTTTTTCCTTCCCTCCATTTTCTCTTTCTTTTTCATTTTCATTCTTTTTTCTTTATCCCGGGAGAGGCCATTATCCCTTCAGATCAATCTTTGGTCTGTCTTTCCCTTATCAGGTTTGTAATAGTTCTTTGTTTTTTTCCTGTCATTCCTCTCTTTCTGTCCTTTCATGTCTTTTTTCCCCTTTTTTCTTTTCTCATTTTTATTTTTATTTTTTGTCTTTTTCCCCTTTTTTCATTTTCTTTCATCTTTTCTCATCTTTATTTTTATTTCTTGTCTTTTTTTTCCCTTTTTTCTTTTTTTTCTTTTCTCATTTTTATTTTTATTTCTTTGCCTTTTTTCCCTTTTTTCTTTTTCTTTCATCTTTTCTCATTTTTATTTTTCTTGTCTTTTTTCCCTTTTTTCTTTTTCTTTCATGTTTTCTCATTTTTATTTTTATTTCTCGTCTTTTTTCCCTTTGTTTCTTTTTCTTTCATGCCCTTTTCCCTTTTTTCTTTTTCTTCCACGTCTTTTATTCTTTTTTTCTATTTCTTTCATGTCTTTACCTCCTTTTCTCTATTTCATGTCTTTCTTTCCTTATTTCTTTTCTTTCAGGTCTTTTTTTTCCTTTTTTCTTTCAG
This sequence comes from Coenobita brevimanus, assembly GCF_032717465.1. Lineage (NCBI taxonomy): Eukaryota > Metazoa > Arthropoda > Malacostraca > Decapoda > Coenobitidae > Coenobita > Coenobita brevimanus. The sequence continues at coordinate 47,656,613 of NC_137063.1, read as the reverse complement.
GTCTTTTTTCTTTTTCTTCATGCTTTTTTCTTTCTTTTCTTGTATATCTTTTTTCGGTTTTCTTTCATTTCTTTTTTTCCGTTTTCTTGTCTATTTTCTTTCTTCTTTTTTCTTTCGTCTTTTTCCTTTTTTCCTTTGCCTTCATTTTTCGTTTTTTTATTTTCCTGTCTTTTTCTTTTTCTTTCATCTCTTTTCCTTTTTTCTTTTGCTTTCATGTCTTGCTTTCCTTTTTAATTTTTTCCTTTTTTCCTTTTGTTTCTTTTTTCTTTTCTTTTTTGTTTTTTTCCTTTTCTCTTTTTCTTTCGTCCTTTTCTTTTTCTTTCATGTCTGCATTTTCTTTTTTTTTTCTTTTTCTTGTCCTTTTTCCTTTTTTTTTATTCTTTCAAGTCTTTTTCCTTTTCTTTTTTCGTTTTTTTTAATTTTTATTTTTCTTTCTTTTTTCTTTTTCATTCATGTCTTCCTTTTTTCTTTTTCTTTCATATATTTTTTCCTTGTTTCTCTTTCTTTATTTTTTCCTTTTTTCTTTTTCTTGCGTTTTCCTTTTTTCGTTTTCTTTCGTCTTTTTTCTTTTTCATTCATGTCTTTTTTTTTTTTCCTTATTTTTTTTCTTTCTTGTCTTTTTTTGTGCCAGACTTTCGCACCATCTTGTTTCTTTCCCTCCCCAAACCAGTGTAAATATTATTGCTCTCTCTCCTGACCTCTGTGACTAGTGTTTTTACCTGCCCTTCTCTGGCTGGCGTTGACTATTTTTCCCCGCCTCTGTGTGTGTGTGTGTGTGTGTGTGTGTGTGTGTGTGTGTGTGTGTGTGTGTGTGTGTGTGTGGAGAGAGAGAATAACCTTGCAGTGTTCACAAAGGGACGTTATTTCAGCCATCGGGAAGGACATGATAAGGAAGTTGTAAAATTGCAGTATCTTCCTATCTCTGTAAATCCTGAAAAAATAATTGTAACTTGCGAGAGGAAAAAATTAATTGTAAGTTACGAAGGGGGAAATGTCTCTGTAAATCCTGTAAAAATAATTGTAAACGTCTAAATCCTGTGAAAATGATTGTAAACGTCTGTAAATCCTGTAAAAATAATTGTAAACGTCCAGATCTTGTAAAAATAATTGTAAGCGTTTGTAAATTCTGTAAAAATAATTGTAAACGTCTGTAAATCCAATTGTGTACTTCCAAATCCTGTAAAAAAATATTGTAAGCGTCTGTAAATCCTGTAAAAATAGTTGTAAACGTCTAAATCCTGTAAAAATAATTGTAAGCGTCAGTAAATCCTGTATAAACTATTGTAAACGTTTGTAAATCCTGGAAAAATAATTGTAAACGTCTGTAATTCCTGGAGAAATAATTGTAAACGTCAGTAAATCTTGTAAAAATAATTGTAAACGTCTGAAAATCATGTAAAAATAATTGAAGGTCGTGGCAGGCTAGCTTTGACGTTATTTGCCTGGCTAGGTGTGTGTGTGTGACTGTCCGCATTGTGTTCACAAGGGGGCTATTCTCGTTGAGGTTCCCTAAAATATTTGTGTCCACTGCGGAAGGAAAGAGAAAAAGGTAGAGAAAACGTGGTGCGAGAAAGGGAAAGTGGAGGTGAGACAGAGAGGAAATAGAGTTGAACAAGAGGTGGGATAGAGAAGGGGTAGAGTTGAACAGGACTGGGATAGACAGGAAATAGAGCTGAATAAGAGCTGGGATAGAGAGGAACTGGAAATGAACATGAGCTGAGATAGACAGGAAATGGAATTGAATAGGAGCTGGGGTAGACAAGAAACTAGGAGTTGAATTAGGCAGGCAGCATTGACGCTCAAACGTATGACATTTCCATATTGCTTTACTTACTGGTCGATACATGTGTTTTCTTCATGAAAAAATATCACAAACAGACAAGCTAGGGAGCCCTTTGAAACTGAGCTCTTCCCGTCCGATAATATTCATAATTGCCCACACAGGGATGGATATCTTGCAGTCTGGTGGTTCTGCGTCCTTTTATGTGTGTGTGTGTGTGTGTGTGTGTGTGTGTGTGTGTGTGTGTGTGTGTGTGTGTGTGTGTCTTTTTTACACTAATGGGATATATAAGTAATTTCCAGTGCCTAAATTGAAGCTCTGAAAAAGATGTCACGAGAGATATCACCCATAGGTACAGTCGCCACCAAAAGTCTTGTCGCTTCTCCTGTTGCTGTCTTAGTGGAACTGGAAAACAGCTTCGTCAAATCGCAGCAATGTACAAAAATAATATAAAGAAAATCGTTGTCGGTTGTTGCGAACGTACGTGACTGATATTTCGAAGTCCAAGGAGAGAGCCACAGGAAAAGTGACAGGACATTTGGCGCCGGTAGTACTTGCACAGAAATTCCCAGGCCAGTTGGTCCGGAATTAAATTAGTGTAGATAAGGTTGGTTTGTCCGTGGCAACGATAGTCGGAAAAGAGAGAGAGATTACCAAGGACATACCTGTAGAAAAAAAAAAAAATGCTTTGTGATGTGTAAAAAGAGTCTGGACGGAAATCATGATCAGCAGGAAATACGGTACAAAGAGAGCTGAGACGGAAATTGAGCTTTAAGAGGAAATGGAATGATAGGAGAGAGAGGGAGACTGATCTAGTTGTTACGTGGAAGATGAAGGAAAACTTGGAAGGAAAGGAAGAAAAAAAGAATATTGAAGGGAGTCGGTCACCAGTAAGTTTTCGCCAGAGGAAATGAGTTTGGGTCAGTTTAATGTCTTTTCTGGCGCAGTTGGATGGCAGTGTGGAGTGACGGCAGTTTGGCCTCGAGTTTGACCAGGTTTTGCGGGAATGTCAGGCGGTTTGGGCGGCCTTGTGGAATCTGGGCGGTATTTGAGGAGTTTCGGGGAGTGCTGGGCGGATTTTCGGGCGGTGTCTGAGGTTGGCTTGGGTGGTGTTTGGCGTGTTTTTTTTTTTTTGTCCTTGGGGGGGGGTATTTGACGTTTTCTTGGGTGTGTTAATTGGTTTTTCTGCGAAGTTTTTTGGGTTGTCTTTGGGGTGGTTTGGGCTTTTTTTTTTTTTTTTCTGTTGGGGTCCTGTTTAATGACTTAATGGTGTTTGGCTTTATTGTCGCTGTCTGATATCTTAGTGATGTTTGGCCTTTTTTTTCATGTGTGTGTGTGTGTGTGTGTGTGTGTGTGTGTGTGTGTATTTGTGGGTGCTTAGTGCTACAATTATCCCTAATGGGTGGAACAGCGCTCGACCACACCACCTACACCCACACTCATTCACGCTTGATGCCCATTCACATACACACATTCACTTTCATTCACGCACATTTTCCCGTACACATCTACAATTACATCCATTCAAGCTCATAGATACACCCACATTCACATAGTCACACACACATTTCCCCACGCACGTTTACACTCACACATAGTCAACATTGCAGTCTCATACTCACACATACATACATACATACAGTACATACATTCATACCCACACATTCACATACATACATACACATTTACACCCATGCACATAATTACAATCAACGCATATTTACACATTTTTACACAGATTTATATACTCACACGTTCACCAACGAAGGTACACAGTTACACACATTCATATACTCACACTCAGGTATGTAGACCCACACATTCCCATACTAACGTACACATTTACACAAACACATTTTCACAGTCAGACATATACCCACACATTCACGTACTTACACATTCACATAGACAAACTGATATATATATATATATATATATATATATATATATATATATATATATATATATATATATATATATATATACCCACGCATTCACATACTTTGATACACATTTACACACATTCATATACTCATGCGTAGGTAACATACTCACACATTCACATAGCAGATACACATTCACACACAGTAACATACTTTCACCCTAATAATATACATTCACATATTTACACATTTACACACATTCACACACGGTATCATACTCACACATCAACCCTCCACTCTGACAACACCTGGCCATTACCTGAAGAGATAGGTTTAAGGGAGTCTTCGTGAGGTGAGAAGAACGATGATATAATTAGAATGCTTTCCTTCTCTGCTGCAGGTATTTGACGGTGTTATGTGTTAAGTTGAAGAAAGTAGTGTTGGTGAAGTTATTTAGAGAGAGAGAGAGAGAGAGAGAGAGAGAGAGAGGTTCATTGTAAAATGCTGGAAGTGTTGGTTGGAGTTTTAATGAAGTGAACTTGTTTGAATAATGAGTTAATTAACACGGGGGAAAACAGCACTTCAAGTGAGAGAGAGAGAGAGAGAGAGAGAGAGAAAGAGAGAGAGGTGGCATTGTATGAGGGTGAAAGAAGTGATGTTTGAGTAGTAGCGAAGGGAACGTTTGAGATGTGTGTGTGTGTGTGTGTGTGTGTGTGTGTGTGTGTGGTGAAAGAAGTGTTGTTTGAGTGCTATTGAAGAGAACCTTTGTGAAAAATGAGAGAGAGGAGGGAGAGAGAGAGAGAGAGAGAGAGGAGGGGGGGAAGGTGTTGAAAGAAGTGTTGTTTGAGTGCTAATGATGTGAACCTGTGTGAATAATGAGTTCGTTAACACGTGGCTGTCAAAACAACGCCTCATACAAAGATTCCAGGTAGGGGAGAGAGGAGAGGGAGAGGTAAAGGAGGAGGAGGAGAGGGGAAAGGAAAGGGACGGGTGAAGGAGGAGAAGGAGGAGGGGGGAGAAGAGAGGGAGGGGTGAAGAAGGAGGTGGGGGGAGAGAAAAGGAAAAGGTGAAAGAGGAGGAGGGGGGAAAGGAAAGGGAGAGGTGAAGGAGTAGGAGGGGGGGAAAGGAAAGGGAGGAGTGAAGGAGGAGGAGGGGGGAGAGAAATCGAGGGGTGAAGGAGGAGGAGGAGGGGGGAGAGAAAGGGAGGGATGAGGGGGACGGGATTGGAAATGGAGGAGGGAGGAGGAGGAGGATGAGGGGAATGGAGTTGGAGGAGGAGGAGGGAAAGAATGAAGGAGGAAGAGGTGGTGAAAGGCGGGAGAAGTTATGGAAGAGAACTAAAAGGGATGGAGGTGGGGGGGAGGGAGAAGAGTGAAAAAAGAGGAAGAGGAGGAGGCGAAAAAGAAAAAGAACTGATGTAGAAGGAAGAGGAGGAAATGGACTGGTGGAGAGGGAGGAGGAGGAAGGAAGAAAGAAAGGAAGGAGAGCTGGTGAAAGCAGGAAAAGAGGAACTTAGAGAAGGAAAATTAGAAGAACGAGGACGAGAGGGAAAAAGGGGAAGAAAGAGGAGGAGGAAGGAGGGAAAATTTATTGATTATCACCTACTGACGGCTCTTTTATCGTCCATTGGTTTTGTGGGAAATAATCGGGTAATAAGATCAGAGAACCACCCATTTTTACCCCATTATTTACGGTATTTTCTGTTAATATATTCCAAAAGGCAGGGCGCCCATTTCCTGCCCATTTATATCCCATTATTTTGTGAACATTGGACACGGTGGGAAAGAGGCCAGACACATTGGCTCCGGAGGGAGAGAGAGAGAGAGCTAGCATCACCGTGACTGTGTGTGTTTGTGTGTTCAAGAGAAAATCTGTTTACCAGTCTCCCATTCTCTCTCTCTCTCTCTCTCTCTCTCTCTCTCTCTCTCTCTCTCCATCTTGATTTTTTGACCTCTTTCCCCTATCCAATTTTCTACCTCATTTCTGTCCTTCCATTTTTTCATTCCGTTCCTTCTCTCTCTCTCTCTCTCTCTCTCTCTCTCTCTCTCTCTCTCTCTCTCTCTCTCATTATTTTTGCAGCTAAATACTTTTTGTCATTGTTTTCGCACGGTGGGATTCCATTTACGTGTGTTTTCGTGATTGATTGATTGTGTGTGTGTGTGTGTGTGTGTGTGTGTGTGTGTGTGTGTGTGTGCGTGTGCGTGTGTGTATTCGCATGTGAGTGGATCTGTCTGTCTCTCCCACCTGACTCCATGTGCGTCAGAGATTTGCATATTTATACAGTTGAGACGAAATACACACACACACACACACACACACACACACATACTTTATACCTTCAAGATTTTGCATAGTCAAACAAATTGGGAATGAGATCTGTATGCTCTCTCTCTCTCTCTCTCTCTCTCTCTCTCTCTCTCTCTCTCTCTCTCTCTCTCTCTCTCTCTCTCTCTCTCTCTCTCTCTCTCTCTCTCAGATTGTCATAATCAAAGGAACACCTAGCCACACTCACCTGCCGAGACAGAGAGACAGACAGACAGAACTGTTGATGTATGCGTGTGCTCATATCCATCTTGTGTGTGCCTATGCTAAGTCTTGAGAGAGAGAGAGAGACGTCATGAGTTCCATTCCTGTCATCTCATTTGAATATGCTCCCTTGAGATGAAGTGTGTGGGTAATGACATGCATGCAGGCAGTCTGTGTAGGATGAGGTCAGGTGTATAATAGTCACCTATGCTATATATGGATGTATTTAGTTAAGTATAGACAAATACATATATATACATACATACATACATACATCATACATATATACCATACATACATACAGTACATACATTTATACATACATTCCTTCATACATCATACATATATACCATACATACATACAGTACATACATTTATACATACATTCCTTCATACATCATACATACATACATGTACGTACATCCGTCATATACATCTAAATTAATAGATTGATAGAATTACATGCGAAAGTCTTTAGATTGTGTATATATAGAACCTCTGTAGCTGTAGTTACAAATCTAGGTAGGTATATTCAGTTACCTTTAGGCATAGTATGAACACAGTTAACTGAGCTTTTTCGTGGACATATGTAATAATTAAAAAAATATATGTATTTGCACGTATCTCATCTCCGATCAGTTACCGTTTATTTTTTTTAGTAACGTAAATGCGGCTCATATTTCAGTTACGTGGATAAAATATATGTGCCAGTCACGCGTATTTCCCAGTTATAATGATACCAGAAAAGAACCTCATTACTTAGAGTGGGTTAACAGTGACGTTGTAGGGGTATAGATGTTGTAGTGCGTGTTCCTTAGCGATTTGTTTCATTTCTTATACCATGCAGTTTTTTATGCTTATATATCATTTAATGTCAGCGTTGTTTGAATCTAACATTCAGGTACAATAGGATACGGAAGTGTAATGAAAACCGCATAGGATGGGGTGTAATGGAATTCAGAGCTACATGGATACGAACCGAAATAAATATAACTACATAACACAGAAAACTGCCCTCAGGAAATTTTTACTTTTTCCCAGTTCTAGGAAATGGAATAAATAATGGAGATAGTCCGTGTGTTATTTGATGGAAGAGGGCATTGTGTGTGTGTGTGTGTGTGTGTGTGTGTGTGTGTGTGTGTGTGTGTGTGTGTGTGTGTGTACTCCGCATGATTAAACACAAACGCTTTCACGTGTAGTCACGCAGGTATGCATACACATACACACATACTTACCCACATAGGAGCTTATCCCTTGCCCAAACACACACTACAACTAGTTCTACACATAAAAGCGCTCTCTCTCTCTCTCTCTCTCTCTCTCTCTCTCTCTCTCTCTCTCTCTCTCTCTCTCTCTCTCTCTCTCTCTCTCTCTCTCTCTCTCTCTCACACACGTAGCGACCGAGTTTGCTCAAGCCCAATTTTTTTTTTTAGGCCAACCAGCCTTCAGTGTCAGGATAGAGAGATGTTGCTGGGAGGCTGCTGCTGCTGCTGCTGCTGCTGTGTGTGTGTGTGTGTGTGTGTGTGTGTGTGTGTGTGTGTGTGTGTGTGTGTGTGTGTGTGTGTGTGTGTGTGTGTGTGTGTGTGTATTGAGTGTTTTTCCCGTGTATCCTTTTTCGAAAGTTTTTGGATGTGTTCCTGTCGAGAGAAGTGGTTTTGAGTGTTTGGTGGAGTGTGTGCGTTGATGTCGTGTTGGGTGGAGAGAGGTCTGTGTTGTGCGACGGGGTGAAAGGGGAAGCTGAGGGTGGAGAGTTGGAGTTGAAAGTGCGGAAAGGGCTTGGCGAGGACAAAGTGGTGATGGCGGCGGTGGTGGTGGTGGAGGGTGAGGATGGAGAGTTGGAGTTGAGAGTACGAGAGGGAATGGGTGAGGAGAGATTAGTCGTGTTGCTGGCGGTAATGGAGAGTGAAGGTGGTGTTGAGAATGGGGGTGGTGATGGGTGAGGATAGAGTGGTGGTGTTGATGGTGGAGGATGAGGGTGGAGAGTGATGCTGTGGTGATGATGGTGGTGGTGGAGGATGAGGGTGGAGAGTGATGTTTTGGTGGTGGTAGTGGTGGAGGATGAGGGTGGTGAGTGATGTGGTGGTGGTGGTGATGGAGGATGAGGGTGGAGAGTGTTGTGGTGATGGTGGATGAGGGTGGAGAGTGATGTGGTGGTGGAGAATAAGGATGGAGTGCGATGTTGTGGTGGTGCTGGTGGTGGAGGATGAGGGTGGAGAGTGAAGTTGTGGTGGTTTGCGATTGTGTTGTGTGGTGAAGATGGTTTTGTGGTAGAGAAAAGTGATAACTGTGATGGTGGTAGCGGTGAAGGAAGTAGGGGTGATGGTAGTGATGAAGGATGCTGGGAGAGGCAGTGGAGAACGCTATTATAGAGAAGAAAAAAATAGAAATACGATGCTGGTGGAGGATAGGGTGGAAGATAATTATGACAAAAATGGGAGTGGAGGTCGTCGGGAGTTATAAAAGTGGCAGTGGAAGAAAAATGATGGCGGAGGTGTAGGACGGGGTGACACGGGTCGGGATGGGGGGGAAGGTGATGAAGATGGAGGTGGTTAAAAAATAATAATAATAATAATACTCTTGAGGGGGAAAAAAATGATGGACGTGTTAGTGATAAAAATGAAATAAATTGGTGGCCTTAAAAAATATAAAATAATGGTGTTCGAGAGAGTATGTAAAAAAGATGGCGTTCTTGGCGGAGGGTGTGTAGAGAGGGTAGGCTTTGAAGACCATCCCCCCCTTCAGAGTCAACACTGAGGAGGGGAGAGATTGAGAGATGGGGTGGGAGATGGAAAGTGATGCAGAGGGGGATGGGGAGAGGGATGGGAAGTGAGAGTTGGAGTGTGAAGAGATAGGGAGTGGGAGTGATAGAGAATGGGGTGGTGAAGGCGTGAAGCGAGAGAGAGAGAGAGAGAGAACCATCAGGAGTGTGTGAATGGAGAGTGGAGGAACGGAAGGGAAGAGCAAGTGGAGAGAAAAATACTGAGAGGGAGTTTTTTGGAAAGTTTGGGAGGTGTAAGGATGAGGTATTTCATTAGGACCTGGAAAGAGAGAGAGAGAGAGAGAGAATTTCACCCTGAATAAGAGTCGCGTGAGAGATTGAGAGAAAATGGAATCTGAATGAGACTGCTCGCGTGAGAAGGTAGGATAGAGAGAGAGAGAGAGGAGAGGGGACCCATTATCGTCATTCTCTCTCCATCACCATCAATCTTTCTCCTGTGTGGTCCATTACGCCTCTCCCAGCTCTCCACCATTCTCTCTCTCTCTCTCTCTCTCTCTCTCTCTCTCTCTCTCTCTCTCATCATCATCATCATCATCATCAATATCATCATCATCATCATCATCATCATCATCATCATCTCCCCCCACTCCCTCTCCCCTCCCACCCATTCTTCGTCTTCCTCCCTTTCTCCCTGTTGACCCCGTGATTTATCTCCTCCCCCATTCCGTCTTCACTCCCTCTCCCTCTTCCGCTCCCTCCCCTTCCTCACCCTCTCCCTGTTTTTTTCCTCTCTCTCCCTTTGCCTCTCCCTCTTCACTCCCTCCCCTTCAAACTTTTCCCTCTCGAGACCTCTACCCTGTCCCCTTTTTTCCCGTCCCCCCCCTCTCTCTCTCTCTCTCTCTCTCTCTCTCTCTCTCTCTCTCTCTCTCTCTCTCTCTCTCCTGTGCTCAATTTCGGGCGATCAGATATGGTTTTTATATATACAATATCCTCTCTCTCTCTCTCTCTCTCTCTCTCTCTCTCTCTCTCTCTCTCCTGTGCTCAATTTCGGGCGATCAGACATGGTTTTTATACAATATCCTCTCTCTCTCTCTCTCTCTCTCTCTCTCTCTCTCTCTCTCTCTCTCTCCTGTGCTCAATTTCGGGCGATCAAACATTGTTTTTATATATACATTATCCCCCCCCCTCTCTCTCTCTCTCTCTCTCTCTCTCTCTCTCTCTCTCTCTCTCTGTCCTGTGCTCAATATCAATCAGTCAAACAGTTTTCCATACATACAAAATCCCATTATATTTTTTCATTACTCTATACAAGGGCTATCGGTAATTAATTTTAGAGTTTTTTTTTTAACAGATTTTTTCTCCTCCCTCAGCCTTTGATTTTTTCTTTAAGCCTCTTTATTACTATGGCGTGGGTGTTGGAGAGGGACGCCTTCATGTGGGGGCACTGATATAGCCGGGTCGCTCAACTTCCTGGTTATACAAACGTCCTTCACCTCCCTCCCTGTACCCTGAAAGGCGGATGGTGTACTAAAAATCAACTTAAGCCTGTAGTCCACGGGGTTCGCACTTTACCACCCTTCATTTTCTCTTCATGTCCATCTTTTCGTTTTCTAGTTTCCTCTCCATGTTTTTCTTTCCTTTATATTTCATTCTCCCTTTTTTTCCTTTCCTCCGTCGTCGCATTTTCCTCTTTTGTTTATGCTTTTCTTTTTATCCACAGTTTCCTGCCTTTTTCCTCCACCTTTTCTGTTTTCTTTCCTCCCTGTTTCTTCCCTCTTTCTTTTCTTTTCTTTTCCATGTCATATTCTTTCATCCATGGCTTCTTTCCTTCCTCATCATATCTTGGTTTTCCATCACATTTGTTCTTTCCTTCCCTGTTTTCTTCTCTCCATCTCCAGCTCTCGTGTGTGTGTGTGTGTGTGTGTGTGTGTGTGTGTGTGTGTGTGTGTGTGTGTTCCGTCTTTCTCATTTCCTCCTTGCGTTTCTTTACCTTCTCTTCATTCTCTCTCCTTGTCACACTTTCCCATTCCTTCTCAGTTGTTTGTTTTCCTCCTCTACCTTCCTTGCTTCTCTTCCCTCTCTCCTACCTCTTTTCTCCATCTTATATCCTTCATCTTTTCTCTCCTCCCTCTTATATCATCCCTCTTCCCTCCTCCACCATCCCTTTCTACTCCTCCCTCTTTCCTCTTCCATATTCCCTTTATTCATCTCTCATTTTCTCCCCTTTTCCTCCCTCCTCTTCAAAATTTCCTCCCTCTTTTCTCCGTCTTTCCTCCTCCATCTTCCATTTCTTTTTCCCCTTTTCTCCCACCCCCCCTGCTTTTAACCTGCAGTGTATATAGTATGCACCTTTTCTTTTTCATAACCTGGCTTTATGTCCGCGTCTCTCTCTCTCTCTCTCTCTCTCTCTCTCTCTCTCGTGTATGAACCCTCCTTTTCTCCCTCATAACCCCGCTTTACGTCGCTATTTTCTTGTTACGATACGGCTGTCTCCTTCATCTTTCCTCCCTCTCTCCGCCTTTCCTCCATCTTTTCTCTTCGCTCCTCCACCTTTCCTCCATCTTCTCTCTACGCTTCTCTGCCTTTCCTCCATCTATTCTCTCCGCTTCACTGCCTTTCCTCCATCCCTCCCTCTTTTCTCTCCATTTCTTTACGTCAGTCCTTTCTGTCCCATTTTCCTTGCTCCTTTTTAGTATTCTGTCTCGTGTTGATGTTTAGGGATTTTCTCTCTCTCTCTCTCTCTCATAAAAACTTCACCCCCCAACTTTTTCCCGTATGTAATTACACACTCATAAGGGAGGAAAAACTTATAATACGATTTTTTTTCCTTTTTTTTTCTCTCTCTCTTCGGAAAATTAATCTTCGTAGGGAAACTTTAATTCGAGTAGAAAATATTAAGATTTTTTTTTTTTTTAATTGAAAAAGGTCATATATTTTTTTTTGCAGTAGTTCGAGACGGTCAGGATGATGATTGTGGTGGTGGTGATGATGATGATGATATTGAAGATGATGATGATACTGAAGATGATGATGATGATGGTGGTGATGGTGGTTGCTGTTGGTGGTGGTGATGATGATGATGATGGTATTAGATGACGATGATGATGATGATGAAGATGATGATGATGATGATGTTACTACTAGAATTATAAACCCCATTGGGCGGTTGATCTCCGTCTCCATAAATACTGGAGCTAATTAGCCCATCCGCGGACACTTACTCCCCTGATGATGACTAATGACAACCCCCTCATGATCGAACCAACTCTAGAACTCCATACTATCTGAGTCCTTGGAGCTTGAGATATAACCTTGTTTTAATTATCGGTTATTAGATACAGATGACCCCTAATTAATGCGCTAATGAAGTGAGGGTGATTAGGGCAGCTGGGTGATCTTTGGGTATTGATTGTTACTGCTGTTACTCTTGTTTGTTAAAGTTCTTATTCGTGATTGTTACGGCTGTTACTCTTGATTGTTAATGCTGTTACTCTTGATTGTTACTGCTGTAACTCTTCATTGTTACTGCTGTTAGTCTTCTATGTTACTGCTGTTACTCTTGATTGTTACTGCTGTTACTCTTGATTGTTACTGCTGTTACTCTTGATTGTTAACTGCTGTTACTCTTGATTTTTACTGCTGTTACTCTTCATTGTTACTGCTGTTACTCTTCTTTGTTACTGCTGTTACTCTTGATTGTTACTGCTGTTACTCTTCATTGTTACTGCTGTTACTCTTCATTGTTACTGCTGTTACTCTTCATTGTTACTGCTGTTACTCTTCATTGTTACTGCTGTTACTCTTCATTGTTACTGCTGTTACTCTTCATTGTTACTGCTGTTACTATTCATTGTTTCTGTTGTTACTCTTCATTGTTACTGCTGTTACACTTGATTGTTACTGCTGTTACTCTTCATTGTTACTGCTGTTACTCTTCATTGTTACTTCTCTCTCATTTCTTATCCTCACCCCTCTTTTTCTCCCTCTTCTGCTCTCCCTGTCTTGTGGAGTACATTTGAGGTTAATTAGTAGGTTAATGAAGAGAGGATGAGGTAATTAGGGCAGCTCAGACGGCCCTTGAAATGTTAATTTTTGGTATCATTTTTTTTTTTTTTTTTTTTTTTTTTTCAAAAGTTTCTCTGCTTATCCACTCTCTCTCTCTCTCTCTCTCTCTCTCTCTCTCTCTCTCTCTCTCTCTCTCTCTCTCTCTCTCTCTCTCCCCTTCTCTCGCATACAGTCTCATTCAGTTTCAATTTTCTCTCAATTTCCCCCACGACAACGTCATTCTGTACGTAATTCTCTCTCTCTCTCTCTCTCTCTCTCTCTCTCTCTCTCTCTCTCTCTCTCTCTCTCTCTCTCTCTCTCTCTCGTGCCGCGTTGAGATATAAATTGGTTGTGATGACAATTTCCTTTAATGTCTGTTTCCGATGGGGCGATACTGGGGACCGATTGATCTTAAAAGAGAGAGAGAGAGAGAGAGTGTGTGTGTATGTGTACACCTATTTTATAATTATTGCTACTGAGAGGACCCGTGTGTTGAGTCATTGTGTGTGCGTTTATTCATGTGTTATTTTGCAGTTGTGTGCGTATGAAAGAGTTTATGATTAATTAGTGTTTTCCTTCGTATGTTTGTGAATGTATTTTATATATTTGCGTCTTGTGTTTATGCTGTCTTTGTGTTCTGAAGATGTATAATTTGTCGAAGAGAATATTTAAGCGTAAGGAAAAGAATTCGTTATCTATGTGTTTTTATCTCGTGTTTATCTATGTCTGTCTCAGTTTATCTGTCTGTCGTCCGAAACCCATGATTTTTTGTTTATTTACGTATTTATTTTTATTATTAGCTTATTTTTGTATTTATTGCACCTAGTCCACGAGCTTTTATCCGTTTATTCATTTATTTATTTGTTTATTGTGTATTTTATGTATTTATTGTTTTATTCTACTTATGTATTGTATTTTTTAATTTATTCTTTATTCTTTTATTTTATTGTATATATATTTATTATTTTATTTATCTATATATTTTATTGTATTGTATTTATTTATTGTTTATTTTATATATATTTATTTATTGTTTATTTTATATGTATTTATTTATTGTATTTATTTATTGTATCTAATTTAGGCATAGGTCACTCCGTTCCCTTAGGTCCAGCACACCTACGCGCCACACACCTTCACTCGTCACCTGCCAAACCCTACCCTTCTTAGCCGACGAGAGCACAAGGCCGTGCAACAGTCTAAGCAGAGTTTGATAATATTCTTGAAAGGTTGTGGGAAGTGTGTGTGTGTGTGTGTGTGTGTGTGTGTGTGTGTGTGTGTGTGTGTGTGTGTGTGTGTGTGTGTGAGAGAGAGAGAGAGAGAGAGAGAGATGAAGTGTCGGATATTGATCAGAAATTGACCTCCAAGTTTCCATCACCTCAGAAATTCACTTTAGATTGAGGTGCTGATGTGTGTGTGTGTGTGTGTGTGTGTGTGTGTGTGAGAGAGAGGGAGAGAGGATGGGGAGGTGTGTGCAGATGGCCGTGTTTCCTTCGTTTCAGTTCCACACATTTTTTCCAGTTGTTAGATAAGCATGATAAAAAGAAAATTGTCATTATGGGTTAGTGTTATGTTGATGAGGTATTTAATATTAGCAAATTGTACCTGCAGAGTATTAAGCATAAACAAAATCACAAGCCTGAGGGAAGTGTAAATGTAGGAGTCGTGTAAATTATGTAAAAATGATAAGATATAAGAGAAATATAAATGAAGGTGGGTACGAAAAACACCGTATTCTCTGCGTAATGGAGTAGAAGAGAGAGAGAGAGAGAGAAATATAGGGCGTTAGTGGTGTTATATATAGTGTGTCTTGTGTTAAATATTTCCTTCTTCTTGTGTTAAATATATGTCCCGTGTTAAATATTTTCTTCGTTCTGTGTTAAATATTTCCTTAGTCCTGTGTTAAATATTTGCTTGGTCCAGGTTAAACATTTCCTTGGTCCAGGTTAAACATTTCCTTGGTCCAGGTTAAACATTTCCTTGGTCTTGTGTTAAATATTTCCCTTGTCCTCTGTTAAGTGTTTTCTGCATCCAGTGTTAAATATTTCCTTCGTCCTTTGTTAATATTTCCTTTGTCCTCTGTTAAGTATTTTTTCGTCCTGTGTTAAATATCACTTCCGTGCGTAATATTTCCTTCGTCCTGTGTTAATGTGTCCCGTGTTAAATGTTTCCTTCGTCCTGTGTTAAATATAGTCTCCTTCTTCCTTGCAGAGTGTTATCTTCGACGAGATTCACCTGAGGGACCTGAGCATCGCTGAGTGCAGCACCAAGAATATCAACCACAGCTTCCAGGTTAGTTAGCTCAGGTTGTCAGGTCAAGCTACGCCAGGTCAGGTTAGGTTGTCAGGTCAGGTCAGATTAGGTCATGTCAAGTTAGCTTAGGTTAGGTTAGGAATATCAGGCACAGCTTCCACCTTAATTACTCTCAGGTTAAGGTAGGTCTGGTCGGGTCAGGTCAGGTTAGCTTAGGTCAGGTTTGGCTCCTGTAAGTGAAAGGGTTATAAATAGTTTCTACTATCGTTCAGCATCACGAAGTTTTTATTTGTTTATTTATTTATTTATTCCCTGGCGAATTTATTACGCTTAGGAAATACCCTTATCGCTCCAGTGGGTCGAGAAAGCATTATTAGCCTATAGCAACATAACGACTCTCTCTCTCTCTCTCTCTCTCTCTCTCTCTCTCCGGGAAATAGATCCAGTAGTGGTTTGGTTTAAGGGAGGTAGGTGGGGATCCTGACCCGCCTCTGCTATTTCCTGGCCGGCCATTCTCACAGGGGTCTCGCATAATCTCGCCTATTTCCGGACAATCTCCCACCCATCCACTCACCTTGATAGCTCTGACCCCCCCCCTGCCCCCCATCTTCCCATTCCTCGTCCCGCCCTCCCTTCCTTTCTCTCCCCTTCCCTCTACATACACTCTCTCTCTCTCTCTCTTCCCTGTGTTCTCTCCTCCTTCCTCTCCTTTCTCTCCCTTCCAATCCCTCCCACCCCTCTTCCCTCTTGCTTTACCCCACCCTACCTTCCTTTCTTACTTTTCCACCCTCCTGTCTCACCTCATCTTGCTCCGCCCATTTCTCTTCACCCACACCCATCTCCACATACCCCTCTCACCTCCCACCCCTCTCCACCTTCACCCACATCTACCCCCACACCCAGTTCCACCCATATTCATTTCCCGCTTACTTTCCCTTCCCTCCCTCCCTTTCGGCCCACCACACTCCACCCACCCCAAATCCCAACCCATTACGCCCCACCCCACCCCACCCAATCCCACCCACTTTCAATTACCACCTGTTTCCCCTCCCTTTCAAACCACACCACCACACCACATCCACTCCCGCCCCTCCCCTTCCCTTCCCTCCCCTTCCTATGAGGTCTGTTCACATTTTTCATGCCGTAAATCGTTATCCCTCTCCACTATCCTTTTTCCTCGTTCCTCTCCCATTTTTTTTATTCATCCTTTCCTCCCTTTCCCATCATTTCATCCAGTCATTCATTCCATTTCTTCTTCCCTTCTTCCTTTCATCCTTCTTCTTCCATTTCTTCTTCCATCCCTCCTTCCTTTCATCATTGCCCACCATTTCTTCTTCCTTCCCTCCTTTTCATCCCTTTCTTCCATTTCTTCTTCCTTCCCTCCTTCCTTTCATCATTTCCTTTTCTTCTTCCTTCCCTCCTTCCTTTCATCCTTTCCTTCCATTTTTCTTCCTTCCCTCCCTCCTTTCATCCTTTCCTTCCATTACTTCCTCCTTCCCTCCGATTCATCCTTTCCTTCTTTTTCTTCTTTCTCTCCCTCCTTTCATCCTTTCCTTCTTCCTTCCCTCCCATTCATCCTTTCCTTCCCTCCTCCCTTTCTTCTTCCCTCCCTCCTCCCTTTCATTTATCTTACCTTCCTTTCAGTTCCAACCCCTCGCTCCTTTCATTTCTATATCTTTATTCTTCCTTCTCCATCCTCTCTGTCTCCCTTCTTACCTTCATTTTCTTTCCATTCTCCTCCCTTCTTTCCACGCTTCCTCTCCCCTCACCTCCCTGCCCACGTCTCCTCCCTCTCTCCAGCCTACTTTTCATTCCTCCCTGCTCTCCTTCGCCCTTCTTCCATCCTCCCTGACCTTTGTTCTCCGAGGCCTCCCTTTTTCTGTATCTAGCTTCGTCCTTATTTTTTTCTCCCTCTTCTCTTCCTTACCTACCTCTCCTCCCCCCTTCTGTTCTCCCTTCCACTCTTTCCTCCCTTCCTCCCCTCCTCTCATTCTTCCCCATTTTCGTTTTCTCCCTTTCCATTTCCCTACCTACATTTCCTCCCTCTTTGCCTCCCCACTACTTCTCCTCTCTCCCTCCCTCCATCCTTCTTTTTCTTATTCCCCCCTTCCTAACCTTCTTTCTATCCCTCATCTCTCCTTCCTAACCTACCTACCTCCTCTCGTACATCCTTATTTCTCTATCTTATTCCCTCCTTCCCAACCTCCTTTCTATCGCTCATCTCTCCTCCCAAACCTACCTCTCTCCTCTCCTACATCCTTCCTTCCTCCCTAACCTCCTTTCCTCTTCCTCCCATTACTTTTTCTCCTCCCTCCCGTTGTCCGTCTCTACCCACATGCTTTTAGT
Organism: Coenobita brevimanus; assembly: GCF_032717465.1. Lineage (NCBI taxonomy): Eukaryota > Metazoa > Arthropoda > Malacostraca > Decapoda > Coenobitidae > Coenobita > Coenobita brevimanus. The sequence goes on along the minus strand of NC_137063.1, from coordinate 47,639,062 downwards.
CTGTGGAGGAGGCGGGAGGGAGGGAGGGAGAGTGAATGGGGAAAATGAATGGATAAGAAAATACTGGAAGAATGGAAGGCTAAGAGAAGAATGAGGGAAAGAGAGGAGGGTTGAGAGGAAGGAAGGAAGGAGGAGAGGGGGAGAAAGAAAAGGAGAGAGAGAGAGTCTGTGTAAGTTACGTATTAAGTTTATATGATCAAAAAGGAAGGAGAGAAGGACAAATAATGAAAAATGAGAGAGAGTCTGTACGTTATATATTAAGTTTATACGGTCTAAAAAGGAAGAATAGAAAGAAAATAGGAAAAAAATGGGAAAGAGAGAGATGGGAAGAAAAGGGAACTCCCCTAACCTGCTTCTGACGTCATCATTACTAGGCAGGTTATATCCGGTTGGGTTGGGATGGAAGGAGGATGTGGGAGGGAAAATAGGATGATGGAGGGCTAAGGGGGGAGGGGAAGGAGAAGAGAGAGAGAGAGAGAGGGGGGGTATGAAAGAGGGAAGGAAGGTGAAAGAGACGATAGGAGGTGTATGAGGGGGAGAGAGAGAGGAGGAGGAAGGAGGGAAGGGAGGGGAACGAGAAGGGAGAAGGATATACGAAGAAGAGAGAGACGAACGAAAAGAGGAGGACAAGAAGGGAAGGAAGAGGAAAGAGAAGAAAGGCAGGTGCACAACGGAGAGACAGACAGACAGACAGACAGACTGAAGGAGTGGTTCCGTAAGAACACATACCAATCTCTACATCCGTGTCTCCAAATCCGTCCAACATTAACATATAATTTCTTCGCCTCTGAGTTAAAACTTCCAAATGGAGAACAAGGCTAATTTTTTTTCAGCCTTTTCTCGTACGGTTTGTGAAGGAGAGAAGGAAATTCTCTCTCTCTCTCTCTCTCTCTCTCTCTCTATATATATATATATATATATATATATATATATATATATATATATTTATATATGTCTATCTGTCTATCTTTCTAACTATCTAACTACTATTTACGTTATGATCGATACTAAATAATTTTGTTTATTATTTCAACCAGTGAAGAGATCCGGGTTTGGCCTTTGAATTTGTGAAGGCTGTTCGTCGGTGAGAGAGAGAGAGAGAGAGAGAGAGAGAGAGAGAATACTGTGTGATACATACAAATTATGGTGGTAAAAATAGAGAGAGAGAGGGGGGGGGAGAATATGGTGGGATGCCGGCAAATTTGAGTGGTAAAAAAACAAGTATAATGAAAGAGAGAGAGAGAGAGAGAGAGAAAGAATACGTTGTGATGCTCACAAATGAAGGTAGTCAGACACACGTATAATGAGAGAGAGAGGAGAATATGGTGGGATGCTGGCAAATTAAAGTGGTAAAAAACAAGTATAATAGAGAGAGAGAGAGAGAATACTGTGATGCTTACAAATTATGGTGGTAAAGAGAGAGAGAGAATGGGTGGAGCGAAGGGGGGTGGGGGTGAGGGATTCCTTTAAAGAGCAAAGCGCTTCCTGACGTCATTGGCGGGAGCAGGGGGATTTCCCGACACCCCCCCAACACACTCTCTCTCTCTCTCTCTCTCTCTCTCTCTCTCGCTCTCTCTCTCTCTCTCTCTCTCTCTCTCTCTCTCTCTCTCTCTCATTGACGTCAGTCCACAGTACTACATGTCTATTATATTTCTCGTCTTCCCTCGTCATCATTCTCTCTCTCTCTCTCTCTCTCTCTCTCTCTCTCTCTCTCTCTCTCTCCCTCTCCCTCTCTCTCTCTCTCTCTCTCTCTCTCTCTCTCTCTCTCTCTCTCGTTATTTATTGCGACTATTCGTCAGACTTGCATCCTCTGAAGGTTACAGTCCTTTGTTCTCTCCTGACTCTTACTCTTACTTCCGCCATTCTCCTGTTGGAATTCTTTTTACCTCTGTTTTGCCTCCTCCCCATACTTCAGTTCCTGGTGTAATTAGCTACCTCTTCATCGCCTTTACTTCAACTCTTGGTCCTCTTTCTCTTCCTTTTCCACTTCTACGCTTCCTACTCCTCTCCCACGCTTCATCGTCCTCCTCCATTCCCCTTCCCTCTTCTTCCGCAGCTATCTCTTCCTTCTCAACTTTACACACTCTGTCTCTTGATCCTCTTCCTCTTCTTTATCCACTCTCCTTTCACTCTTCTTCGCTCCTTCATTCAGAACTTAACCTTTTCCACCTCCTCCTCTTCAGTCTCTTCTTCACCCACTCTTGCCCTTCCTCTTGTTTCTCTTTACCTGTTCTTCCTGTTCCTCGTCCATTCCTCTTCCCACAGCATCTTCCTCTTCTTTGATATTCTTTCACATCTTTTCTCTCTTCTCCTTCCTCTTTGTTTCCTATCCTTTCCCTGCTTCCATTCCTTTTTTTTTCTCTCTCTCTCTCTCTCTCTCTCTTAGTTCGCATACAGAGGCGGAAAACAGAGTTGTATTTTGTGTTCACGATTTTAAAGATACGACCAAAAAAAAAAAAAAAAATCCTACTGATGTCATACACACGGAAATATTAAACGATAAATTTTGAACGGATTTTTTTGCCACTTGAAGCTCGTTAATTCAGATGTTTCAAATCATGGATGTAATACTGTGACGTTTCAAATCCCAAACGATTATTATTGACGTGTTTGAAACCCCGAACGATTATCATTTATATGTTGAAAGTTTAAACGAATATTTTTGAAACATTTGAAACTGAATGGTTATTGCTGAAACGTTGAAACGTTTGATTATTTTAGAAAAGTTTGAAACACCGAACGGTTATTACTGAAATATTGAAGCCTAAACTGTTATAATTACTGAAATGTAGAAACCTAAACGATTATTATTGAAACGTTTGAAACACCGAACGTATTTCTTTTCATGCAGGGAGAAGGAACCAAAGGCCAGAATCCCGCAAGATTGTTTCCTCCAAGGGAAGAAAAATAAGATAGAGCCAGATTCTCTCTCTCTCTCTCTCTCTCTCTCTCTCTCTCTCTCTCTCTCTCTCTCTCTCCAGAACTGACCACTTTTTAATCCAGTTTGCGCTTCACTTACTCTGTATGAAAACCTATTCAGCCCCCAAACAGAAAATTCTATGGAGAAAATATACCATCTCTCTCTCTCTCTCTCTCTCTCTCTCTCTCTCTCTCTCTCTCTCTCTCTCTGATGCCAAAGACCCAGCCCGTCGGAATTAACATCAATTGTGAGGGGAAAATGTTGCCCGTCGTACCGAGTATTAAAGCTGCGTAACCCAGATCGAGGGCGCGGGAGTTGGCTGGATCCGGTTGAGTTCGGTTGGGTCTGGGGTCCGAATTCTGGTTGGGTAAGGAGGCTCCCTAACACCTCTTCCTTAGCGATTTATTTTTGGATATGGCTGGGTAATATCCTTTTGTACGTTATTTATGCAGCGTGTGGCGATGTTGTTGAGGATTTATTTCACACGGAAAAGGGTAGTAAGCTGTAATAAGCAAAAAAAAATCGAGTAAGAGAAGGTGTTAGGGGTCGGCAAGATTACGGGCCTGGGTCTTGCTGGATTTGGATGGGTTGTGTCCGGTTGGTTGAGTTCGGTTGAGTTTAGTTAGGTTTGACTTGGGTTTTTTTGTGTCAGGTTGGTGAGTTTGGTTGTCTGGTTGGGTTTGGCTGGGGTTTGGATAGGGTTGCTTGTGTCTGGTTGGGTGAGTTTAGTTGAGCCTGGTTGGGTTTGGATGGGGTTGGTTGTGTCTGGTTGAGTGTGGCTGAATCCAGATGATGGTAGTCTCAAAATTGATATGGATGGGACTGACTGGAATTGAGTTGGTCCAGTTGTGTTTGGTTGTTACAGGTGGGTTTGGTTGGAGTTCAGTTAATCTGGTAATGTTTGGTTGGGTTCATCTTGAGTCTACTGGATCTGGTGGCGTTAGATTGGGGTTTACACAGCCAGGATGGTTAGGTTTAATGGGGTTTAGGTGGGTGTGAGTGGAGGGGTATATGAGAGGGGTGTGTGAGTTGAGGGGAGGGCAGCGTAATGGCAGGAGATAGGACGACATGGAGGCGATTTGTTTGTGGCTACCCCGTGCGGAATTAAGACGTTTGACTAAAGACAGACAGATATGAGGAATTAGCCGGGGATCAGTTAGGCTGCAGCGCCCCTTTTTACCCTAAGTTGGCCTAGATTACGTTTTCTCTTATTTTTTCAGCTAATTTCATGTATTTCAGTGGCAGGAAAAGACAATATTATGGCTCTTCATCCTTTCCATAACACTTCCTCGTGACTGGCACCATGTTCTAGTGTTAGACTATTGCTACGACATAGCATTCACGATGGAAAGATGGCAATTATAGACCAAGTTAGAGTAAAAAGAGTATAGTTAGGTTTGTCTGGCGTGGGTTTGATTCATATAGGCTGACTTTGGCGAGATTTAGTTAATGTTTGGTTGGATCTTTTTTTTTCTCTCTCTTTTCAATAGAAGGATATTTTTAGTCACTGATTTAGGAGTTTCTTTGTGATGGTAGTTATTGGTATTATTGTTCGCCCGCACTTGCGTGTGTGTGTGTGTGTGTGTGTGTGTGTGTGTGTGTGTGTGTGTGTGTGTGTGTGTGTGTGTGTGTGTGTGTGTGTGTGTGTGTGAGAGAGAGAGAGAGAGAGAGAGAGAGATTAATGTTTGTTTGGGGTACAGTTTTTGCGCTTGAGAATTGCTAAGTCATTGTTTCCTCTTTCTTCATCGATGGTGTGTGTGTGTGTGTGTGTGTGTGTGTGTGTGTGTGTGTGTGTGTGTGTGTGTGTGTGTGTGTGTGTGTGTGTGTATGAGAGAGAGAGAGAGAGATTAGTGTTTGTTTGGGGTACAGTTTTTATGCGTGAGAATTGCGAAGTAATTGTCTCCTCTTTCTTCATCGATTGTGTGTGTGTGTGTGTGTGTGTGTGTGTGTGTGTGTGTGTGTGTTTATGAGAGAGAGAGAGAGAGAGGGAGAGAGAGAGTTTACAATGATATGCAGTGAAGGAACAAAAGGATTGTGTGTGTGTGTGTGTGTGTGTGTGTGTGAGAGAGAGAGAGAGAGAGAGAGAGAGAGATTTAGGCAGAAAGGGTCCCTGCTGCCCATCCACCCTGTCTCACCTTGCCTGCGACCTTCCCCCCCCTTTCTTCCCACTTCCTCACTCATTTACATTTTTACGCGTGTCCTAAGGGAGAGAGAGAGAGAGAGAGAGAAAACAGCGTAGTGCAATTTTATCTCCATCTCCACACTGTAGCTAACTTTTTATTAAATGTTGTAGCTGAATTGTATTGTGTTGTATTGTGTAGGTGTTGTCCTGTTGTACTGTGCCACGCCATGCAGTGTGTGTGTGTGTGTGTGTGTGTGTGTGTGTGTGTGTGTGTGTGTGTGTGTGTGTGTGTGTGTGTGTGTCTTTGTTTGGACTCAGTGTACGGGAAGTGTTGGCTTGATGTTAATATTCACGAAAAAATTAATTATTAATAACGAGAGAGAGATAGGGCTATTTCACGCAGCAGAGAACAAAGCCACAGATCCCTCGCCTGTCCTGATGTGCAGATAAAAAGGAACAAAAAAAAAGCGAATAAAAATAAAAATAATTTGGTTTGCGTCATTTTTCCGGGTCACCGTGGAGAGGGAGAGAGAGAGAGAGAGAGAGTATAAAACAAAGTGAGAAAGGGAGAGAGAGTTGAGAGAAAAAGTAATTAAAAAAAAAACACATGAAAAAAGCTGAAGGAAATATGAACGAAGGTGAATTGTTAAAGTGATTTATATCGTTCAGTTTCTCTTTTATTTTGGTCGTCATGATTATAATTGTTTCTGATGCTTTTGAGAGAGAGAGAAAAAGAGAGAGAGATCACTGGTTTATTGATGGCTTTAATCGTTCACTTTTCATTTTGTTTCGACCGTCACAAAAATATCGTCTTTGATGTTTTGCATGTTATTGTATTTGTTAATATTTTTTGTTGTGTTGTTGTTTGTGTAGGTCATTTTCAGGTGCAAAAGTTGTGATGATGATGATGATGATTGTGTTGTCTGTGGTAATGATGAGTATGTGGATGATGATGTTTGTGTTGGCCGTGGTAATGAAGATGATTATGTTGGCCGTGGTAATGAAGATGATTATGTTGATGATGATGATGAGTATGGTGATGATGATGATGTTTGTGTAGGTTGTGGTAATTATGATGATTGTGCTGATGATGAGTATTGTGATTGTGTTGGCTGTGGTAATGATGATGATTGTGTTGATGATGACGATGATTGTGTTGGTGATGATGATGATGATGATGATGGTTGTGTTGTTGATGATGATGATTGTGTTGGTGAGGATGATGATGATTATTATGAATGTGTTGGTTGTGGTAATGATGATGATGATGGTGATGATTGTGTTGTTGGTGATGATTATTGTGTTGGTGGTGATGATGATGATGACAACGAAGAGGAGGAGGAGCGGTTCGATTTTGTGTGTGTGTGTGTGTGTGTGTGTGTGTGTGTGTGTAAAGAAAAGAAGGGGAGGGGAGACTACCTTCATCAGAGCCATTCATGCAAAAAAATAGGTATAGAATTTGAGTTATTTTGGCGAAGAGGAAGTTCATGAGGAGTAACATCTCTCCTTTAACGTATATCTTTCCCTCTTGCGTCACATAGGCCACGTCTCACCCCTGCATTTCGAAGAGTATGACATCAATGAGAGAGAGAGAGAGAGAGAAGAGAGAGAGAGAGAGAGAGAGAGAGAGATTTCGTATGGAGGGTGCGGCAGTGAAATATAAAAGTAGGCGGTATGCGAGGTGTTCGTTGGATCGTTCAGAATCGCAAAGAAAGCGTCTAGTAAGCTGAGTAAAATCGTCTGGGGGTAGCAAGGGTAAAATGTGGTGAAGGTGCGTCCTCGGTATGAAAAGGTTGAAGTCCGAGGTCTCTTAGGCTGAAAAAAATCACTAACACTTCCTCAATTTTAACTAAGGTTGGGATTTTCGTCATTTTGTAGCTGATTTCCCGTAGTTCAGTGGCCAGAATAAGACAATACTATGGCATACTATACTTTCCACAGCACTTCTTTGTGACTAGAATATTCCATTGTTAATTTGTTGTTACGGTTAAACATGCAGAATGGAGTGATGGCAATTTTACGCCTTGTTAAAATGAACAGAGTACAGAGGTAGCAGTAATGACATAATAAGCAGGTAATTTCTTGGGTGTTCTTTGTATCGTTGCTAATTACAAAGGAAACGTCTTGTAAGCTGTCACGTTCGTCTTCATGGTTATGCTGTGCCGAGGTCAGAGGGGGGGTGGAGAGGAGAGAGGGGAGGGGGGGCTGAGGGAGGGTGTAGGGATAGATGGGGAAGGGAAGAGAGTAATGAGGAGGGATAAAGGGATAGTTGACCGGAGGAAGGGGAAGGAGAGAGACAACTGGGAAAGATGAGGATGGGGGGGGGGTTGGAGGGATGGAGGCAGATGGGGAGAGAGGAGAATGGGTAGGGGAGTGGGTGAGGGAATAGATTGGAAGATAGGAGGATGGAGAGGGGAAGGGGTGGGTGAAGGGATAGATCTGGAGAGAGAAGGATGGGGAGGGGAAGGAGTGGGTGGAAGAATATGAGGAGAGAGGAGGATGAGGAGGAGAAGGAGTGGGTGGAGGGATAGATGGGGAGAGAGGAGGATCTGGAGGGGAAGGAGTGGATGGAGGAATAGATGGGGAGAGAGGAGGATCTGGAGGGGAAGGAGTGGATGGAGGAATAGATGGGGAGAGAGGAGGATCTGGAGGGGAAGGAGTGGGTGGAGGAATATGGGGAGAGAGGAGGATGGTGAGGGGAAGGAATGGGTGGAGGGATAGATGGGGAGAGAGAAGGATAGGGAGGGGAGGGAGTGGTTGAGAGGGGTGGAGGGATATATGGAGAGAAAGGAGGCAGGGGAAGGGGAGGGGTAGTCGGGAGAGGTGGAGGTAGATGGGGAATGAGGGGGGGAGGGGAGGGCAGGGCGTAATATTGAGGATTAGCCGTAGAGTCGAGCGCTGTATCGGATAAAGCTAAAATGTGTTTCTGTTTGTTCTTGTGTGTGTGTGTGTGTGTGTGTGTGTGTGTGTGTGTGTGTGTGTGTGTGTGTGTGTGTGTGTGTGTGTGTGTGTTACAGAGAGAGAAACAACCTTGAAATGAACGACTTAACATTTATGCTAGAGGGGAGTTGGGGAGGGAGGGGAGGGGAGGGGAAGAGGGAGCGGTAATGGGAGGGGAAGGGGAGAGAGGAAGGAATTGGGTGTGGTTACGCGAGAGAGAGAGAGAGAGAGAGAGAGAGAGGAGGGGGAGAGAGAGAGGGTTGAATTACAGGAAGGGGAACAGAGGATGGCGGGAGGGGAGTAGAGAGGGAAATAGCGGGAGGGTTAAGTGGAAGGGAAAGAGGGATGGGGACATCTTACCTCCATGGATGGGGAAGAGAGAAGGAGGGAGAGATATGAAGGATCAGAAGAGGGAGGGAAGGAGAGGGATAGGGAAGGAAAAAACAAGTGGAGGATTGGGTAGGGAAAGAAAAGAGAAGAAGGATTGATTGTGCAGGAATGAGAGAGAGAGAGAGAGACTTTAGTGAATTGGGTAGGGACGCAATGCAGAGAGAGATTAGGAGAGGGAGGGGAGAGTGGGGAGTGGGAGAGGAGTGAGGGGGGAAGTAGGAGGGGATTGTTCAAGAATAAGAGGGGGGATGGAGGGAGGGAGTACAAAGGAATACAGAAGCCAAACAGTATGTCATGAGAGAGAGAGAGAGAGGGGAGGGGGGTCAATGGAATTTTTTTAACTTCTGCTATTTTTGGTGCGTGACATTTGCTTTGCATCTGAGAGAGAGAGAGAGAGAGAGAGAGAGAGAGAGAGAGAGAGAGGTCACTTTAATCTTTAATTTATTCTGTTTTTTGGTGCGTGACATTTGCTTTGCGTCAGAGAGGGAGAGAGAGAGAGAGAGAGAGAGAGGTCATTGGAATCTTTAATTTATGCTGTTTTTTGGTGCGTGACATTTGCTTTGCATCTGAGAGAGAGAGAGAGAGAGAGAGAGAGGTCAATGGAATTTAACTTATGCTGTTTTTTGGTGCGTGACATTTGCTTTGCATCATAGAGAGAGAGAGAGAGAGAGAGAGAGAGAGAGAGAGAGAGGAGAGAGAGAGAGGTCATTGGAATCTTTAATTTGTGCTATTTTTTGGTGCGTGACATTTGCTTTGCATGTGAGAGAGAGAGAGGTCAATGGAATTTAATTTATGCTATTTTTTGGTGCGTGACATTTGCTTTGCATCAGAGAAAGAAAGAGAGAGAGAGAGAGAGAGAATGTGGATATTTATGTATGTTTATATTTCTTACATTGACCTAAATATGTAACCCAGGAAGGTCAGTAAAGGAGAGGTTATGTTGATTGTTTTCCAGCTTTGTCCTTCACATCCTCGCAACTGCTGTGTGTGTGTGTGTGTGTGTGTGTGTGTGTGTGTGTGTGTGTGTGTGTGTGTGTGTGTGTGTGTGTGTGTGTGTGTGTGTGTGTGTGAAAGAGAGAGAGAATGGGTTTGTATATGTATGCGTATATTATTATGTGAATGTTTATGTATGCTTATGCGTGTACGTTATGTCTATTTACTGAAGTATGTATATTTATTTATTTATATATGCGTATGTGCCCATTTCCCTTTTTTTTTTTTTTTTTTTTATAAAGGTTATCAGAACAGCTGTATTCCTTTCATTGGGTGGCCTTCAATTAGTAAACTCCTTCATTGTTTGCCAGATCAAAATGAGTGTAGATTAATATTAAAAACAATAGTAGTAGTAGTAGTCGTAGTAGTGGTAGTTGTTTTTGTTGTAGTAGTAATAGTAGTGGTAGTAATAGCAGTTATAGTAGTGATGATGATAATAATATAAGACCTTTTTGCATTATAGGTCTGGAACAAAAGCCATAACTGTTAATCAAAATCAGATTGTTCCATGGTAAATTGTACCGAGAAGGTAAAATCAAAAATTGTTCTTACTTCCGTTCAATTGAATGTTATGAAAGACTTCCGTGTGCAGGTGAGGAGGGGAGGTAAAGAGTAAGATAAAGAATGAGATAAAGAGAGTGAGAGCAGCAGCGTGAAGGTGGGGCAACGTGAAAAGGTGAAGGATGCCGCGATAATCAGTGGCGGAATTATTATTATTACTATTATTATTATTAGAAGAGAGTGTATGTGAGTGAGGTGGAGGGGGGAAGAGGGAGGGGAAGGCCGAGGATGAGATGGAGGGATGGGGTGGAGAGGTATATGAGAGAGGGGGGTGTGAGTTGGGAGCAGGGCAGTGAAATGGCGGGGGACAGGGCGACTTGGAGGCGATTTGTTTGTGGCCACCCCAAACGGGATTGAGGCGTCTGGCAATAGATAGATAGATAGATAGATTATTATTTCGACTACTACTACTACTACTACTACTACTAATGCAGTTTAGTAGCAATAGTGGTAGTAGTAATAAGTTGCAGTTTAGTAGCAGTAGCGGTAGTAGTAATAGTAGCTGTAGAAGGGAAATGGAGAAGAAAGACAACTACACACGGATTTCTTGCGTTTGGTATTAAAGAATAACAAATCTGCAAAGGCCGGGAGTAGGGATTGCAACATCCTCACTTAGTATTAGCGTTACAAGCAGCATCGTAGCTCCTGTAGCAATGGAAGGCCGAGGGATTATACTGTACCTGGTGGTGGTAGTGGTGATGATGATGATGTACGGTAATTATAGAAGAGTTTTGATATATTGTTGGTTGTTATGTGTTAGAAACGATGGACGGTTAGTGTGTGTGTGTGTGTGTGTATGTATGTGTGTGTGTGTGTGTGTGTGTGTGTGTGTGTGTGTGTGTGTGTGTGTGTGTGTGTGTGATATCAATCGTTTCCTGGCAGTACAAACGAATAACGCGTAGTTGTCATCATTTGAAGGTCGAGACCATTTTGTGTATGCATTGTGTGCTTCTATGCAGTTGCGTGTGTGGGGGGGGTGTTTCAAATAGTGTATGAAGTGTGTTTGTGTTCGTACTGATCGTATTTGTGTGAGTTGAGTATTTGTGTGTTTAGTGAGTTTGTTTATGTTTACCGAGTTTTTTTTTATTGTGTGTGTGTGTGTGTATGTGTGTGTGAGTGAATAAAGAAAGAAATCGCTCTATCAAATCAAAAATAAGTTTATGATTCTAACTCTTAGCACTATACATATACGAAAGAGTAATTATATCGCGGAAACGTCGCACATTTTTCGTTAAGAGCGCCGACACACAACTCTCTCTCTCTCTCTCTCTCTCTCTCTCTCTCTCTCTCTCTCTCTCTCAGGTAGGAGAGTCAGGAAGGGGTGGAATGTTGTACAAAGGAGCTTGTCCGCCAACAAAATACGATATTAAGGTCATCCTCCTTTATTCTCTCTCTCTCTCTCTCTCTCTCTCTCTGCTTTCTGTGTGTGTGTGTGTGTGTGTGTGTGTGTGTGTGTGTGTGTGTGTGTGTGTGTGCGTGCGTGTGTGAGCTGTTTATTGAAGATTCACCTTCCTTAGAGTCCAAGGGGAACAAGGTGCATCCCTGCACTATTCTCAGGACACACACACACACACACACACACACACACACACACACACACACACAATTACGCCGTTTGCATACTGTACCTATAAAACAGTGGAGGAATGAGATAATGGTAGTATAGTACCGTCTTAGTAGGGCGCCCTGTCCTTGGCCCATCTTTATCCCATGCTGTTACTGTCTTCCATCAACATCATCAACATCAGCATTATCATCATCGTCAACAGTCATCATCATTATGATCAACGTCAGGAATCATCATCATCATCATCATCATCATCATCCTTTCTCACCTTCCACCTGGTAAACAGTCACATATTCATAGTAACAGATGGGCTGATTAGATGGGATGGAGTGAAAAGAAAAAGTTTATTATTATTATTATTATTATTATGATTATTATTATTATTATTAATTATTATTATTATTGTTATTATTATTATTTTTATTTTTATTTTTGTTAGTCCTCTACCGGTGAAACCGGTCGGGGACTAGAGGTTTGCCCGGTTCCGTTAGTACGTCAGTCCTTCAATTTCTTGTCCGCTCTGTCACTTCCACATGCTTGGACGGATTTTGGTATAACTTCACACAGCTGTTCTCCATACCACGAAGGTGCGTTGCGCACAACAACCAGCCATCTGCTCCCAAGGTCAAGGTCACACTTGGGGCTCAAACGAGGTCGGGTGCTGCATTCGTGTCCGCTCATTAACTCCCACATGCATTGACAGATTTTGATATATCTTCACACAATTGTTCCCCTTACCATGACGATGTGTCGCGCGGAACAACCAGCCGTCTGCTCCCAAGGTCAATTACATTATGTATGGTTATCATCCGTTAGGGCAGTGGTTTCCAACCTGTGGGGCGCGCCCCCCTTAGGGGGGCACAAAGGGCTACCTGGGGGGGGCGCAAAGGCTTGATTAAGAGGGTAATTATATTTGAAAACTATGTATTATGATGGAATTCAGTAATTTCTAAATATGGAGAAAATATTTCGATATGAATAAGAAATCTAGTTATCTGAATATATAAACAGTTTCAAAGATTAAGAATCAGTGATACTGTATTTATTGACATGTGCCAACTATGCCAGTAAAATACAGTATTTGAGGAAGGGGGGCGCAGGGAACGTGTCATTGAGTGAGGGGGGCGAGAATTAGAAAAGGTTGGAAACCACTGCGTTAGGGGATTTTGTATTGCGTGGCAGTACTGAATGCACTTATTATTATTATTATTATTATTATTATTATTATTATTATTACTGTTGTTGTTACCGTACGTGTTTCCGACGACACATTTCTTTTTCAGAGAGACTTATTAGGGCCGTATAATCTCTCTCTCTCTCTCTCTCTCTCTCTCTCTCTCTCTCTCTCTCTCTCCCAGGAAGTTAACGCTTGACCTCCGAGATATACCTGTCTGTTACGTATAATTGAATGGCAGGGGTCACAGTCAGATCCGGAGTGCATCCTTGACTTGAGAGAGAGTTGATAGAGATAGCTTTAACCTCCTACCTAACAGCGGCCTCTTTATTGTAGTGTTTTGGCGGAAGCGAGTTAATTAAATGTGTTTGGTGTCAGGTAGTGTATTGAAGTGGGTGAGTGCAGGGGAAGGTTTGTTAGGTCCACAAGAGATTGGTTTGTGATTCATTCTAGCTCTTTCATCTTAACTGGGTGAAGAGGTATATGGGGTCGGGATTAGTAGGGAAGAGAACAGCTTGATTGGAGAAGGAGAGGTGGCATGGAGGCGAGTGATTTGTGGCCACCCCTTTCAGGATTGAAGTGTCTGGCTATAGATACATAGATAGACTTTCTGTTCTGTGTTGTGTGATGTGATAGTCATTCAAGATGCTCGTATAACGTTCTTCTTCCACTCTGTTGGGCTGTTTCTTGTGTGTTACGGGAACAGCTCTGTCAGCTTTATCAGTGTCTACCCTGCATTGTTTATCCATTTCCTACTTCCACTGCCACACCCACGCCCACACCTGCAGACTGAGCCGGGTGAGGTTCTAATGGAGCGCTATTTACAGACCACTCTACTTGTTGTTTTACATTGTTTTGATGGTGACCTGGTATTTCCTTCATGTTAACAGTGCATCACCCCTTTCCGGAGCCTGGTGTTGGCAGCTGAAACCCGCCGCGAGATGGAGGAGTGGATAGCTGCCCTCAAAGCTGCCAACACTGCTACACACTACTATGAGGTACGTGTGAAAGGATTTTTTTTTAATGAGTATTATTACCCGTTGTCATTATTCAATACCCTGTTACCACTTGTCACTGTCTCCTTATGCCAGGTCTTGTTACTCCTTGTCACTGTCTTCCATGTGCCAGATCTTGTTACTGAAAATAGCGAAAGAGAGAAATAGAGAGAAAGGGGGGAGGGGGACAAAACAAAAATAGTACTGTAAGAGGTTATTAATCCAGCGTGACTATTGGACAGTTTCCCACGGAAGGGAGAGAAAGAGAGAGACAGACAGAGAGGGGAGACAAAAAATGGTATTGCAAGTATTAATCCAGCGTGAATATTGGACCATTTCCCACGAGAGAGAGACAGACAGACAATCAGAGAGGGAGGACAAGAAATGGTACTTGTATTAATCCAGCGTGAATATTGGACAATTTCCTACGAGGGAGAGAGGGGGGGGGGGAAGGAGGGGACAGAAAAAATAGTATCGTAAGGATTAATCTAACGTATATTTTGGGCTGCTACCCACAGGCCTACTGCAAATTGAGATATCCCCCCCCTTTTTTTTTTCTCTCTCTCTCTCTCTCTCTGTAAGGTACAAACCCCTGCACTTTTCCCTGTTCGTGATGCACATGGTATATGGGAGTAGCACTTGTCTCGGTTTCTAGCCCTTATATATTGTGTTTTCTTTATTTGCTGTCCAGTTCGACCTCCAACACTCTAGGGAACATTTGCCTTGTTTAGATTCTTTTTTTTTTACCTTATTAAACCTATTTAGATTCTTTACATACCTTATTAAACCTATTTAGATTCTTTGTGTATCATATTTAACCTATTAACATCCTTTACTTACATTATTAGACCTATTTACAGTCTTTATTGACCCTATTAAGCCTGTGTAATTTCTTTATCATACAAAACCCATTTATTTTCTTTACCGCTAAATAAAAAAAACCTATCTTTATTACTAAGTTGAAGCCAAAGTTTAAAAATTGTAAGCTATACTAGAAAGCTCGGGTGCTAATTTCTGCTTTTATTTTGTCTCATTAGTTTATTTATTTCCATTATTTGTTTGTTTATTTTCGGGGTGACGTTCTTGTTTTGTTCTCCGTGTTGCCAGGCTGTTCAACTTTAATTTTGTCATATTTTTATTTATTTCATTTATTTTTCTTCATCATAATGCCAATCTTTTGTATCTACTTTGACGTTTTAAACTGGAGGAGGTAGATTTATCCGTCTGTAACATCTTTAGTATGAGTGGCCTTTTTTAGCCAGAATTAAACTGACTGGAAATAATTAAAATATAAAATTACGTCTTGGTAGTGAAATGGTAAAAACTACGAAAGTTTTGCGATGTAGTAAAGTTAAGGCCTTCCATTGATCTGAAATACTTGTGGATAGATAGACAGCAGTGTATAATACAGCTTTGCAACAAGATGTGCAATTTTAAGTCCATTTTAACGGAATTGCATTTGCACTACCGGATTTCACCGCTGCGCATTTTGACAGTGAAATACACGTAAAAAAATATTATGGATCGTATTATTTTCCCGGGTTATTTTTATTATTTTATTACGGTGAAGTTCTTGCCGAGAAAAGAAAAAAAGCAACGTTCATTTCATTCATTGCCAGACGCCATGTATCCCAAACGGGGTGGCCAAGGGCTTAGAGTTAATTGTTTTACAGGGAGGGGCACTAATCCTCCACCAACCCCACTTGACACGTAGGGAGAACGTTATGCCAACAGCATCTGGTGTTCCCAGGCGGTCATCCATCCAAGTACTAAAAAGCAACGTAGAGCGTATTATTTGCCGGGGTTAGTTTTTTTTTTTTTTTTTTTTTCCAGTGAAGTACACGGCAAAAAAAACATTAGAGAGAGAGAGAGAGTTTACAGCAGATTGAACATAGTAATGTGTTTGTGTTTTTCCGCTGAGTCCTCCCGTGTTGATTTCCTACTTTCATCCACATTATACTCCCTTTACACTAAACTGGCCCAAATTTTCATCCATTGGCAGCTCAGTGGCAGAAAAAGACAGTACCACACCTCTACTGTACATCATTTCCATAGCACATCTTCATGACTAGCATCGTATTTTGGTGTTAATCTCTTGTTACAACTCGGCATCCAAGGGTGAGAGATGGCAATTTTAGGCCAAGTTAGAGTTAAAAAGGTATCACTGGAGTGAATGTGGGCAGTGTTAGAATGAATAAGTTTTCTTAAATAAATGGGTGTAATCTGCATATGGCTTGTTTTCCACTATGTGAAGTGTTTCTCGTTTTTTTTTTTTTTTTTTTTTTTTTTTTTTTTTTTTTTCGTTATATGTGGAGATGAGTTGAGTGTGTGTGTGTGTGTGTGTGTGTGTGTGTGTGTGTGTGTGTGTAATCCATTAGGTCTCATGAATAAATGGTGCTAATCCGCTTACGAACTTGGCGTCGAGGCATATTTACCTCCACATATTTTTTTTACCTTGTGTTCATTGATGTGTGTGTGTGTTCAGTCTATTTTTTTTATGGTATGGATTATGTTTATTGCTAATCGTACATAAGTAGAGGGAAGTAGTATTAATAGTAGTAGTAGTAATAATAATAATGATGATGATGATAATAATAATAATAATAATGATAATAATAATAATAATAATGACAATAATAACAATAATAATAATAATAATAATAATAATAATAGCAATAATTTCCTAAGACAGAAACAGTAAGCTAAATTAGCACTTTGCTCTTATAAAGGAACAATAAAGTTCCCAAATGATTAGTATAATCTGCTTGTCAACTGTTTATGTAGTGTTTTTTGTTTTTCTGTTTATGACCTTGTATTTTGTTTTCTGTTTTTGTTCATTTGAGTACTGTAATCTCTCTCTCTCTCTCTCTCTCTCTCTCTCTCTCTCTCTCTCTCTCTCTCTCTCTCTCTCTCTCTCTCTCACACACACACACACACACAGTTGATATCCATAATTAGATAAACTGATGGATGGTGTATGAATATTTAGGCAGTGTTTTCATTTGCATAGTAATCTTCAGTCGTACCCCTCCCCCGGCATACAGATAAGAGTATTTGCCATAAATAGCGATGATGTACATTACTGCGTGGAAGGTCCGGCTACTTGTGTTAGATAAAAGTTGTTGTTTGTTAGTATTTTGTAAAGGTAATGCATTTATGTGGTGTTTCTCCCTCACATACTCCCTTGTATTCTGGATTTTAGTGGCCACTTACTAAACCCTTAGATAGATAAATAGACAGGTTGATAGATAGATAGAATGATAGATGGATTGACAGAACATAAATACATACATAGGAAGGCAGGTAGGTAGTTGCTTATGTTGTGTGTTGACCACAGTTTACGAAATTATGTGTTCCATAATGTTTTCTGTTTTTCATCTCCCCCCCACACTGATTGTCATCATATACAAGTGTATTTGTAATTCTTCCCACTCACCCCACATTTATTGTTGTCATATATTTTTAATTCTCCATACTCACTCCACACTGATTGTTGTCATATACTGTATATTTGTAATTCTCCCCACTCACCCCACATTGACCCCTGCGTTAAATTTCAGCCTTCACACAGATAGGTAGGTGGATATATAGATAGATAGATAGATAAATATATAAATAGATAGGTAGGTAGGTAGGTAGACAGAGATACTGTGTAGATAAATAAATGGATAGGTAGGTTGGTAGGCAGACAGAAATATAGATAAATAGATACATAGTTTGGTAGGTAGGTAGATAAATAGATTGATAGACAGAACGATACATACATATACAGTATACATACACACTGTACATACATACATACCTAGTTTATTGACCATAGCTTTAATAATTACATATGATCATTGTTTAACTGTAGCCCATCCACATCACCGACCACCTGCTGAATTCCATGCATCATCTCACGCTCTTGCCCCTGTATTTTATTTTTTGATATTGACCCTTGTATTTCATTTGGTACCCCTTGTTTCATTATGGTATATCACCCAAACTGACCCTTGTATTTCATTCCACAGATAGGTAGATAGATAGATAAATAGACAATAGAAAGACATAGGTAGATAGATAGGATTTTGTCACATCTGGCAATATGTATTCCTAAGTTGGAAAAAATTACAGTGATGATGATTATGATGATGATGACTATTATTCCACTGTATTTCATCCACCACCCTGAATCACATATCCAGCCTGCCAGTCCTTCCACGTATTTCACCTCCCATACCTTGCACTTTGTCCCTCCTCAGCCCCCTGTCCTTCATCTCCCATGTATATTTTATCTCCCCTTAACCCCTAGTAATACACCTCCTGTTAACCCTATATTTTTGCGTCTTTCTAGGGGGCGGACCAAGTTCACTCGCTGGTCTCGGGTCAACACAACTGGTACGCCACCTCCCATGCCAGGCCCACCTACTGTAACGTGTGTAGGGATGCACTCTCAGGTGGGTAGCAGAGAGAGAGAGAGAGAGTGAGATGCAATGCTTTGCTTTGTGGGTGTGAGGTAAAAGTGAGTTTGGATATGATTAGGAGAGAGAGAGAGAATGTAGGGATTGTGGGTGGGTGTGTAGATTTGTGTGTGGGAGTGGGGTAAAAGAGAATTGTGATTTGATTTAGTGTGTGTGTGTGTGTGTGTGTGTGTGTGTGTGTGTGTGTGTGTGTGTGTGTGTGTGTGTGTGTGTGTGTGTGAGAGAGAGAGAGAGAGAGAGAGAGAGAGAGAATTATGTATACAAACGCTTCACTAGGATTATGGTATTGCAGTTACTGAATGCATTACTGGCCACAATGAGAGTCAGATGAACACCAAATATTAGTTATTTTTATAAACCAGTTTGTAATGTTTAATTAAAATGCAAAAGAGCCAGTGGGTTAATGAAGTGGAGTACGTGAGGAAGGGCAGCTTGACATGATTGGAGGTTGTGGTGATGAGTTGGGAGTGCATTGGAAGTTTAGATAAGAGGAGGCCTGTTGTGTTCTGATGAAGCAACCCGTTGGCCAAAGATCCGACCAGCATGTACTAGAGAGGATAAAAGAGAGAGAGAGTGAGAGACTAGAATTTTTGTTGTGGACACCTTGAATGAACTAAGGCAGTGGATGTCTGGCAGTAGAAGATAGCTATAAATTAGAAACGTGTGGAAGACATAGTAGTGAAAGAAATTATAGGTACATGTAAAATCTCCAAGTATTATACAGTTGAGCTCGTTGGAAATAGCCAGGAAATATTGTAGTGGTTGGCCCATAGGAAAATCAGATCATCATAGTGTACATAGATAAAAAATGAAAAGCTGTTGAAGATATACAAATAGAGATATGAATATTTTACTGGCAAGCCTAAATTGCAACAATAATAATATAGATCAGCATGATAAGCAGTTGAAGACAAAGTTACTACTGATAGGGATGAGAATATTTTACTGGTTAGCTTAAAATACTCAAATAATAATTAACCTGACCTCCTAGGAAATAGCCAGGTAATATTGCAATAGGCGAACCGTGAGAAAATCGGAATGGGCACAGCATATTACTTCCTACCACCCAGCCAGCCAACCAGCAAGCCATAATTGGACTTCAAAGCATCTCCCCCTGTGCATGTAAAAGCTTTGTAGATTTATGGGGGTGAGAAGATAACACAGGGATTATATTTAAACCCCAGAGTGTATGCCTCAAAGGCCTAAATGGAAACTGTGAAGTCTGGCTGTCTGTTTGTTGTCAGACCTGGGAGCCTACTGTTTGTCCAGGTGGGCTATGGAAAAAAGGAATATAGATATGTATAGATGGATAGATAGATAGATGAATAGATAGGTAGAGAGAGCGAGAGAGAGCATTACAACCCTGACTTTGTCCAATAAAAATAGTTAAGTAAAAGTGTTAGCATATGTGCATGTGCACACACACACACACACACACACATACATAGTTTTTGTGTGCAGAATCTGTGGTGATTATTATTTTTATTATTATTATTTTTACAAAATACTGTATATATAAGTAAACTGAGTGTTATTACTGTCACCATTGCACTCTCTAGAGTCAGAACAACTCTAGTATTCTATTCCATATAATACTAGATAATTATATTCAGATGGGAGTGGGTCATAGGAGCCTAGTAGAGTTAGATGTATTGTACATTGGTAAAATCGGCAGAGTATGTCTAAAATGTTATTAATTAATGAGGATGTTATTCCCACATCAGCCCATCAACTTCAATCAGAGTCCATAAAAGCCGCAGGGACTTTAATGTGATTTAGTTTTAATGGATGCAGCATTTCTGTAATTTTGGATCTTTTGTTATTGGCGGTAATTAAGTCCCAGTACAGGCTGTAATTAAATTTATCATAATAGAAGATTGGATGGATATTATGAATTTGCTGTTAATGTATTATTTTTATTGCTCATTTGTACACAACTGTAAATGCAAATGATTTTGTTCACTTGGAAAAATCATACCGACTAAGAAAATATTTTGTATTGACAAGATAAAAAAGAAAAGGAAAAGGAAAAGACAGGAAAAAAAAAGGTTGATGGGATGAGGGGAATAAAAGCTTCCTTGATTAACCTCTGAAAGACACCTAAAACATTGGATGATTTCAACTGACCCTTAAAGGATAAAGCAAGCATTGGCCAGATGGTTTCCTGTACACCAGGAAACCATTTACTATGCTGGATGGTAACCATATAACCAAATTATGGCACCTGGTGGCTTAGTGGGTAATTATGGTGCTCCAATCGGATTATCCCGGTGAAGGTTTATATCCAAGGGGTGTTTGGGGTTTATTGCTCACATAATGCCACTCAGGGATGAGCGAGGCTGGTCACTCTCATCTTAAATGTCAGGACCAACTTGCCTATCCCCGGGCTCCTGCGCTCCTCATGGGGCAACGCAAGATTGGATGATGGATGGATGGATGGATGGATTATTTCAGGTTTATAAGGGTTTAAATGCATGATTTTAGGTTACATTCTTGTTTGTCACAACACTGTGTAAATGATACACCACTTTCAAGAATAGAAGCCTATAGTTATCATGTGGAATTTTTAAGGAACAAAGAATGGTTTATTGGGAGCTTAGAAACAAAAGTACTGCAGTACTTTTGTATATTTGGTATCAGTATAATTCCTACTTCATATACCGTATATTACCACCACATGATGATGATGATGATGATGATGATGATGATGATGATGATGATGACCTCCTCCCTACAGGAGTGACATCGCACGGACTAAGCTGTGAGGTGTGCAAGGTGAAGGCCCACAAGAGATGTGCAGCCAAGGCCATCAACAACTGCAAGTGGACCACCCTTGCTTCTGTGGGCAAGGACATCATAGAGGATGAGGAGGGGGTGAGTACTTCACCTTATGTCACACAAGAGTTAAGGACCTGTCCACATTGGGGTATAGTTATACTGCATGCTAAAGTTTACCATTACTCCTCTGCTAACTGTGGTATGACTGTTTTGTGACATGTGCTGATTTTATTTAATAGCAATGTGAACCACACAGCAAAAAACTCGTAGCAGACAGGATCCTCTCTGTTGTATGGTGAAGAATGAGAAAAATGGAAGGGAAGACTGTCGGGAAACTTTTGCACATGGCTGTGTATCCTCATGCTGAAGGGCTGATACATCTTAGTTTAGAATCTCTCTGCTGAAAGCTATTGAATTGTTTGGGAATTTTGTCATGAAGGCATATTACTGTATATTGTTTCATATTTTGGTATTAAGAGTTTTACTGTGTAGTAGCTGACAATAAAATATGATAAAAGAGAGACATCTGGTACGGGTAGCAGAGTATGGTAATACAGAACTGTATAATGAAAATGTGACTTGTTACTCTTGGAAGATAAATCAGCTTCTGGTTCTGATGGAAGTACCTGGAAGTTAGGTAATCCTCCCAGTGTTGAGTAGAGTGTATGATGTTGACTACATAACAGTCCTGCAGTGGGATACCTTCACATGGTAGCAACAATTTAACTGAGCTTCACTGCTGTCCAGTTTTACAAATCTCCTTCAGCTGTCATCTAAAGGAGGATGGATGACTGCAGGAGGAGGATAACTCCAGCCTGCAATCCACCGAGTTCATAGTCAGATGGGCTAAGATGTGTAACTACTGTACTACTGAGTCATAGGAAATCGTGTACAGGACACACTATCATAACTCACCATTGCTACTCCCACTACACCAGTCATGAAAAAGACAGCCCAAGCTTATGCCATATTCATTGTGGAGGATACAGTATTAAGTGTTCACCTGTTGATATGCAAAAGTGTGTGACACCACATTTTGTGTATTTGTAGACTGCCAGACCTCAGAGAATACTGTATACTGTCTAGTTTATACTCAGAGTGAAGTAAAAAAAATAAGTACCACATAGGACTGTGATATGTGTCCTGTGGCATTAAGGAGCATAGGTACTCATAAAGACTGCAGCTTGCACCTTATAAGTACAGTACATAATACATAATGTTTTTAACAGTCCAATACTGTAGAAATGATGACATGGCAGACTCATTATAGTACAGTATCATTCATTCATTTCTGGGAGATTTATAGCATTTAATGATTACAGTGCAGCTCCTTCGCTGGTCAGTCTCTTGTTCTGCCATGGCTGAACAGACTGCCACTTGATGATAACCAGATGGACTGTAGACACACTACATTCGAGATGTTATGCTCTGAATATTTTTAGAAATTCCCAGTGGTGTGACATTGTGTTGTGTAGTGTGAGGTGAAGCTTAGTTTGCCTTTCACATTACCTGTCATATCAAAAGGAATGGTAATGATTTTGGCATTCTTTTGCTCAGTTTACCTTGGAAGGGCTAGGTTTTGCAGGTTGACAACATTTGGCTTTTTTTCTCTTTCTCCCTTTTTTTTTTTTTTTTTTTCCAAAAAGAAAATTACTTTTAGTGTTCTCCAGGCAGTGTTTGTAAGGAAGTAGGAATGAATGGCACTCACAGCATTGTCTAGCTAGATCTATCTGGTTAGACCTTTTGTGTTTCCCAGTTGTCTGTGGGTGAGGGCTTTGTTCTGAGCAGGAAGTGAGGAGCAAGCTTGTTAATTGCATAGATGGTGGTATAAGCATTGGCCTGTTGTTTGTGTGTGCATGATTGTACAGGTGGTGGAATGGTGTTGAAGGTATTGTTGTAGTATCTTGCTGAGGTAGTTTTTATATGTGAGTATATTATTGTATGACTGTCTATGTGTTGGGGTTATTATGTCCCAGTGTGGTGAATTGTTCTGCTCTCATATTCAGATGGCCATTGATCTGCATATCATTGTGTTTGTTGTTACTATTGGCTTAGTCCTTTTTACTCTAACCTAGCTTAAAGCTGCCATCTCTTCATCTTGCCAGCTGAGTTATAACAAGAAATTAACACTAGAATATTATACTGGTCATGAATAGGTTGTATGGAAAGGATGTAAAGCTGTCATATTACCTTTTTCTGCCACTGAGCAATGTGAAATGAACTACAAAAGACCAAAATCTGGGCCACGTTAAGGCAAAAGTATTATAGTCTCTTTAGGTTGGTTAGTGTTTGTTCTACATTATTGTTCACTGAGGATGCAGTCAGATTTCTAGTGTAGCCTGAAAGAATTGAGTGCTCATATACTGCTTGCTTCTAACTTATCTGTAACCCATTCAATTTTACTTGCCATCACAAACTCATTTTATTTTGCCTAGACCTTTTTTAATGGGTGGGGTTAGATATAGCCTTCATAAACCACTTCACTACAAGAAGACCTCCTGATGTTTTTTAATGGGTGGGGTTAGATATAGCCTTCATAAACCACATCACTACAAGAAGACCTCCTGGTGTTGAATAAAATTGTCTTGGGATGGCAGGTTTAAAATGAATAACAGGTACAGTAATTGGACTGAAGGGGTTGATGAGCCAGATGCAACAACAGTAAAACAACAACATTTAACTTCTTTTAATTGGTATTTTGTTTTCCTCTTGCTTCCACTAGATGATTTAATTCAGTTTATGAGCGAGCGAGAGAGAGAGAGAGGATAAGTACTGTAGTGACGATAATGGTTGTGGTGAGGAAGCATTCACTTTGATGTTATTGCTAAGTTGATGGCCACTTGTTATCAGTTATTACGGTATTATTCCCACTCATTTGGTTGTAAGATTATTTCCGGCATGATTGTTTATGTGTTACGTAATACCTGACTTATGAGTGGTTAGGTTTGGTCTGGCATTGCTGGGTGATTTGCAGGGTTATGGTAACAGATAATAGATAGATAGATTGGTTGATTGATTGATCAGTTGAAAGGTGATAGATAGGTAGGTATGTAGAAAGAAATAGGTAGATAGTTATATTGTGTGTGTGTGTGTGTGTGTGTGTGTGTGTGTGTGTGTGTGTGTAATTACTATAGTAACTGCAGGAAGCCACTGCATGGACAATTCAATTAGTGGTTCACTGGTTTGCGTAGCATTCCCTGTCTGTGGTGGTGCAAACACACACACAAAATCTCTCTCTCTCTCTCTCTCTCTCTCTCTCTCACACACACACACACACACACACACACACACACACACACACAATCAGGTAAAGTGGGCCAGTGGGAGACAGGGGGAGAGGGAGGGGTTGTTATGGCATCTGGTGGGGGGGAAGGGAGGGGAGGGGTGATGGAAGCTTTGGGGGGGGGTAAGGGAGGAGTGGGGGTGGAGAGAGAGAGAGAGAGAGAGAGAGAGAGAGAGAGAGAGAGAGGATAAATAGTGACGATAATGGTTGTGGTGAGGAAACATTCACTTTGATGTTATAGCTAAGTTGATGGCCACTCGTTATCAGTTATTATTACTGCCACCCATTTGATTGTAAGGTTATTTCCAGCATGATTGTTTGTTTCTTACGTAATACATGACTTTTGAGTGGTTTGGTCTGGCATGGGTGGGTGATACACAGGACTATAGTAGCAGATATTTGATAGATTGATTAGTTGATTGGTTGATTGATCAGTTGAAAGGTGATAGATAGGTAGGTAGACCCGCCGACATGTCGTAAAAATACCCCCGCTAATACCAATACACCAGTCCTGTATGAGACAGCCCTAGCACGTATTCAATATGGACGGTGGGTGTTAGCGCCGAAGTGGTGACATGTAGAGGTGTATGGTTTGTAGGAGGACTGCTGGGCCTTGATAGCAGGTTGTGAAGCCTATGCCCAGAGTCGGACACATTAAAAAAAAAAAATAGGTATGTAGAGAGAGATAGGTAGATAGTTATATTGTGTGTGTGTGTGTGTGTGTGTGTGTGTGTGTGTGTGTGTGTGTAATTACCATGGTAACTGTAGGAAGCCACTGCTTGGACAATTCAATTAGTGGTTTGTATAGCATTCCATGTCTGTGGTGGCGCAAACACACGCACACACAAAAGCGCTCTCTCTCTCTCTCTCTCTCTCTCTCTCTCTCTCTCTCTCTCTCTCTCTCTCTCTCTCTCTCTCTCTCTCTCTCACACACACACACACACACACACACACACACACACACACACAGTCAGGTAAAGTGGGCCAGTGGGAGGCTTGGGGAGAGGGAGGGGTTGTTATGGCATCTGGTGGGGGGGAGGGGAATTGTGGAAGCTTTAATTTAGGGAGGAAGGGGAGGAGTGGGGGTGAAGAGAGAGAGAGAGAGAGAGTGGGGGGGGAGGGTTGGGGAAAGAGGAGAGGGGGAAGGGTAGTGACACTGAAAGGGAGGAGAAAAAAGTGGGGGAGACGGAGATAGATGCATTGTGAGAAAGAGAGAGGATTGGGAAAGGTGAGGGTAGGCGACATTGCAAGGAAGAGGAAAAAGATGGAGAGAGAGAGAGAGAGAGAGAGAGACTCGTGGAGGAGCACAGAGAGAATGGAAAAAGTAGAGAGGGAGAGTGATGTAAGAGAAGTAAGGGGAGAGGAGAGGTGTGGAAGTACTTCAGGACGGGAGAGATGGGAAGAGGGGGAAGAGAAGGAAAGGGTGAATGAGAGGAACGAAGAGGAAGGGTTAAGTAGAGGGGAGGGGAGAGAATGGGTGGAGCTGGAGGGATATGAGATGGGGAGGGAAAGGATATAAAAGCAATCATGGAAGGAAAGTAGGAGCATTGAATAGAGGGGAGGGGAAGAGAGGGGAGAGGAGGGGAGGGAAGGGGAGGGGAGAAATGAAGGAAAATGAGGTGGGAAAAGAGGAGGCGAGAGGAGAGGAGAGGCGTGGAGGGGAGTGATGGAGAAAAGAGTGGAAAGGAGGAGAAGGGAAGGGGAGGGGAAGGATTATGATGATGAATGGAGAGGAAATGGGATGAGGGTGGACAGATGGGAGAAGCAGAGGAAGAGAGGGAATGTAAGGAAAAAGAGAAGAGAGAAGAGGAAGGGAGAGGCGAGAGGAAGAAGTACTAATGTGAAATGGGGAGAGATTTACTTTTGTGGGTGGGGAAGGGAGAGAAGGGTCAGGTTTTGTGTGGAAAAAGGGAGGCGGCACCGGAGAGAGAGAGAGAGAGAGGTAAGGGCACACTAATTAGTACCAAGTAGGTGAAACGAGTGCTGGAGTACATGTGAATAAAAAGGCAAATAAAAGTAACGTAACACCAAAGTTCCGTACTCAGGTAACCTTGGAGGGGTATCTTAGCAACCCCTCCTGACTGGTACCTGCAGGGAACACACTAATATTTCCTGCATTGTGTTTGTCCGAATATTGACACCCTCAGCCTCCTGTTACTCCCTCTCACCTGAATAAAATCACCTGTATAAATTGCTAGAGTTGTGCCGACGATGAGAAGGTTAATTTATAGAACTAATTAAAGAGGAGGTGCTGTGGCGTTTCCCTAACCTACGAAACAAGGGCTAAACTATATTGACCCGTAGTGAGGTTGTTAAGAGTGAGCTAATTACCTTTGTTAGTCATTATTACTCCTTCCAGTGAGGTGACGTCATTTTAATTGTATTGTTACTAATGTCGGACGATTACTGCGTACAGGGAGAGGAGGGGGATAATGAGAGAGAGAGAGAGGGAGAAAGGTGAGAGGGGTGAGTGGGGGAGAGGACCCTAAAGCAGAGTGTTCCAACAGTGTATCGACCTGGATCCCCCTTCCCTTCTTTCTCTCTCTCTTCCCCCCCCCACTTTCTCTCCCTTTCCCCTCCCTCTTTCTCTCTCCCTCCCCTACCTCTTTCTCTTTCCCTCCCCTCTCTGTTCCTATTTTTTCATCTTTTCTCCTCTCTCTCTTTCTCTTTCCCTTCCCTTTTCTTTCCATTTTCCTTCCCTATTTCTTTTTCCTATCCCTCCCCCTTCCCCTTCCATCTTTCTCCTCCCTCCCTCTTTTTCCTCTTTCTCCCCTTTTTTCTCTCCCTCTCTCCTCCCCTTCTCTTCCTCTCTCCTCCCTCCTCTCCCTCTTTTCTCTCCCTTTCCCTTCTCAAATTCTTTTCCCTCCCTTTCCCTTCTCAATTTCTTTTCCCTCCCTTCTCCCTTCCATGCTTTTTCACTCCCTCATTTTCTTCTCTTCTCCCTTTTCCCGTCCCCTCTCTCATTTTTCCCTCCCTCTTTCTCCTTTCCTCTTCACCCCTCCCTTACTCTCTCTCTAACCTTTTGCCCCTCTCTGTCTCTTTCCCTACCGTTCCCATATCTCTCTTTTCTCTCCTTTACTCCTCACTCTCTCTTTTTCCCTTCCCTCCATGTACTCTCTCTCTCTCTCTCTCTCTCTCTCTCTCTCTCTCTCACACACACACACACACACACACACACACACACACACACACACCTGTTGTCTCATTAGTCTCCTTTGCCCCTTTCCCTCCCCGTTCAAACATCTCCCACCCTCCCTCTCCCCCTCCCTCCCCTCTCATCTCCCCTTTCAAACTTCTTCCTCCCTTCCTTCTCTCTTGTGAGACTTTCTTCCCCCTCCCCCTCAACAACAACAGCCTTGATCTTTCCCCTTATCATCTCTCTCTCTCTCTCTCTCTCTCTCTCTCTCTCTCTCTCACGTCTTCCTTCACCTCTCCTCTTTCCGCATTCATTCACATCTCACTTCCTTCTCTCCCTTTACCTCTCCCATCCCCTTCTTTCTCCACCTTCTCCCTCCATCTCTCACCTCTCATCCTCTCCCTTCCCTTCCTACCCTTCCTCCCTCTGCCGCTCCCTCTCGTCTCTTATTTCTTTCTCAGGTACTTCCCATCCTTTTCTTTTCCTCTCTCCCCTTCTCTTCTTTCTCCATCTCCTCTCCTTTTCTCTCCTCTCCTCCCCTCCTCCTTTCACTGTGTTCCTGGCCTTCCTCCCCTTCCTCCTTCCTTCTTATTTCTCCAGCTTCTCTCACCTTTAATCTTAGCCCTCCTTGTCCCTTCATCCTTTCCTCCTCCTCTGGTTATTTATTTTCCTTCATCCTCCTTATCCTTTCCTCTCCTCTCTTGCCTTTCTCTTCCTTCTCTTCCCCTCTTCTTGCTTGCCATATTTTTTTTCTTATATTCTTTTTCTTCATTTCGTCTCACCTGCATTGTTTCTCATTCCCTTTTGACTCCTTTCCCTTAACCTCACCTCTCCTCACCTCTCCTCTCTGTCCTATCCTATCCTGTCTTATCCTCTCCTCTCCTATATTTTCGTGGTTTTCCTCTCCTCTCATTCTTCCCCTTTCCTCTTGCCATTTTCCTCACCTTCCCCCTCCCCTTTCTGTCTCTCTTTCCTCTCCACCTTTCTCCCTTTTTTTTTTCCCCTTTCCCCACCTGTCTTTCCTCTTCCCTCTCCCTTTCTCAGTCCCCTCCCCTCCCCTCCCCGCTTCCTCTCCCTCTCCCTCTCGTCCCTTCTCGCTGCGTGTCTCTCCCCCCCTCCCCTCCCCTCCCCTCCCCTCTTTTCCTCCCCCTCTCCTCTCTCCATGACGTAACTCTACCTGAGAGTCCTTTGTATATGGGGACTAATTGCCCTCTCTCTCTCTCTCTCTCTCTCTCTCTCTCTCTCTCTCTCTCTCTCTCTCTCTCTCTCTCTCTCTTTCAGAATTGTACATAG